>NC_081300.1:59968787-60271818 GCF_030435805.1 Mustela lutreola | reverse complement strand
CTGCCTGACTGGCGGGAGATGATGTTCAGGGTAAAACGGAGGGGAGCCCATAAAATACCAGGATGAGGAGCCCAGTTAAAACACAGGCTTCTACCAGGTGCCAGAGCATCAAAACACAGGGTACAGGATACTTACCTCCCGCTATGCCTTTGAAACCTTCTGCTCTAAAAGATTTGGTGCTGTCTGCCCTCGGGGCCCCTCCGGCCCAAGTTTGGGCATGGTGGGCTTGTGGGTGGTTTCCAGTCTGAGGGACAGGACCACCTGAAGGTGATAAGGGGAACCCTGGGGGCTGATCACCCACTCCTCCCTCCCTCCTGGCTCCTGGCTCTCTCCATTCTGAGTTCGTCCCACGGGGAGATGATTTGGGCCTTCCCATTGTGGGAGGAAGTGACCTGACTAGGACAAGCCTCCTGGTGGGCCAGCGCACCTTACATGGGAGGACATGTAAGGAGGCCACTTGGACAGTGTGTGGCCCTGTCTCACCGAGGGGCTCTTCTCATTATGCCTTCCTCCTCTCTGCCCAAGCCCACCTTTCCCTCCTCCAGGCCAGGTCCCCCCAACTACCTCGCCCTCTCCATGTACAGCCCGTATTCCCCATCCCGTCTCAGGGCCTTTTATGGCCAAAGTTACTGTTTTGCCCACACCTGCTCTGTCCAGATTCAATACAGATCAACAACCATGTCTGCAGCCCGCCCTGCTTCCTTCAAAGTCTGGGGTCAGGGCTCCCAACTCAAAACTCATCAGACGACTCACTGACCCAGGCAAATTCCATCATTAAAAAAAAAAAAGGTGTCAGTAACCCCCTAGGCTTTTATTTCCCTGGCTTGCAAACTGCACACGAGCCAGACTATGTCCATTGTTAGAGAAGAAAAGATTTCTGCGCGACCTCCTCATGGTAGTGGCATGGCCATTCATTTTGGGAGGGGGGAGCCCTGTTTCTAATCTTTACGTGGCTATTGTGCACACTTGGTTACCTTCCAATTCTCATCAGGACAGCATTTTATGGGACACTCTCTATGTGCTTTTCTATTTTATGGTCTTGCAAGATATTCCTCAAAAAGGGACAAACAAATTCACCTTCCTGAAGAGATTCGCCATGAACATGGGCACAGCAAAGGTTCTGACAACGGAGAGACCGGTCTCACTTGATTTACGCGGCATCTCCCTGACCCCTTCACTGCAGGACCCTTCCCCGTGCTACCGCTACCTGTTAACCCCCGGGGAAACACTGTGCGTCAGAACTCACTTCGAGGACTGGATTTTCTTCTCCTTTTTACTTTCACACTCATTATGTGAGGCAGGAGGCCACCCAAAGGGGCTGTGGTGGGAAGAGGGTAGAGAAAAAGGTTCCCCTGGGTCAGGCGGGGCCCGATGTGGAGCGCCCCCACCGCAGACTGGGAGGAAGCTGTCGGGCACTGCTGGGAAAATGTCCTTGGTGTTGTGGCATCTACTACTTTCAATCGAGTAAAAACTCCCAGCAGTTACATGCTGCACTTTATTCAAGAGACTGTGGATGGATGGACGGATGGATGGATGGATGGATGGACGGATAGATGAATAAAGCAAATGCAGCAAAATTTTACCAGTTGGTCACTTTGGGTGAAGAGTATCCAGGAGTTACTTGTATAAGTCTTTTACTTTTTAAAAAAAAATTTTATTAACATATAATGTATTATTTGTTTTGGGGTACCAGTGTGGGAAGTCTTTTACTTCTTAGGTTAGTTTGAAATCATCTCAAAATAAGAAGTTTAAAAAAAGAGAGAGATACTGGAATTTGTCTGCCTGTCTGAATTAGCCTCCTCGTGGTGAATGGAGAAGTCTGTCAAAGGTCTCTTTCGTTTTAGAAAATGCAAAGGAACACAGTCTGGCTCGTCTCCGTGTCATTCCCCGGGACCTTGGGCACAGTGGGAGAAGTGCTCCCTGTTCTTGCTCAGAAGCTGTGTGACCCGAGGTGAGAAGTCCAAACTCTCTGAACTTCGGTATGTTCAGTGGTGAGAGGAAGCAACACCTCCCCTCATCTCTCATAATTTGGGGGGGGGGGAGATTAAGTGAGATCATGAAAGGGTAGATACTATGTAAATTGCAAAGAACACAATAAATAAGGTGGTAGGAAGACAAAGAGCGAAAGTGCTTACCAAAAACAGGTCTCGGATAAAGAACTTAGCCCGGGTCACCTTGGGATCTTCTCCTGCATCTGGTGTTGCTGTGAAAATGACAAGTGGAATTCAGTTTAAATAGCATGAAACAAAGATCCAACTTTAGGGAAAATAGAGGAGGAACTAAAAAGTTGGGCTGCTGCAGACTCATAGCACTAAAAGGCGCCTACAGGAAGGGAAAAAGCTAAAATGTAACTTTATTCCTCCCCTTTAGCTCTGATAAAAGTTTTGTTTTTAGTGGTAGGGGAGGACTCCCACTCAAGTAAAACGAAAGCACGCCACTGGGCACTGACCACAGCTGCCATCCCCTTCAGAGCTCTGGTGAGAAAGAAGGTTCCAGAGCCTGTGGTTTTAGTGGTTGTGCTCATCTGGTCTGCATTCTGTTTCCTTAGCTTTGTTTTAGGGAAGACCTTCCATTTGCTGTTCCTACCACCGACGAAGGGATTTGGATCCCTTCTATGAAATCAGCTGTAGTGACCTGATTCGCCCATGCAGATTTGGAGTTCATGGGATCATTCGATATTTGCTGTGACCCCTGAAATATACTTTCCTTAGAATCTAGGCTTCACTGCATGTTTGCATTACCCTCTTCCTTCTCTGTTGCAACTACTACGATTATATCATTACTCACATGAGCAGGTGATGGGGAGGGCTACAGGTGTGGAATTAGGCTTGACCTGCAGACCTGCCATGCCTGGCCCAGGCAGGTGCCTTGGGTCGGGGCTCGGGCCCTCCTGAGGGGAGGGAGGGGGCAGGGAGAGGAGCACAGGATCCTCGGAGGGTGTGTGTGGGAGGAGCACAGGAGCCATGGAGGGTTGTGGTGGGGAACCCAGCTTGTAATATTTCCTGGCCAGGCCAGGTTTGGCCTCAGCTTGTGGTGAGATTAAATCCATGTTGGTAGGGATCAGAGGTAGGGCTGTGGTTGTGTTTCAGAAAGATTTTGGCAGAAATTCAGAGAATGTTCTGGCAAGCTGAGTGAGCAGTGTAAGGGAGCCTGGGCAGGACGTCGTCTTGACCAGATCCAGAGCTGAGAAGAGGCGAACGAGGGCCAGGACCAAGGTGGAGAGGAGGGAAAGAAGGATGAACACGTCACAGGGGATGCCTGAGTGTTGACTGTCCAGGGTGTGGGCCATGGGGGCCTGGCTACCTGGAGAAGAAAGAAGGCCCGGCTCGCTGGAGGCCATAATCCAGGGTTGAGAGGTCAACGTCCACCCAGCTCTGCTGACTTCTCTTAGACAGGGGACTGGCCCCGAGGCTGGCTGAGGTTAGCTCAAGGATCACCATGGATTTTCTTCACGTCTTACCTGAGTTTCCCTGAGTTTCTAGGACAGTCCCTTTCGTTCTGCTTTATCTAGTTGGGGGTTCAAATTTTTAAGAAGTGGTATCATTTTGCCACAAATAAATCCCTCCTCCAAGGTAGCCCAGAGGGATTTATTTGCAGCAAAATGAACTGAGGAGCAGCAGTGGGAAGGGGGTCTGCCCGGTTCCCGGCCTTCTGGGATTTAGCACTGATAGGCTCCCACCCAGTCCCTGAAGCCAGCGGGTGGTTGACCGCCCTGGTGGTGGTGGCCAAAGTCATCTCTGGGGACAAGAGAGTTAGACGTGGTGGCTGAAAGCGTGGTCTTGGACATGAAGGTTCAGAGGCTGCCTGTCCTGGCAGGCTCCACCTGACTGACCTTGAACAAGCGACACCTTCTCTTAGCTCACTTCCACAGGAAAGCATGCCAATAACAGAAAGGGTTATTCCTAGGGTTACAGTGAGGGTCAAGGTCGATGTAAAGGGCTGACACAGTGCCCAGTTCACGACAGACCCAACCAAAGCACCAGGAGACAGAACTTAATTCAGCCTATGACAGACGCTCCAAAGCGTCCTGTCTCCTATTGCACAGTTTGAATGGAAAGTCAAACCTTGACATTTTTACACATGGAATCCTAAATGGGACATTTTAATACACTAGTACTTTAAGGGAGGGCAGTAGTCCAGAGGACTGGAATTCCCTAAAATCATCGAAACTGTTTGAACTATAGTAATAGGAGTATTAAACAACAACAACAACTGATCAATCAATCCTTTTCCTTAGGAAAAACTAGTTTTGAAATCTTACCATCTTCAGGAACAGTATAATTTGCATACTCTGGGAAATAATCTTCAATTTTTGATTTCCCTGCCAAGACTTTTTCTGCCAGCATATCCTGTTTGTTTAAGAACAAGATGATAGAAATGGTCCGTAACCACCTGAAGAGAGAAATAAACATTCAAAGTTCACATCCGCTAGTATGTGAAAGTACCTGTAACACAGGAGTGACTTGCCGAAAAGAACCGCATTGCCACCTTCCTGATATGTATAGGAATTAGAATTGATATACCAGCCTCATGGACCCCCCACTCCAGCTGCAAGCAACACATTCTTATAATAAGTAAACCTTATTATAAATAAATACTGATAGTTGATGTAGTAGTTCAGTATTTTTTTTTTTTTAAGATTTTATTTATTTATTTGACAGAGAGAGAGAGAGAGATCACAAGTAGGCAGAGAGGCAGGCGGGGGGAAGGGGGAAGCATGCTCCCCACTGAGCAGAGAGCCCCATGCGGGGTCCATCCCAGGACCCTGAGATCATGACCTGAAGGCAGAAGCTTTAATCCACTGAGCCACCTAGGCGCCCCATAGTTCAGTATTTTTGAATTCATCTTTACTGGGAACGTAAATTTACTGTTACCAAAGCTAAGATTTATTTATGGAATAAATACGCCTGGATTTTTGAGTGCAGTTTACTAATAAAGGGTGGGAAAATGAGACGTTGGAGCATTACTAACAACAAGGAAATACATGAGTCATTAGCTAGTCACACCGAATGTAGTTTGTAGCTGGCTCGGTTCTTCCTGTGCTGCGGCTGAGCAGGCTGAGGTTCTCCAAAGGTGGAGCAGGACGTTAGACTTCGGTCAAGACCTTGGCAGTGGACGAGCTAAGGGGAGGAGGGTCTCAGGTACGGGGACCGTGAAGAAAGGGAAGATTCTCTTTTATTAAACAGACATCGAGAACAGGCTCAAGATGAACTCAGTACGTGCCTCAGCAAAGCCTTTTTATTTTTTAATTATTTTTTATTTTTTTTAAGATTTTATTTATTTTGACAGACAGAAATCACAGGGAGGCAGAGAGGCAGAGAGAGAGGAAAGGAAGCAGGCTCCCTGCTGAGCAGAGAGCCCGATGCGGGGCTCGATCCCTGAACCCCGGGATCATGACCTGAGCCGAAGGCAGAGGCTTTAACCCACTGAGCCACCCAGGTGCCCCAGCAAAGCCTTTTTAAATTCCATTATTTCCAAGGAATCAAGCTGATTCCTTATGCCCAGGAATCTTATTATGAAGTAGAAACACAACCCATTTTTCCTCCAAATGGAAATAGCTTTACTGTTCCTTGTTACAAAGAATCCTGGTAAAAATGAATTTGTAGTTATAGAAAAATTCATACATAGGGAAAAATATAATTACTATTAGAGGCAACTATTAGAACTGCTATGTTTTTACTTCCAGGTTTTTTCCTACCTTCAGACATATTTATAAAAACAAGATCATCGTATTTTAAAATCTGCTTTTTCACTTAACAATATTGTGCTCATTTTCTCATGTGTGTATTTATGTATATATAAATATATATAATATATTCACACATATATTATATTCACATATTATACTTTTATGTTTATATATTAAATATGTATATAGGTATATATTATATATGTCAGCAAGTGACATATATATTTGATTAATATAATATATTATATATAACATATATATTGATAGACATATAAATTTTTAATGACTCCAAAGTATTCTTCCGTACATCCAGTATTTCCTGACACTTTCTTTCTCATTGTCTTAATACTATACCGCTGAGAACAGTTGTTGAACACTTTTGATAGAGAAATACTTCTCTGATAAACCAAATGTTTTGCAAGTTCAGCTTAATATTTCCTGTCATCCTTGGCGATATTTCTTCTTAAGTAGTTCAGAAGATACTTTGAAATTTTTTTTGATACTTTGATTTTTAATATTTTTGTGTGTATTGCGTGTGTGTATGCATTTGGTGGGTATTCCCTTCTAAAATAATGACCCCTTCCAACAGTAGCAGTTTCAAACATGATTATGCTGTGCTTCTGACCTGTAGGGGATCTTCTAGAGATGATCTAGTGATGCGTGGGTGGTACTTTCTAAACTTCAAAAACCAAACAAAACCAGTTTTGAACTCTAGATATGATTTTGAGCTTTCAAAGCAGATATTTAAATTTTCTTGACAAATCGGAGCGTCCTCAAAGAACACTCCTCTTATTAAGTGTGTCTATACATGAGATGGACCCAAAGAGGTCCTGCTAACGGTTCTGGATTTATCAGTATGGAAAGAATGAATATATCCGGATTATAAGAATGAAAGTGAGCTGAGTGGTATCTTTGTCACAAAGGAACATTTGCCATTTCCAGAGGCGCAACTGAATTTCTGATTTTTATCACCTGTTGTTCCAGATGCTTTCAAAGAGGTCCAGGGACTCTCGGAGCCTGTTGGTATTGTTATCTTCCCGAATAACCATGTTGTAGCTGCTGCAGGCCGCCACGTAAATGATAGCCGTGACGTCTTCGTGGGAGAAGAGAGAGAAAGGGAAGAGCCTCCGTTAGCCAGAGAGCTACTGTGCGGTCATGACAAAGCCCACGTCCAACCGCTCCTCGTTTTCACCCCGAGATTATGAGAAAGACTTAAAGAAGCATCATGTGTCCAATAGGTGGTTTCCGTGACACACCCGTAGGAGCCCGTGCGAAACGTGAAGCTGGGATGCTTCCATTCCTTTTTTTTAATTTTTATTTTTTAAATATTTTGTTTATTTATTTGACAGAGAGAGACACAGTGAGAGAAGGAACAGAAGCAGGGGGAGTGGGAGAGGGAGAAGCAGGCTTCCCGCCCAGCAGGGAGCCCTATGCGGGGCTCAATCCTAGGACCCAGGAATCATGACCCGAGCCGAAGGCAGATGCTTAACGCCTGAGCCACCCAGGTGCCCCTGGATGCTTTGATTCCTGATGAGATTCACATTTAAGGCATGTAATGGATCGAATTCAAAGCTACTTAAGGGCAGCAGCGGGAATGAGTGTGGGACTCCATAGTTAGTCTTGAGAAAGCAGAGCAATCACCGTTAAAGCACTGGATCCATTTTCTTCTCTCGTCCCTCTGGCCACCCACGTCGAACATGCTGTGGAGGAACACAAGGACACAATCCCGTGAGGTGAGACCCGCTCTGTGTTTCTCCTCTGCCGTGGCTCCTGGCCCGTGGCTCTGCTCCCCGTGTGGCCGGGGCAGACGGCAAGGCCTGCTCTGAGGTTCTGCATCCCTGCCGGGCCCGGGAGTCCACACCTCGCTGTTTCTGGGGGTACAGCGCTCACCCTGCAGTCACCTGGCCGGCTCGGGCCTCTTTTCTCAGGGCGGCCTGCACGGGACACCCTCCTGCCTGAGCGGCTGTTCTGGACCAACCCAAATGCTGCTGGAGTGTCCTCACCTCGGGTGGCCATGGCCCCCACCTTCCTCCCTGCCCTAAACTTACTGCTTCCCCTTTAGGGCCACGGAGTCTGTATGGACGTGTCCAGCAGGGCAGTGAGGCACATCTGGGATGACTGGAGCCCCAGGGCCCATGCGGGGAAGGCTGGACTCCCTGACCCCATGTCTGGGAGGCCTGCTCTCAACGACTTACTGAAAGTTTACTTTGTCCACTTGGAATCGGGTCTCGAAAATTCCTGATGTCAGGACTCTGCATCTGAGAAGGTCCTGAGAACAAGAAGACAAACCAGATGGCATCACTGTTCTTTGGAAGGAAAGCCCTGAACACAACCACAACCATAATAACCAAGTTTCATCCTTCTCTTTTCTCTTCCTTCTTTTTTTTTTTTTTTTTTTAAAGATTTGACTTCTTTATTTGACAGAGACACAGCGAGAGAGGGAACACAGGCAGGGGGAATGGGAGATGGAGAAGCAGGCTTTACACTGAGCAGGGAGCCCGATGTGGGGCTCCATCCCAGGACCTTTAGGATCATGACCTGAGCCCAAGGCAGATGTTTAAAGACTAAGCCAACCAGGCACTCCCCAAGTTTTTCAAATAACCATTTCTTTCAAATGTGCGAGAGACAATAATACTTAAAAAGTCAGATAAATGTTCTGCCCCCACCCCCCGGCTGCCCCCCCCCCCCCCCCCAAGCAGAAAGTTACAGTTAATGTACTGGTTTGGTCTTAGAGACTTAAGAGCTGTACTTTTTCCTTTGGGAATTTAAAAAAAAAAAAAAAAAAGACTTCTGTGCAGGTCCCAGGATGTCCTGTCATAGGCGCGGCTGACCCTGATGGGGCTTCACAGAGCCCTGCACCTTCCAGGACCGCCATCTGCTCCTGGTGCCTGCCGCCGTTTGCGTGAGAAATCAAGGGCTTGATTGCTCTGTGGGGTAATTTTGAGCCCTGGGGTCAGCCTTACAGAGACATGAATTTCAGGGGAGACAGGAGCTCAGGCCTGAGAAGAGAGAGCCTCCAGGAGGGAGGCCCTCCTGGAGGGGACACTGACCCTGGGGGAGTCTCAGAGGAGCAGTTTGAAGGGAGTACCCAGGGAGTACCCAGCTTCTTTGGAGTTCAGTAGCTCTAGAGGAGCCTGGGGGCGGGGCTCCTAAGCTGAGCACTTCAGGGTGATTGAGTCTCTGCAGATGCCTGATGGTCAAGGGTTGGGGGGGGGGCAGGGCAAAGAAGGTTCCTTCTTGCTACTTACAAATGGGCTGCAGGGCGCTATCATCCAGCTCAGCCCAAAGACTGAACTCTGAGTCACACCTGTATATGCGAGCCAGGCCAGGGCTCAAAGCACAATGGGCAGAGGGGACGAAGCTAGAGGAGCAAAGGTGGAGCTCTCTGTGGACAGCTCCAAGAGGACTGGGAACTGCCTGTTCCTATTCCACAAATAAGATTATTTCCATATTGGCAGTTTAGAAATCTGGTAGATTTTAGAGAGCTAAGTCAGGGCCCGAATCACAGGGTATGGTAACTATACCCCATGCACGTGCAGGGGACAGTGGACACAATTGCAGGAAGTGGCTGCTTTACAGATTTCATGCCTTAAGCCATTTACGGATAATCAGTGACTAATAGTGAGAGTTCCCCGAATCTCACCAAGTTCAAGCAGGTGGCTGTGGGCTCTAGCTCACCTACCTGGTCTGTGGGTGTGTAGTCCACCAAACTGACACTGTCGATTCTCTCCAGGAAGCTGAAAAGAAAGCCAACACATGCTCAGAAGTGTTCTTGGGTGGCTTTCTCCTGGGCAGTGGGCCAAGGGGGTGGGATAAGTCACAGCAGCACAGGAGGGCAGGAGCCAGTGGGGGACCTGGGGTAAGTTCTGCTTTTCTTTCTTTCTTTCTTTCTTTCTTTCTTTCTTTCTTTCTTTCTTTCTTTCTTTCTTTCTTTCTTTCTTTCTTTCTCTTTCCTCCTCTCTCTCTCTCTCTATCTCCCTCCGTCCCTCCCTTCTTTCTTTTATCTTTTTTTAACCTCTGCTTTCCATCTTCCCTCTTACCCACAGTTGGGGGTGAGGGGCTATTCAGACATTGGAAAGGGGCACGGGGCCTCTTCTGAGGCTAAGCTAGGAGCAGAAGACCATGTTGCAGTGCAAATACGACACGGGAGCTCAGAGACGTTCCTTTAGCGTAACAAGTTCCTAATAAAGTCCCAGAGTCCTGTGCCTGTGTGTACCCATCACCAGGCTTCATCTGGTGTGGGCACCTGGAGGGACATATGGAAGGAGGGAGACGAGAGTGAAGGGAAAGGAAATCACGTCATATCTGTGCATGGAAGAAGACGTGGACGCAAGGGGCCCCACGGGTGCATGCTCTCCCTTCTCACAGGGAGGCCGCCCTGGCCATCTTAGCTAAAATGGCGCCTTGTCCGTCTCCACCCCAACCTTGATTTACTTTTTGACGTGGCACCTACCGTGGCCTGACACGATTTGCATGTGTTTATTTTACACTTATTATCTATTTCTTCCTCCAAAATGCAAGAACTGCAGGACAAGTCTTCATCCTGTTGGCCCGGGTATCCCCAGCACCTAGCACAGGCCCTGAATCTCTGTTTGTGGAATGAATGTCTGCTCCCCTCGTCCTCCTGCAGCAGGTGGCTGAGAGGCCCAGCCCATAATGGACACTGTGGAGATTTTCAAAGCACAGAAGGACATGGGGACTGGTCAGCTGGTGAGCAAGAACTACTTCTGGAGACAGAGGGGGCAGCAGAGGCTTCAACGGGGAGGAGAGCATATAGGGGAGGGAGGTGTTTGAGGGGCTCCTGATCGGGGGTGAGGCTCCAGCCCTGGGGAGAGTAAATGTGCCCCAGACTAAAGGGACATGGCTGACTTCCTTGCCTGTCCAATTCAGCATGGTTTGGGTTCCTTTATTGAAGTCAAGTGATGGTGGGCCTTCCTCTAACGCTCTAAAGCTTGTGGGCATTTGCACAGGGTAGAAGGGTGTCACTTTCCCATCTCCACATGCTCCCTCCACCAGCCTGCATGGCAGGCCCATGAGATGCTTCCAGCATGGGAAAGAGGGAGGCCAAAGACACATTAAGTTCACCTAATTCCCTTGGCCATTGTATCACCTTCCTCCTGGAGAGCTAAAGAGAGTCCCCAGTGGTCCAGGATGGTGGCCTGGCGCTGGGGTGACATTTTGACCGGTGACATTTCACCTACGCACGCTTGTGCATAAGGGCCAGCATCTTCACAGCCAAAGCCTCCCTTAGAACTGCAACAGAGGTGCCTCCTGGCGCAGGTAAGCCACAAGCAGAATGTTGGAAGAAGCAAGAGGGGGTCTGCCGACGGTAGGGATTTCCTGTCAGAGACAGGAAGCAGCAGGAGGACAGCATCAGGAATGAGGTCATTTCAGCTATGGTGGTGGTGGGCGGGTATGTGATGGCACCGCCCGCCATGGGTGTTGTCAGAGAATCATCTTCTGGAGAAGGATTGCAGAAGGATGGCTGGGTGGCAAGGCTGCAGAGAGGCTAAAGGGACTGTGATCTGCCTGCGGCCTCTCCAGAGTGGCTACCGTGAGTCCTAGTAGGTGCTGCTGTGTGCCTACCAGAATGGGGGTGAACTGGTTGGGGACAAAGCTCGTTCTCAAGGGGGAGGAGTTTGGACAGAGTGCAGACAACCTGGGAGCTGGGGAAAACATGGGAGGCCCCAGGGAGGGTCCGGCTTGCTTGAGGCGTGGTTTGAGAGCCATGGTGTAGTTTGGCTCAGTCGTTGCTGGCCTTCAATTTGGCGGAGTGGAGAGCACCTCCGAAGTACACAGTGAGTTCCTGACCATCTAGCAGAAAAGGGGCAGAAAGACTCTTTTGACAGAGTGAGAGAGTTTACAGCTCCTGGAAAGGGGCTCTGGTCTATAACCCAGACAACCAGGTGGGTCCGGTGGGGAGATGAGCTGCTTCCCTTACATGGCGTGGGCTACACGAATTTGATTCAGAGATGATCTGTGCTCTTGGCAGGAGACCTATAATACTGAATGTGCAATACGGAAACCGATCATCTCCAAATAACTGGGCTAGAAGATTAAACTAAATATGGAACCCTCGGCTATAGTTAGAGTTTAGGAAGCAACTAATTTCAAACAGGATGCAAACAGGGTGAAGGTAGGAGGGTGAATTGATTCAGATGGTAATAACTAGTACAAGTAGAAACAGTGAAACATGGTGAAAAAAACACATCAAAAGTTCTTGATAGATATGATTAGAGACTGCCTTCCAAAGGAAGCGGTGGGAGTACCTCACAGAACACTATTAAAAATAAGAGGCTCAGAGATGCCAATGACAAAGGCAAAGATGTCAAGTTGGTTCCCATCCCTAATCTCCAGGATGGATATTCAAAGTTTCTTCCGGCTCTGATACTTAATGATCTAAGCGAGACCCAAGAGGCATCGATGAACATTTGCAAGGGTCCCTTCCGCATCGTTACTGATACCGAATGGTATTGTGAGTTCATGCATTTCAAATTTGTGCAATGAGAATAAAATATGAAAACTCCCCCCCGAATGTGAATGTGACCCTCTAAGGCATAAAGGAACGAAAGAGAATCTATAGTAGTAGATTTCTGCCAGCTTTTTTGCCTTAGTCTTTGGTTCACTCGGTGCATTTTCCAGCATGTTTTAGAAGTACTTCAAATTGGAGCTCCTAAGATAGTATCTATGAGTTTTAAAAGGGCGTTCTAAATTTTGTAGGCTTACATTTTAAAGGGTTAGTAATGTAAGGACCTATTTAGCCAGCGCGACATCCATCTTGGTTAAATCATTTTGTTGTTGTGCAGTAAAACTTAAACTGACCCTGCCCCCCTCCCCCCAGAGAAACTTACTTAGAAGTAAGTCTGGGAAACCAGTAAAATATGGTCAGCTAGCTCCTAATAACAGAGCCCAGAATACACGGCCAGGTCGACCAGTTCTTGATAACAGAGCCCAGAATACAAGGACGAGTCAGGCCAGGTAGAGACATCCAATCAGTAAGAAACACACATAGTTTTTCCCTAACCACCAAAGAATGTAAACCCCGCTGCTTGGGCGCCAACCTAGAGTACCAATTCTGACCAGACTAATAGGTTAGGTCAAACAGCTACTATAGGGTAAATTGTAATTCAATTGGCCACCTGTGTGTGACCTAACATGACTACAATCTCATTGGCCACCTATGTGTGGCCAGACTTTTGCTCTATAAAAGGGAGTCAGTAATATGGGGAGGGGTCGCCCTCTTCGGAGGCGGCCCTGACGTCAGTCAGTCAATTCTTGAGCCTGGAAGCTGGGGGTGGTTGCTCTCTTTGGAGATGGCCCTGGCCGGTCAGTCTGACTTCTAATGCTTAGCATAGAATAGAGCTTTGCATAACTTTCACCTTGTCTCAGTCACATTCCCCTGGCCGATCAGTCTAACTTCTAATACTTATCATAAAATAAAGCTTTAAATAACTTTTCACTTTGTCTCAGTCTTGTTTTGTTTAATAATGGGCCTAACAGTAAAATTATCTTCTTAAATATGCCACTGCCTCTTTAGTGGAAAAATTAACCAGATAAAAGAATCAACCTTCCTGAGGGTTCACTCACACTAGATACAGAGTTGCAAGATAATACCAAGCTGTAACTATAAAAAATCACCACAGTGATATGGACTCTATAAAAACGTAGTTTAAAAGCAATTTACTTTTGATATTTTGTTGAATTACTTCCTGTTACAGCTGAGGATAGTCATATTTGTAGAAACGTTTTCATTCTTGTCATTTAGATCCCCCTCTGCTGGATACTGGCACAAAACAGCATTCATTGTTTATTTCTCACCTGCTGTCCGCTATCCCACTAAAATGACTCAAAAGTCACAGACTTCTTATAACCAGGGAGTTGATCATGAGGAGGGACCAGGGATCACGAAAAGATGAAAACCATTCTGTTAAATACCTTTAAACTATGAGATCTGAGAAAAAGCACCAACTAAATGTAATTAAAAAGTATCCATGATTATTTTGTTTGTGACAATGTAGCAAGTTGGAACTCTGTCTAAGGTTAATAAGAGACTTCTCTCAGTGTGTTACTGAAATTTACTTCCTAATGCTAATGCACATGATATAAAACTACTGTAGAGGAGAAAAACATCCCTGCAGTGACGAAGTACCAAGCAATTCTGCTGTGCTTGTGGCAGGTTAAGATCCGTGCTACTTAGGGGCGCCTGGGTGGCTCAGTGGGTTAAAGCCTCTGCTTTCGGCTCAGGTCATGGTCTCAGGGTCCTGGGCACGAGCCCCACATCAGGCTTTCTCCTCAGCAGGAAGCCTGCTTCCTCCTCTCTCTCTCTCTGCCTGCCTCTCTGCCTACTTGTGATCTGTCTGTCAAATAAATAAATAAAATCTTAAAAAAAAAAAAAAAAGAAAAAGATCCGTGCTACTTAGAAGGGGGTAGGTGCTCAGACCAGGACCAGCAGCAGCAGCAGCAGCAGCAGCACCTGTAGACCTTGGGGATGGGGATTTACAGTTGAGCCATATCCCCAGGTGGTTCCAAGCTGCAGTTTCCCTGGCGACTCAGGGAGCCCTGTGCACGTTGAAGTTTGCAGAACACCTTTCCTCTGTTTTTCCTGCCACCCTGCTCTAGGCTCTACCTCGCTTCACCTGGATGATACAGCTTCTGATGACTCAAGCTCCTGTTCCCTTCCCTTGGGGTAAAGTTCATATTTTCAACCTGGCCTCCAAGCCATTCCCAACTGGTCAACCTCTTCACTCTTTTTGATGTCTTGACATTGAACAAACCCTGCACTCCTTTCAAATCCCCATATGGCTCGGGGCCTCTCCAATCTTCATGTAATTCCTACTTCTTTTTCTCTGAAGCCCCAGATTCAACCCTATCTCCTGCAAGAAGCCAGTTCTAACCACTAACGACACCGATTCCCTTCTCTATGTAGTTCACGTTCATGATTTGATTAGCGTGGGCTCCTGCCTTATACGGTGACTTACTCCCTTTTCAGAGTCAAGGTATAAAACACAGCATGTGTGTCAAGTGCACTAATCTTAAACGTTCACCTTGATGGCTTTGTAACATTTGTATACACTCATGTCCATTTTTCTCTTTACGTGTATGGTTTATCTGCCTAACTCCTGAGGACTGTTTAAGGCAGAAGTGTGCCTTTTTTTTTTTCCTCTAGAAAGAAGCCCCAGATAGCCAACATCTGATATACTTTAGTCTAAATCTTTTACTGTGTTCATTCTGAATAAAAACTGCTGAATTGTTTGTTCTGCTACTATTCAAGAGGGAGGGGCAGTGTATAAACCTGGAAGACCAGGAGTAAACATTTCAATTTGGGGAAATGCTCTGAAGAAAAAGGACACAGTGCTTCCAAGGAGACATGAGAGCGTGCTGGCTGAGTGCCCACTGCACCCCTTAACCCACTGTTGTCATTAGAGAACTCTAGGCATCACCGTGGTAAGAGCCCCAAGAGAGCTATGCATTCACACCAGGGACATGACCAGGAGCGAGCTGAGCTGGGTACCACACCAAGCCCAGTAATTGTGACAAAGACAGACATCGTTTTACCATCTAGTCGTAGAATAACCTAGGTAAAGGAGGTACATATTTTACTAATGTGTCAGTTGATTAAAAGAAAAAATTGCAGGTGGTTATCATCAGTTTATTCAATGTCCACTGGCTTATAGCTTTTTGCCAATAGTATTGAAGGTCTTGAGCTTTGGATTTTGGTTATAGAAATGCCTCCTACAGAATGGTGTGCATATTACAGAGGAAGCATCTGCTTTATGATGTGAGATTTGTGTGGCTAACTTGAGACTATGTTCAGTTTATCAGGTTATCAAACTGGTGCTTATTTTAGGTGGCTCTTTGCCAAATCAAGGACACAGTGTAGGCAACAAAGTGTACAAGACTCATAGCACACCTCTATCTGAAGGGCACACATATGCATTAACACTTCCAGAAGAAACAGCTTTAGTAAGACTTTTCCAATGGCACATGTATCATCTGAACTAAAATAAATAGTTCATAAAACTATATCCCAAATCCATGTTAAAACTGTGCATGTGAAAGCAGAAAATAAAAAAGAAGTAAGAGTAAAAATTGTACTAGTGGCTGTATGGAACATTAACTATATCCTTGGTATGTTTGATTTGAGCCTTTTATAAATTTTGTCATCAGTCCAAGTTAGTTTTTTTTTTTTTTTTCTTTTTTTTAAAGCCCAGGTTAGTTTCAAGATGGGGGGAAGAATCTTGTTGCCATGACAAAACTATTATAGTAAAGAATTAATAGCTAGGGTTTCTAGAAATATATGTGGACATTCCATGTTAACAAAACAGAAATTAAGGTGGTAACAGGGAGTTTGGAAAGATACCACACTTTCTGAACCAAATCTACCTCTGAACTGTTTTTTTTTTTTTTTTTTTAAAGATTTTATTTATTTGTCAGAGACAGAGGGAGAGAGAGCGAGCGAGCACAGGCAGACAGAGAGGCTGGCAGAAGCAGAGGGAGAAGCAGGCTCTCTGCCGAGCAAGGAGCCCGATGTGGGACTCGATCCCAGGACCCTGGGATCATGACCTGAGCCGAAGGCAGCTGCTTAACCAACTGAGCCACCCAGGCGTCCCTGAACTGTTTTTTTTTAAAATAGTTTTTCAAACAGGATGTACACTCACATGCAATAATATGCAATTTAAACTGATTTATTTGACAAACTTCTGTGGCTTACATTTCAGCATTTCATCAACTGCAAAAGTGAGGAAATAATTCATGGGCCTGGTATGTTTTTGAAAATATTTATGGTTCATAAAAATGTACATTCATATAGTTTGAAATGAACATATTTTAAGAAAGTTCAGGCATTTACAAGCATTGTTTAATCTCACAAAATATATTAATTTTGTTGGGAATATTTGTACTATAAAAGGGTCTTTAATTTACCAAAGGATTGAACACTAGCTATATTTTAAGTTGTAATTATTTTTTCCAGTCTAAAGAGGGGTTACAACTCATGCTATACTCACATAGCTGCTTCTGTGCAACCATGTGGATGAGAAGAGACACCAAAAGGGGAGAGTTCTAGAAAGAAGATACAGGGAGGACAATCGACAGGTGTCCCTTACGGAAAACTTCGGAATAACACCCGGTCAGTTATAAAGACACTTAAATATGAGGGTCACCCTCATCTGCATATACCTGTTCATTTTTTTTTTTTTTTTAACACACTCATTCATACTGGAAAACATAACGGTGACTAATTTGGTCATGAATCTTTCAAAGGCCCTGGAAGAGTCCCTTTAAGTTATCTTCCAAAACACTGTAATTCTTGTATGGGGAAATCTACCAGTGAAGGAAAAGGGGGAATTTGAAACATCCTGAAGTATTTGACTTAGATTAATCTACTTGCCCGGGCAAAGCCTCCATGTTTGGAGGCTATGAGAAAGTGGTGGCTACAGGCTTTACTTTGCAGCCAGAGAATACACACTGCTGTTCCAGAAAGACAAAAGGCAGCACAGATGGGCTCTAGGCTTGGAGGGTCAACCCTGCTGTCCCGTTCTGCATATTGCCTTCTTCCCAGACTTCCAGATGGCTGCACGTATATTTAAGTTATTTGCATGGCTAAATAAAACATTCAACTTCTATTTCTAAGGTTTTTCTCAAGCTGTTGCTTTAAAAGAAAATAAAAAATGCAAATAATTAGAACTTAAAAAGCAGTTCTAATTTCATATCTATTTTTGGTTATTAATAATTAAAGAAAACCTACAAACACACCACCCCATGGTTTTCTCAAACCAATCAACAGTTCTTTGGCAATGTCAGAGTCATATGACTGCCATGCTAATTAACATACTTTATGACAAGTCTAATTAAAGTGTTGAAATACAAAAAGAACTAAAAATGTGTTCAAGATGTTCATTTGAAACTGTCATGTTCAACTGTGTCTTTTGGAAAAACTCTTTAGTAAATGAAACTATAAATGAGCCAAAAGATTTTTCTCATAATAAATGAAATTATGTGGCATTTTTTCCAGTTACAAAAGAACTACCACACAGAAAATTTGTGGAACATAAACAGCAAGAAATATTACGCAGAATGCCCTACCATAATTTTAGTATAAGTTACCAGAACAGATCAATAGAACAGTAGTCTGGATGTGATGGCAAAGAAGAAGATATATACAGAAATAGCAGTGTCCGTTAAGTTGAATGACGTATTGATAGCCCTGTAATCAATCTAAGTAATCATTCTCCTCTCTGTAATTTTTATGCACCACCTGTCAATTCTAGATATTACCAATTACACTAGATTAAAAAAAAAAGTTCCACTTTGATAAATTCAGGCAGAAAACGGAATACACGGAACAACAGTTTTGACCAAATTTTTGAGAAAGATTCATACACACCAAATTCACTAGTTCTGTTAAGAGGCAGCTATAAAAATACACATCACAAGCTATAGGGAACTTTGAAATCCAGTTAAGATGGATTTTCTTAGTGTATCTGGAGAGCACTGTAAACCCAAAGGTAGAAGCATCTTAAGTAAAGAGCATTTCAGCATTCTTGCATGTTCAGTTTCTACTGTATAATATCTCACTAATATACAGAGCATATGAGAAGGTGGCTACGGTCAGGAAACCTCCGAACGGGTTCTGTCGTCACACCTGATCTCGCAGGCGGGCCAGTCTCTGGGACAGTTCATCCTGCTCGGCGGAAGCCACGCTAGTGCCTACGGAGCCGGTCTGCCCCTGCGGCAGCTCCATGTTGAGGTCTAGGCCAGCCTCGTCTGCCATTTCCTGGAGCAGCATATCCACTTGGTTCTGGGGAGTGGTCAGCGTCGTCGTGCTGCTCATCGTGTCTTCCATTTGCTGCGTCTGGACGTCCAGCGTCTCAAACTGGTGCTCGAATTTGTCCATCAGAGCAGAGATCTTCTCCAGATTCATAGTCTTCAACGTCGCATCCATCGACTTAACCACACCGGCCATCGACTTGGTCACCTTGCCCATCGTCACCGCCGTCTGGACTCTGGCAGCCACCGCATCGACCCGCGCACTCATTCTCAAGAAATTCACCGCCTGGTTCTTCTGGCGAATGGCATTTTCGGCGTGTATCCTCGCCACTTCCATGTTGCCCTTCTGAATGGCCTTTTTAATCTTGGCCTTTTCGGCCTTTTCCTCCTTGTCGCATTTTTTGGCACTCCTGCTGAGTTCTTTGGCGGCGAACTTTAGGTTGAACAGGTGTTTCTCCATGTTGGACATAGTCGGACGGTTCCTTAGGGTCGGTGGCCAGGGCCAAAATGAGCTCGGAAGAGGGAGAAAAAGACAGATCCGCTCCCGGCCGCCGCTCCTTTGTTTTGGTCCCACTTCCTGTTTCTGCCGCGCGCGGCGCAGACGGTGACGTTAGAACCCGGCGCCAGGGTGGGGCCTGCGGGACGCGGGGCGGGGCCAGGGGAGGGGCCTAGGGGGACAGGAGAGCCCGGACGCGTCGCCGGAGGCAGGGCTCGGACCGACAACGCAGACGCCGGTCTGGTCGCTCTGGACGCTGTGGTTGTCCGTTAGGGCTCTCGCTCTCTAAACCCAGTTTTGAAAGTATTTATGCATCAGTAAATTCACAAAAACTAGTGTCCACGCACACCTGGGAATATATCCATCGAATCAGGCAGGCTGTGTCTAGAACTACGAGTAAAAAAAATCTCTGAACTCCAGCCTGGCAGGCCTTAAGGTATCTGGTAAAAGGGCTGAAAAGCAGCAAAGCGTCAACTAGGTTTGCAGACTAATGCTTTCTTTATTCGCATGGGTAACTGCCACTTTCTCAGGGGACCCTGAAACCGTGGATCAATAAATCACTGACAAAACAAAACAGAAGTTGCATCATTGACTTGCTTGGAGTATTCGGATACTCTTTTTACGGCAAGGGATGAAAATACCTTCACAACCGTGGGCCACCATATCCTTCCCACAGCTCTCAGTTCAGCGTAGAGATGTGTCGCCAGCAACGATCATCCAAAAATCCTTCTGTGGTTTAGTCATAAAAGGACCCATCTTTTGCTGACACAATTCTATCTATTTGATGTTTTATAAATATCCAAGAACTTCACTCACAGTTAACTTTGACAGGCTACACTGTCATTTGAAATCATGAAGGCAAAGAATGATGAAGTATGGGGACCCACCCCCACTGGGATACATCAAACTGTCACTTGAAAAATGCAGGCTTTCAAATGGTATCAGTGTGTGCTGTAGTTTTTTGTATCTGGTTTTTTTTTTTTTTCTTTTTCCCTGCAAGATTTGTCAGGTACACACAATAACAAAATACAAGAAGGCCCAACCTGCCCTAAGGAGCAAGGCTGAAAATGAATACTGAGAGCTCATTCTGTTCAGAGAAAATTTTCATTCGGCGTCTCACCAACCGTCCCTTTCAGTTTCCTGTGGTAACTTGCCAGCAGTCTTGAACCGCAGAGTAAAGGAGTGCTGGTGCCCCTTGTATCTTCTGAAAACACAGTGCTGACTACATGGCTCACTCGCTCCAAAACCTGGGCAGAAACGCTGAACTTCTCTAGGAGACATACTGGGTCCCCGAACTTCTTTCCTTTCCTTCCCCTATGTGCCAGTCAAATCAGACGGAAGCATGGAAGTCTAGGATCATTTGTGTCATTTGACCAGTGTGGACAGTGAGGTACACGCAATGCTCCTCTCTCTGTGTATACTTAGTCCCTGCTGCCTGGCATTACACTGCATTCATCTCTGCCTATTAACATCCTGCCCCTTCTCAAAAGCCACCTTCTCCACGAAGCCTTCCAGGAGCCCTCTCCTCTGGGTCGCCCCTGTACCCTGTGTCTCTGCCCTAGCACACAGGGCCTAATTCCTGATGCAGGGCCTGTGAGTTTGAGGGCACCTACTGTATTATGAAAATCCAGTGGGGTGGATGCTATACCACAGATATACTGGTCAGGAAACTGCAGCACAGAGAGCAAAGCAACAGGCCCAAGACCACACACCTGCTAAGCGTTAGAAATAAGATTCTGCGGAGACAGCGAGACCAGTAATAAAACAAGGCGGAGTCCAATCGGTTAACAAAAATAAAAGACTAACCAACTTTGGCTTAAAAGAAGCTGGTGACTTAGCTGTTCTTTTGAGAAGACTGAGGAATTGCATTGACTGCAAGGTTCACGTGACCTAAGTCAGGTGATAAAAGCAACTGACATGCCCTGATGGTACAGTCATTGACGGATGGCCCAGCTCCTCTCTGGGCTGGGGTGGGGTTCCAGAAGCCATATTTGCAGATACAGGACAGCCAGGAACACAGAAGAGGTCAGATACAGGACAGCCAGGAACACAGAAGAGGCCAGACTTGCCTTTGGCCAGTGATCCTCCTTTTTTTTTTTCTTCTTGAGCTCAGGAGTAGCAGTTCTCGGGCCCCGTCCTGTTCTCTCCCCTCTTCTCAGCCAACCCCATTGCGTTCAGTATGATCTATAGCTACCACTCTCACTTCTACACTTCTACAGCAAAGTTTCCTTCCGTGTTCCTGTATCCCCAACTGTCTCCTGACACTGGAGAATTTTGGGAGCCAGACTGTTTGGCAACTCCTTCAACGGACTGAACTGTCAGTCCTAACCCCCAACAGAGGTGCTTAAATGACACCTCTGTCCCTGCAGTTGTTCAAGCCACGTCCTTAGGAATAATCCTGGACAACTCCCTTCTGTATACCTACATTCTGTCACTAAGTTGTTCATTCTTTACTTCCCATCAAGGGTGAACACCTTCAGGGTCTGTTTCTGACTAGCATGCTTTCTTTCTTGCATAGCTAGCAAAGGGGAGATTATTTTTAGTTTATGAAAGATTTTCAAAGGCAACTTTGGTCCTGTGGCAATTCTGCCTGCACATGAGAATCTTCTGGATTCATTTCATGGTGCAAAGAAAGAATACAGACCCTCCTTGATTTACAGTATGCTACATCTCAATAAACCCACTGTACGTTGAAAATATAATTTGAAAATGCATTTAATAAACTTAACCTATTGAACATCATAGCTGAGCCTCACCCACCTTAAACATGCTCAGAGCACTCCCATTAGTCTACAGTTGGGCCAAATTAACACAAAGCCCATATTTTATGATCCAGTATTGACTATCTTAAGGAATTGAGCACTGTACTGAAAGCAACGAACACAAGGGCTGAATGGGTACAAAATGGTTGTAAGTGTGCTATCCTTGTGATCATGTGGCCATCTGGGAGCTTGTCACTCTGTTGCCCAGGCCTTCTGGAGAGGAGCTCACTGCACATCGCTAGCCTGGGATAAGATCCAAATTCCAAATTCCAAGTATGGTTTCTACTGAATACGTATTGGTCCCACACCATTGTAAAGTTGAAAAGTTGTAGTTGAAATATCGTTAAGTCCGGGACCCTCTGTATACAGTTTACCATCCTGGGACTAGTCAGAACTTCTGCAGTAATAATACCACCTTCTAGCACCCACAGCCAAAGTAGAAATTTTCTTCTTAGGGACTGTAAGAAAATTTTGATTAGAGTACAGACATTTCCAGAAAGCTGTGAGTCAAACCAGTTAATTATTTTTATTGTGAAACGAGGAAGAAAAATATGTTTCAATTTAGCTCCTATGGCCTATTTTCTTCCTTTGAACTAATACATGAGATATTTAAGCAGGACCTATGGCTTGGTTTCACTGGAAAAGAGTCACGTGTTAAATCTAAAGACATTCCAAAATAAATGAAGGAACTAAATATACATGAAAAATAAATATTGTTTGTGTTAAATGACGTTGGCTTCTCACAGGTAGTCTTCCCATGGTTTTGAAATGTTTTGCCTTGCATTCTCTTTTAGAGCTCCTCCTCACTCATCACAATTTGTGCGGTGTATATATTTGTGATTTGCTCCGCAGTAGTCTGTCTTTTTAGATGGTTCCATGGTGACTTTTGGTTCTTAAGTCAGACTTCACCCCTGATACTGATCAACCTCTGGGACACACAGATGCTTCGTAAATTTCTGCTGAATGTATGAATGCATCCAAAGAAAACAGCATTGGATATATACCCACTTGGTGACCATTTCAAGGACTATATTACATACTTACGGTATCACTGTATATATTACATTTATATCTATCACTTTCTTATTTCAGAACACAGTTATAATTTAAAACTTCAAGAGTCTTCAAACCTTGGGAAACTGCAAAGTCATTGCACCTCAATTATGTTAACATGATGTCAAGGTTTATAAGATGAGACCAAGAAAGGGTTGGAAACAGAGAATTTGCACTTGAGTGGGCTTCCACATTGTTGTGCATGCTGGCTGGTGATGTCTGGGTTATCAGTTCTCATGATGATGTGGGAAGTTAACACTCTTGGGAGTATCCGAATTCCCTATGTCCTGATGGTCTCATTTGGCATTTACCACTGTACTAACACAGGGATTCTCCTGTTCCTAATCTACACTGAATAATTACCAATTTGATGACAGGCTGAAAATTAAATCTAGATACTCCTGGCCCTTTGAGGACAGTCCAGGAATTCTTTCCATGCTGAGCAAAGCAATGGTCACCTTGTTCTAGATGTTCATAGACCCGGTGGGAAGGGTGTGTGCTCCATATGCCTTTCTAGTTGTCCTTGTAACAAAGAAAGATCTAGATTTAGGAAAAATCAGTGGAAGTCACTTTTTTTTTTTTTTTTTTAAGTAGTCTCTAAACATGACTTTTCCTGCTTGGGTTTTATTAGACTCTGTTTAGTTCAGTCTTACTTTAAGATGCTTTTGGACTTTCCCAAGTAATGAAGCAATAGGAAAGCCGTGGGGGCCATGTTCAATGTGGTCCTGACTGGGCATTGGGTACCGGGCTCTTTTTCTGTTCTGGGCAAAGCTGTGTGATCATTTGTGTGACCAAGACCTCATTTCATCATTTATAAAGCTGGAAAGGCATCATATAAAACCATGATCTAACAGTGAGCAATAATGCCTACATCAGGCCTTGGCACTTTCAGGAAGGACTGTTCAAAACTACTAAGTTAAAAAAAAAAAAAACCCTTAGAATAATTCAGACAATGTGTTTTGACAAAGGTATGAAACAACGAAGACTTTCATACACTACTAGTGAGGGTGTCAGTAGATACAATCCTTGGGGAAAAAAATTAGCATTATCTAATGAAGTTAAACTATGAATCACCTAATTCCATGTCTATTATCTGCCCTAGAAACAATTTCACACATGTATACCGGGTTACGAAACAAAATGTTCAGGGCATCATTATTTGTTATAGCCCAAACCTGGAAACAACCCAGCTGTCCATGAACAGAACAGAAAAATAAATTGTAGAGTTTCATAATTGAATATTATGTAGTAATGAAAGTAAATAGCTATAACGATACGCAACACATGAATAAATCTTAGAAACTTAATTTGAGCAAAAAACCCCCAGACCAAAATGGTATACACTGCAAAATCTCATTTAAAAAAAATCTCTGAGGGGCGCCTGGGTGGCTCAGTGGATTAAGCCGCTGCCTTCGGCTCAGGTCATGATCTCAGGGTCCTGGGATCGAGTCCCGCATCGGGCTCTCTGCTCAGTGGGGAGCCTGCTTCCTCCTCTCTCTGTCTGCCTCTCTGCCTACTTGTGATCTCTCTCTGTCAAATAAATAAATAAAATCTTTAAAAAAAAAAAATCTCTGAAACAATCTGTATAGATTTACTGTAAAATTTACTAAGAGAAAATGTGTATTATCTAAATTGTCCTTTTGCCAGCAACTGGTGATGGATGTTTGCAGATCTCGCAGGAACATGTGGAGTAGATTAAGCAAAAAAAAGAGAAGGCAGACTGTGTCTATTTCTATGTGAATCCTCCATTTACAGAACATTCTGTAGAAAGAAAATCTACTTCTTTGATGGGGTTCCTGCCTCAGAGGGAGAGAAAAATTTGAGTAAAAACTAAATTACAGAAGGAAAACAAAAACATGAAAAATTTTTTGTCTGTGAGATGAGTGTATTCCTCTTTCTAATCACTGTTCCCATTTTTCACCAGAAATCTTTATTATGCTACTTTTTTCTTTTTTTTAAGAAAAGCTTGTTTCCCTCCAAAGAAACACATGGCGTGGGCGCCTGGGTGGCTCAGTGGGTTAAAGCCTCTGCCTTCGGCTCAGGTCATGATCTCGGGGTCCTGGAATCGAGCCCCACATCAGGCTCTCTGCTCAGCAGGGAGCCTGCTTCCTCCTCTCTCCCTTTCTCTGTCTGCCTCTCTGCCTATTTGTGATCTCTGTCAAATAAATACATAAATAAAATCTTAAAAAAAAAAAAGAAAGAAAAGAAACACATGGTGATATCTCCTGCTGCCTGACTGTCTAATGGGACATTGGTGGGGCATCCTGAAGCCACAGTTCTGGATGGAGAGCAATTTCACAACTACCGATCTGGGGCAAATGAGCAGGACTGCACACTGGCTTGTCCAGGCCACTCTGGGAACCAGGAAGCTGGCTGCTCCCACACCACTTTAAAAAAAAAAAACAAAACTTGAACATTAAACTTATAATCCGTGAGTTAAAAAATTGTTCACCTGCACACTAGGCAGTAAATTTCACTGCATATGAAAACTTGCTCTTGTCCTTCTCTCGGTGCACCTTGTATATATATATCATGAAATCAGATCATCGGAAGCTGGGAGCATCCCCAGAGCTAGTTTGGACAGGGTCCTGCGAGATGGTGGTGGTGGTGGGGTCTTGCTGCTGCTCCTGGGAACAAGTGTATGCGGCAGACGCACTCCTATTCCTAATCAGCGCTGTGTCTGACCTGCCACGAGACACAGCTTGCAAGTCACAGTTAAATTATGCTTAAGTCAAGTGACTTAGAATACCCATGGCCACAGGGCAGACAGTACTAGTTCTAACAACTGCATATTCTGAGAACCATTTAGAGTCCTTTCAATTCTAGTTTAACCCCCACTATAGATAAAAAGGAAGGAGTCATTGGCCATTAGTGTCCATGCAAGGCTAAGCCTGGTCATCCCTTGTAGTCAAGGAAGAAGGCAATGAAACCAAATTAAAGCAATTAAAGGCACACATAAACATCTGTTAATTTCAGCTGGCCTCTTCAGCTTAAGAAGCAACAACATTTTAGAAACCAAATACAACTTAATTCAGTGAGCCCTACTAGAAACTATTTATTTATTATTTATTTAAAGATTTATTGATTTTTTAGAGAGAGTGCATGAGTGAGAGCTGAAGAGGGTGAAGAAGAGCGAGACCCAAGCAGACTCCTTGCTGAGCGTGAAGTCTGAGGCGGGGGCTTGGTCCCAGCACCTGGAGATCATAACCTGAGGTGAAACCAAGAGTCAGACCCTTAACCGACTGTACCACCCAGGTGCCCCAAATAATTCATTTTTAACCCTTCTGTATAGAATGTAAAAAGCTTTGTAACAAAGCAGAGTATTTCTTGTCACATCTATACTTCTATAATGTACTATGGCAGGATTCAGTTTTCTCTGAGACAGTGAACACTGGTGATTTAAAAGGAAGCCAAAGATCGAGATATATATCTATATATCTATATTATATTTTTAAAATATTTTATTTATATTTATATATTTATATGTTATTTATATGTAATTTATATATATAAATAATTATATATTTATATTATAGAAATATATATTTATATAATAAAAATATATTAATTTTACATATAAATTTAATATGTATTAAATATAATAAATATAAATATATATATACAATATAAAAATATATACATTTAAGTGTTAATGTCATGGGGCGCCTGGGTGGCTCAGTTGGTTGGGCGTCTGCCTTTGGTTCAGGTCATGAATCTGGGGTTCTGGGATCAAGCCCCACATGGGGCTTCCTGCTTAGCAGGGCGTCCACTTCTCTCCCTTAACCCCTCTAGCCTGCTTGTGTACTCTCTCTCTTTCATGCTGTCTCTCTCTTTCAAAGAAATAAATAAAATCTTTAAAAAAAAAAAAGAGAAACTTTGCCTCTTTTAAAAATAAAGTGTTAACCTCAAAATGGTTTTGAACTCAAGTCACTGGAAGGATGATATCTCAACTAAAGCGTAATGGATATGCATTCTTTTCCTTTCATCTTTGATGGGGTTGGGCTAGAATCTTCCAGCTCATGCCTATATCCCATAAATATTTACCGAGTTCACCGTTCAGGGATGGTAGGTAAGTATCAGCAAACGTGATGTTTGTGCAATGTTCCAGAAAGCAGGGGTATTCATTTCCCCAGCGTTTCTTCTCCTGGAAGGTTCTGCCCAATCGAGGCACGGAGGTGCCAGCTGAGACTTCCTGACAAATTCAACGTGTGGCTTCCTTTCTAGAAACCACCAGGCTGCCTCAGGACATGATTAGCCATGTCCTAAATACAGTAAGTCCCAGCCAAGACTAACATCTGGAAAACAATACTTAATAGTGTATCTGACTACTGCAGGAAAAAGAAAATAAAAAAATTTTTTGAGCAGTTTAGGGGTTAAAGGAGAATTCAAAGCTAAATGAATTTCACCTTACAGGACTGTGTGAGACTCTGTGAATTCTTCAATGCTACTTACATGAAAGAGAACAAAGAAACAACCACAAGTTGCAGTCAGCATGGTTCCTGCTCACTTGGAAGCTTCCTTTGTGTTTCCTTTTTGCCAGCGTCCCACAACAGTGTCCCACTACCTGCCCCAGGTCCTTACAAGGAAGCTGACCTTTAGAATCTAATTGTGGAAGCATGTAGTTGGAGAAAGAAGCTGTAGGGAGAGCCTTCTGAGGAGGGGTGCCCCTGGGGCTCTCTATTTTCAGCAACGAAGTATATGATTTGTTCAGATCACACTGTGTGTCACAGGAAGAACCCGAATGAGAAACGAGCCTATTAAGTCTCATAGATTTTAGAAGATATATTTAGTCACTGCCTGCCTCCTGGCAGAGTATGGCAAAGTGATTTCTTTCTTAGCAGTTACCATTTGTCTCAGGTAGCTGATAGGAAGACTCTTTCTTTCCTTCCTCACAGAAATAATGCAGGACATTCACCTTAATGCAAAATATGAACTCCAGATTCCCAGTAACATAAAATAAATTAAGACACAAAGGCATACCACGCACTTAACTGTTGTCATATGAATACAAGTGCTAGTGAGCAAATGGAAATTCTCTTTGTGCTTAGATTTCCTTAATCTAAAAATAGTAATAGAATAAACTTGTATTTGAAAGGTGGCTTTTCACTGATATCATGGGTTCTAATTATTATGTGATTAACATGGTCTGGTGTTAAGAAAGATACATAATTCTAACCACTGACGCATGTCAGTGGTATTTTTTTCTTTCTCCCTGTTTCTTTGATACCTTACCCAAGGGTAGCTTTCTTATTTGCTAAATCCAACTTAAAGGCTTATAATTAAATTTCTTGAGACTGTGAACAGATTCTTGTCGTATACCAGGAGGAGGGAAGTAGTTGTTCAATGTACTGCAATGGTACACGGTTTTCTCTGAGACGGTGGGCACGTCTGTCCTAAAGGAGGCCATGTGGTCACAACCATCAATATTTCCTTCCTTTAAAGGGCTGAATAATATTCCACTGTACTGACAGACCACATTTTGTTTCTCTGTTCATCATTATGATGGACTTTGTTTCTACTCTCTAGCTATTTTGAATAATGCTTCTACAAACGGATATTGTGCTTCGATCTGAGCTTTACAGCAAAACTGAGTCTGCATACACGAGAATGGTGACTATGAATGATAGAGAACACAGAGAAGGAAAAGTTTTTAAAGTCCACTCAACTAACAACTATTTCTTAACCACCTACTACAAGGCAGGCATGGTTCCAGGTACAGCAAGCAACAATCCCACGTGAGCAGCCAACAATGGCCCATGAACCATCCATGAGGAAGAGTTCAAAAAACCTGATCAGATATATTATTCACTCAACATCTGTTTAATGAGTCTTTACAGTGTCAGGCTCTGCATGGACAGGAGTAACTCAAAATGCCATGGAAATAACTTCTGATAAAATTACCTGCTAACTTCCATGACAATTCTTTTTTTAGAGATTTAATATAGGTCTTCATGATGTATTTTCAGCATGAGAATCATAGTTTCAATCAGTGCTTTTGCATTTCTTCACTTTTCTGGCTTACACTGATTTAAAAACGGAAGCATGCGTAAAATGTGAAATGTTATAAATCTTACACTGAATGCTTTCCACAGCGTAACTACAGTGGCAGTTTGAGCGCACAGATGAACCAGAACGCAATGGACGGCGTCAGGAATACGAACTTCAATCAAGCAATCGTTCACCACTTTTGAATTGAGTCTCTTCCCCTGCCTGGAATTAACTAGAAAGGCCCTGAAATTAGGAAATCCCCATGACCAGCAGTGTCCAAATTAATTTTTACCAAGGCGTCCAAGTTAAGATTTAACAGGACTAATTCCAACAGGGAATTCTGGCTGAAGGTGCATTTGCAGTGCACGATTCCATGTAACCACTTTCAGGACATTTTCATCACTCTGAAAGGAAACCTTGCACCCGTTAGGCAGTAACTGCTCATCTGCCCCCCTCACCCTCCCTCAACGCTAGGCAACCGTCATCTACTTTCTGTGTCTATATGTCTGTTCTGGGCATTTCATAGACATGGAATCACACAACATGTCGCCTTCTGTATCTGCCTTCTTTCACGGAGCATAAGGTTTCCAAGGCTCTTCCATGCTGTAGCCTGTATCAGTGATTCATTCCTTTTCATAGCTAGATAATTGTCCATTGCACAGAGGGACCACATTTCGTGTGTCCATTCATCAACTGACGGACATATGGGTTGTTTCCACTTTTCAGCTCCTAGGAATAAGATCCCGGGCATATTTATTTGCCCTGAAGTTTTTGTGGGGTTGTATGTTTTCCATTCTCTTGAATATGTATCTGGGAGTGGAACTGCTGGGTCATATGGGAACTCTGTGATTACCTTTTTCTAGAACTGCTAGACTGTTTTCTGGAGGTGCTGTACCATTTTATATTGCCAACAGCAACATCTGAGGGTTCCAATTTCTCCACATGCCTGCCAACATGTTTTTATTTGATTTTCGATTACAGCCATCCTCGTGGCTGTGAAGTGGTTTCGATTTGCATTTCCCAGTGGCTAATGCTATTCAGCCCCTTCTCATGAGCGTATTGGCCATTCACATATCTTACTGGGGAACTGTCTATTCTGATCCTTTGCTTATTCTAAAATTGATGAAAACATTAACGTTAAAATTATTTTTAACCTTTTGTTCCTGAGCTATAGGGGTTATTTATATATTCAGGAATATAAGTCCCTTATAAGATATGTGATTTATAAATATAGTCTCCCTTCTGTGATTGTCTTTTCACTTTCTTGAACCATGAGGAGGTCTGTAAAAAAATCCATCCTGGCTTTCACCTGCAAACTATGCTCATGATAGGAATTGGATGGAAATGGAAGGTAGATGAGAGTGGCTTCAGAGAAGAAAATGGGTGAAAAATCCACTTATTTATAAGCTTAGGGCGAGGCCTCGTCATCTTTACAATTCAGCACCTGGTGGCACCTGGCACACACCTGAAGCTCACATAACATTGAACTTTTAACCTAAAACAGTCTCTCACATCTTTAGATTTAAGATTTGAAATCTTGGATAAATCAAGTTGTGAGATGGCACGATGTGGTCCTGGGAATCTTAGGTGATCTGGTTTCCTCCTCTTTGGGTTAGTGTGAGATCAAGTGGTCAACTTGTGGGATGTGCCAGAACAGTGCCCCACCTGGTAAATTTCTATAACTACAGGCTATCTCAAAGCTAGCGGTAGAGGTTTAGAAATTGGGACACACCTGCAAGTCTTTCTGAAGCTGCACACTTTACTCATGGTTTTCAATCTGAGGTCCTTGGGGTCCTTGGAAAAGTTTCAAAGAATTTAGCAAACACTTCAGAGAATTGTAATAAAAACCCTCCTACAGGCAAACGTCTTACGTGGCATGTTATAATGTGCGGAGTACGACTGATGGTTAACTAGTGCTGCTTTGTAATTTATTTTTCTGTAGCCTTCTGTACACGTGTGTATCCCTCCCCCTACACTTTATTATGACACACTTCAAACATACAACTTGAAATAATTTTATAGTGGATGCTTGAACACCCGCCATCTAGATTTTGCCATTATCATTTTATCATACTTTAAAAAAAAAAATCACGTATCTGTCTATCTACCTTACTTTTGATGCATTTCAAAGAAATGGTAGAAACCAATTCACTTCCTCCTAAATACTCCAGCACACAGATCTTTGTCTGGACATCAGTATTTGCTCACAGGTTTTTTTTTTTTTTCTTCTGTTGAGGTAAAATTTAGGTCCAAAGCAACATGACTCTAGAGTATACCTTTGTGGAATCTTGACACGTGTGAATGGACACGCGTGGAACCCAAGCTCCTATCAAGCTGTTATGCACATATTTTCCACTTCTTGCAGCCGTGCTGCTGTTTGGCAGGAAATCTGTAGGAGGACACTGGCCATCGTCCAGATGGCCCAGCACCTGACCCGTAGTATAACCACGAAGGTAAGTTCCCACGGGATACAGACGGTGCCACACCCAGCTGCACCACGGCCGGTCCCATGCTGAGCCCTGGGCTCTTATCACAGAGCAACGATCACATCACCACAGGTGCAAATGTGGCCCAGAACAGAATTCTGTCTTCAAGACTGTCTTTGTGCATTTAAAAGTTACAAAACCAAAACATTTAAGTGTCTATCAGACTTTGCATTAATCTTCAGAAATGGGCGGAGGCTGCTAGGAAGATAATTTCTTACTCTTCTCCTTTTCATGTTCGGCATCATTTCACTTAAAATATTTCTTTGGATTACAAAGCAAATTAAAACCACAACAACGGAACAACAACAACAACCACCACCCTGTTTTTGCTATTATTTGCTGTTATTCATCTACATAAACCAGAGTATTCCCAAGTGAAAGACTCAATTGTCATCTCTGAGCACTGGGTTTCAATTCTGTTTTTATCAAAACGGCCACATGGATCTTATATGAAGTCAGTGTAATCCATGTGAGCATCTAAAATAAATTTCTTTCTAATAAAATACCAGTCTGGTTTGATACATTTATTCTCATAAAACACGACTTTGGTTTGGTATTTGATGCAAATTGCATTTGGTCCAGCTACTACAATTTTGGAATCTGGCCTTAGTCTTTATTATTACTTTTTAATTTTTAAAAAAATTTATTAAAAAAAAAAAGATTTCATTTATTTATTTGGGAGAGAGAGAGAGAAAGAGAGAGAGCAATTACAAGCCAGGAGGCAAAGGAGGAGGGAGAAGACTCCACACTGAGCCAGGGTCCCGGTGAAGGCCTCGATCCCGGGACTCTGGGGTCATGACCTGAGCCGACGGCAGACGCTTTCTTGACTGAGCCACCCAGGCGTCCCACTGGCCTTAGTCTTTAAATTGGGTCCTGTGGAGTGTTTCTTGGCACCAAATGAGCCACCTCAAGGAGCATGGGAGAGGCTAAGGGCGACACGCTGGGCTTCTCACTGCTACTGACTCCTCCTCACTCCTGGTACCCCGCACAGGGCAGTTGGACAAGGGTTCTACTTCTAAGAAATCATTGGGGAAATGCAGTTCCAAGGCAGCAACAACATTACTATTATTATTATTATTTACCACATATAGTTCAAAGGCTTGATTTTCACAGCCCTCAAAATGAATCTAACAATATCTAGGGAAAGGGAAACACCAGAAACCAGTGTGATGTGCTGGAAGGGACAGGACTTGGAGCCCCATCTCAGCATCCTCTCTATATAGGAGGTCTGAGGATTCAATGAGGTGATGTGTGGGAACCCACCAGGATTCTCCACTCAAGGAAGTAGTTTTCTGAAAGATTTAAAAAATTCTATTGGACTCTGATCCTGACTCCTGGCACAGAGCTTCTGAAATCCTCGTAAATTCCTAAGTGGGAAGAGCACTAGGGGCATCTTCTGTTCTAATATTTCATCTTTGGCTCCCCGTTCCCAACACTAAGCTCCTAAATCTCTTGCACCTTTCTGTGTGACAGGAACATTTTTTGTTTTGTTGAGGTGACTCTGGCTGGGCTCCTGAAAGGGGCTGGCCACTGCAAGGACCAAGCCATGATTAGAAGCTTGGACCTTTCAGCTCCCCACTACTCCATCTTCTGGGAAGGGGAGAGGGGCTGGAGTTGAGGCTAGATCATGACTACATGATGGAGCCTCCATAAGTACGGGGTTTGGAGAGCCTCCAGGTTGGTGAACGTGTGCCTGCGCCAGGGGGATGACACATTCCAGCTCCACGGAGACAGAGGCTCCTATGCTCCAGACCTTTCCTGATCTCACCCTGCACATCTCTTCATGCGGCAGCTCATCTGTATCCTTTGTCATTTCCTTTAATAAACCAATAAATTTAAGTAAGTGTCCCTGAGTTCTTCGAGTTGTCAATGGCAGGGCTGACACCGTACATAACCTGTTCCTTGAGACCGGCATCTCTTGGGACCGTCCCCTTAATCTGTGGCATGTGACATGGGCTCCAGGTAGAAAGTGTCAGAATTGAGTTGAATGGGACGACACCCAGCTGGTGTCATGGTGAATGGCCTGGTGTGAGGAAAATACCTCACACGTCTGGTATCAGAAGTGTTGTGAGGGGGGTGGGGTTATGGACATTGGGGAGGGTATGTGCTTTGGTGAGTGCTGTGAAGTGTGTAAACCTGGCGATTCACAGACCTGTATCCCTGGGGATAAAAATATATGTTTATAAAAAATAAAAAATTTAAAAAAAAAGAAGTGTTGTGAGTGTGGTTCACAGGTGAGTGTGAAGGGGACACAGGGGGAGAAGTGTGGGCTTCCTCCTCACATGGAAGCATGTGTGTCACACAAGCCCTCTTCAGAGTTCCTTCTCAGGGCAGGGTTTCCAAATGGACATGGGAGAAACGGATATAATCAAGGGCTGACTGTCTTATTCTGAGCTATCTGGTCTACCTCCTTTGCCCTGATACTAAATTTATTCCTCATATCTAAAAAGAGGCAGACTGTACTGCCCATGAACAGCAACATTTCCAATTCTGCAGATCAAGAAAATAAATCTGACAACACATCTGGCCAGGGATGAAGATCAAAATGAGCGTTAAGAAGGTTTACGTGCTCCCATGCGGTTGATTATATATTTAATGAGTTCAACAGTACAGAGCAACACACACAGTTTAAATTATAGTTTCTCTTATTTTAAAATGACCTGGGGGGGGGGGGAAATCAACCTTGAAGTTGAAACCTCATTTTTGCTAATAATATCCTGATTGTCTCCAAAGCTTAGATTCGGGAACTTGGGAGCCATGGGAGCCACATGGCGCTGGGGAGTAAATGTGGACGATGCGGTCATCAAGGCTCCTGACAGACCATCAAGACTGGGACGCGGCAGAAAATCACTGTACCCTTCTCATGACTCTTCCCTTTTTTTCTGGAATATTCTCGGTCTTTGAGAGTATTCTAAAACCAATTAATCAAATGGGTGCGCGCCCAGAAGGGCTTCTCATGTAAACAATCAGTACAAAGCCCAAGAACCTACACTCTGAGCTGTGGAGTTTCAAGTTACATTAAGCAAAGTCTGATTTTTATAAACCTGTTCTAAAGATCCAATTTTCTCTGATTTTCTTTCTCCCAAAATAGCTGTTTCCATGGCTACATAATCACTTATTATTAGGATTTAGAGGAAATGCATTTTGGGGGATAAGGCAGTAGAGATTGTCTTTTAATTTTCACAGTGGGAACTGGGCAATTCCGGATAAAATATAATCTCTGGTGATTTGCACAGCTTGCTTGGTGCCTCAAAGACTCATTTTCCCCCTAAGTACAATACTTAATGCTCAATTATAATGACTGTTCCCACACTCCTCCAGCCAGGGCGGTAGGTCTGGCTGCCTGCCTTACTGACCCTCTGCTCAGGGATGTAGGGGTGGCTACTGACTGGACCTGTGGGTCCCAGGGACAGTGGGTGAGGCCACGGCCTGATGCAGGCCACCTGGCCTTTAGCAAAACCGATCTCTCTGTTTCCTCTGAGATCTGGCCTGCAGATTACAGCGTGCACTTGCCGTCAGAATCCAGGGCTGAGAAAAGCAGACAGGGAAAGCAGAACTGAAGTGCCCAGAGAGCAGGAACAGAAGAGCTGGTCCCCACAGTGCCTTTGACTCAGCAGTGGTTCCCCAGAGAGACTCAGAACAAATTCACAATTTCTTGAAGAAGCCCAAGCAAGTATCCACTCCTTGCATGTCAAATAGCATGAGAAAGATCACCATAGCTTTTTTCATTTTTATATCATGGGTGCTTTACAATTTGGGGGCTCCTGTTTGCTTTTATGTGTTTTTAGAATCAGAGTGGCACGCCTTTGTGATTGATGGAGGCCTTCTAAAAAGTAGGCTTTGTAAATGCAAACATAGACTTTCATCTGTGGTTGACAAGAGGACCCCCGGCTCAGGGAGGACTTTGCCCTTCTGGCCGACCTTGACCAGTGTTCCCGTTGCTTTTCCTGCCCTGACTCCCTCCATCCTCCATAATCGTCTTTTTTTTTTAAAAGATTGAGATATAGTTCACATAACATATATTCCACATAACATAAAAATTCACCAGTTTGAATTGTACAATGGTATTTACTATAATCACAAGTTTGTGCAACTATCAATACCATCCTATTCCAGAAAACTCCCATCATCCCCCAAGGAAATCCTATACCCACTAGCATTCACTCTCCATTTTCCCTGCCCCTGGCAATCAGTAATCTATTTTCTGTTTCTGTGGATTTTCCTATCCTGGACATTTCATATAAACCCAACCATATAATATGTGGCCTTTTGTGTCTGTCTTCTTTCACTTAATGTAATGTTTTAAAGGTTCATTGATGTGGTAGCATGAATCAGTGCTTCATCCATATTTAGTCCAAAAAATATTCCATTGTGTGATGGACCCTGTTTTCTGTACCCATTCATTATTTGATGGACATTTGGGTTGTTAGCACTCTTTGGATCTTTTGAAGAATGCTGTCATGTATATCCCTGGATGAGTTTTTGTTTGGACGCATTTTTTTTTTTTTTAAGATTTTATTTATTTATTTGACAGAGAGAGATAGAGGGAGCGAGCACAAGCACGGGGAGAAGCAGAGGGAGAAGGAGAAGCAGGCTCCTCTCTGAGCAGGGAGCCTGATGCAGGGCTCGATCCCTGACCTTGAGATCATGACCTGAGCCGAAGGCAGACGCTTAACTGACTGAGACACTCAGGTGACCCTGGATATATGTTTTTAATTTTCTTGAGTAATTTAAGAGTGGAACTTCTGGGTACCTCTGTGTATAAGCTTTTAAGGACCTTTCAGATATTCCCAGACTCCTCATCGGCAGCTCTGCCTTAACAGAATTTCAGCATCACTGAGAACACCTCTTCCCCAAAATATTCTCCTGGTTTCTGCCATGGAAGAAATGACTTTAATGGGGCTTAGAATTATTCCCTTCCTAATAAGTGTTAAGGTTCGAAATGCAATACTGTTGAGCGAGGGAACACCGTGACTTAGATTCGTACCGAGATGTAAGTCAGATCTTTTCTCAGGGCAATTTTGATGCGAAGAAAAAAGAAAACGTGTCAGAACACTGGGGATTTGCAAGGGGCGAGAAGGAGGCCACAGAACCTGAATCTGGGGTAGGGTGTGCACTTCTAAAGGGACGGACCAGCTTTTCCTATTACCACCATAGCTCACACCAGGCTCCTCTTTTGCTAATTATTTTTTTCAAATAGCGCCTACTGTGCACAGACTCCATGAAAGAACATTCACCTGGACATTTAAGGAGGAATAAGACACCTTCCCTGAAGAATTAAAGATTACAAGGGTTGGACAAGATGGCCTGAGTATCACTGTCTCAGGTTTGATGTGACATGTCCTTTCTTTCATTGGAGGGATGCTGACGACTGGTGGAGGCAGCTTCTATTTCTTTCTTTCTTCTTCTTCTTTTTTTTTTTTTTTTTAAGATTTTATTTATTTATTTGACAGACAGAGATCACAAGTAGGCAGAGAGAGAGGAGGAAGCAGGCTCCCCGAGAAGTGGAGAGCCTGATGCGGGGCTCGATCCCAGGACGCTGGGATCATGACCTGAGCTGAAGGCAGAGGCTTTAACCCACTGAGCCACCCAGGCGCCCCGGCAGCTTCTATTTCTTTAACTTCTAATTTGACAACATAATATTTCTGTTAGCCCTATATTGCTCTAACAAATGTTTCCATGACATTCTTTGTTTTTAAAAAAATCTCTCACCCCCTACCTTGAAATCTGGGTTTAGAGGCAAAACAGTAGCTATTAAGCTATCAATAAGCTATTAATAGTTGTTAAGCTATTAATAACAAAGGTTATTGATCCAACTTGATTCCCGTGTATATTAAAATGGATAAAGAAAGCAACGTCGTAGCAGTGAGGATTAACCCAGATAGTGAGGTTTTCGTGGGCAACTGCTTTCTGTGATTCGGCCAGACCCAGAGTTAAGAAAGCACCGCTCAAGCTTTGGCGCCTTGTTCCCGTCAAGTCTGAGAGGGAGTCTTGACCTCATGCACGAGGCAGCCTGTGCCCATGGCTCTCAGTCATCTGAAAGGATGGGACCAAAGGAAAGCCAGACCTTGGCTCTGGGAAGCCATGATCTTACGTGCCTTAGTTTACCTCTCTGGCCCTCAGCTTCCACATGATGATGTAACAGCAAGAGCTGATCTAGGGCTTGCGGGCACTATTTTGAGGACTTTGGAGATATACATAATTAATGCTATGAGAACTGCATGCGAACAGGACCTGTAATTGTCCCCATGAGTTTGCCCAGAGCCTTACATGACTGTCCGTGGCGGAGCAGACATCTGAATCCTAACTCCCTGTTGTCAAGGCGCATACGAACTCTTCCTTTTAAAAAATTTATACTTGCATATTCTACGTTAAATCAAGCCATTCATTCTATCCCTGGAGTGGTGTGAGAGTAAGTGGTCTGGTCTTTCTTTTAAGAAAGGGAAATTCCTGATATGCTACTACTGAGTAGCACTGGGACGCTCCCTCACCACCTCTCTGCTCAAGAAATACCAGAAAAGGACGATAGAGCACACATTCCCATCAACTCGAAATGCCAATGTAAGTGAATTTAAAGTCATTATGAGCTTTGCTTAAAATTGCTAGCATTAACTTAGGGTACTCTTTCTCTATGACACCGTGGTGGCTTTTAAAACAACAGAGATGACAGGTTCGAGAAAGAGCTAGTGAGAGCCAGAAGGAAAGATAAGGGCCCTTTGGGAAGGGGTGTGCCTCCTGAGACCCTCCCAGGGTGAGGAGCTCCACGGGGAACACTCCCCCACTCTACATCCGCATCTAACCCAGCCTCGCTCTCGTGGAAGCAAACATCCATAACAAATGACAGGACAGTAACCACAGCAGTGTACTCACAGATGTCAACTAAAGGGAATATTGACTGAAGGTAAATCTTGAGGGAATGGTTAAGAGTGGCAGGAGACGGGAAATTTTACATACTTTTCTAGATCACAAAATTTTTAATTAGTAAATAGTTTCTTCAGCGTATACAGTGGAGGGCCATTAATGCTCATGGTGCTCATTTCAGGGTATACGCAGCAGGTGGGCATGCAACGCCTTTTCACTATCCCTGCTGCACCAAGACCGCTTACGAGACACACCGGCCGCTCACCCAGCGCTCATGGGCTGGGGCGACGGTGAGCCAGTTCTTGGTCATCATAAGAAGGAGGTTAAGTGAACCTTCTTAACATCATCAATCTTCCCCATCACAACCCTGAGATCCTCCCCGTCCTCTGAAGGACTCCCTCTCCACATACTTCTCTGTTGTGGTTTTGGGTTCCTCTTCCTCCTGAAACTAATCTCTGGGGATTGAACTTCCTTGTCCAGGCCCCTGTCGATTCTGAGCTCCAGGTTCCTATAAGCCCCCATCTGCTTCTTCTCTCCCCTTGGGCAGCCCCTCTATCTCCAATCTAACTTCTCCCAAATCGGAGTCTGATATTGTCCCACCCTCGCCCACCTAACATCTCCTAGGTTCCTCCCTCTCAATAAATGGCACCATGACCTTCCCTCTTGACCTCCTGATCCCCACTTTCCTCTGCCCCCAGCATTCTGATTCACCGCCTCGTTCTAACCCCTTTGGGTCCCAGGGCTCACCGCCATGGCTGCACCTGACCCCAGCCTTCCCGCTCGGGTCCTTGTTCCCTTCTTCTAATGTGCCACACAGTGGCCCGAGTGACCCTAACAATCTCCGTCACGGAGCCGATGGTCACTCACTGCATTTGGAAGAAATGCAAGGTCCTTGGCAGAACCTTTGGCCATCGGGAGGGTCTGGCCTCACTGACCCCTCTCATGTGTTTATGGCCACTCTTCCCTCACCCTTCTGTCCCCAGACTGGCTTCCTGTCACTGCCTGGGACACACCCAGCACCCTTGCCGTTGGCTTTTCTCGGTGCCTGTCATGAGGTGATGGTGCCTGACCTCCTCTGAATGGGGAGGGGCTGGAGTGGCCACCCAGCGACCCTCTCCTGGAAATCATTCCGAGCGTAGCTCCACCAGATTGCATGCTTATGGAATCTCTTCCTCAGGTAAGCATTTTTAGAGTTTCCAGACTTAAAATGTAAAAGCACTCATTTCTTGCTGTTCCAAGTGTTATATAAAACAACTTTAAATACAGTTTTTGTCACCAAAATAGCAAATATATCTAGACATTCTTGATTAACTTTCTTCTTGGGCCCACTATTATCTAATGGTCATAGAATGAATCTAAAATAGCAAAAGAAAATAGGAAAGTGAGCATTTCAGGGAAAAACAACGAGCCAGCCTAGGCACCAGAGTTCTTTCCTTATTTCCTATTTCTCTTCATTGCATTTTTTTCCATCAAGGCTTTACTTATTCTATTAATTACCATCTACTTTCAAGGGTCCTCTATTTCTAACAGGTATAGGGCATCGCTTATCATTCAAGTAAGTGCTTGGGCTCGACGGCAGACGTGAATAGTATTTTAAAATTTAATTTGGGGGTCCTGTTCCTAAGTGAAAATATGATAATGAATATCTAAGCACCTCCCAATTCACAGATATGCCTGTTTTTTTATAGAAAGCAAAAGGACGCACAGAACTGAAAACGGGTCCGGGGAAAATGAACACACCTGCTTCTGGTTCTTCCTTTGAAACACTGATTCCCGTCGGAGTTTCAGTTTTCCATCTACCAAACCCGGGCCCTTTGAAAAACTGATTTCTGTAGTAAGACGTTAATGCTTTGTTCCTTTCACTCAAGAGACTTCATTGACCTGGGAGGGCAGCATAATTGGGGGCGGGGGAAGGGTAGCCTCAGAGAGGCTGGGCCATGCTCAGGAGATGACTTACTATTGCGCGCAGTCGATTAGCTGATACTCGTTGGACCTCTCAAAGCACGCCTTCACGCCTTCATCATCCCAGAGCTTCTTCACATGATCGAAGAATTCCTAACATTTGAAAAAATTCGAGTAAGAAAGCACAGGTGTTAGAATCTTTTAAAAAGTTACAAGTAAAAAGAAACTGCCCCTCACCCCACCAATTTTTTTTTTTTTTTTTTTGCAGGTAGCCCATGAGTTGTTTTCCTTATAGGAGTTGACTTCACACATGGTAAAATGCACAGGACTTGAGATCAGCCTGAGGAGAAATGGATACACCCGTGTTATCGTCACTCGATTCCATCTGCCAAACATTCTCGTCCTTCCAGAAAGTTCCACCAAATGAAAATTATGAGTCTAAAGTAATTTTATGGCATTCACCAATGATACATACAACAGCTATTCTAAGAGTAATTTTAAAGTTCTTCGTACTCAGTCACCTGCCTAGTGGTACCATCACGTCAGCAGGGAAAAGCATGCCTATCGTAACGGTAAGTTCGGTTTTAGCTGTTGTCCCTTCAGGTTTCCGTGAGCCACGATTACTAATAGCCGTGACTGAGCAGATGGGTTAAATATGGCCCAGAAGCATTAGGTATATTAGAAAGGAAACCTTGAAAATTTCACTCTTTGGGTTACTAATTCACTTTTTTTGTGTGTTTGTTTGTTCGTTTTTTGGGCATTTTCTAAAACTACAAATTACAAGCAAACTGTGATTTTTGGTTCCTCAAGCCCCTGTGGGCACAGAGCTCAATTTCACCCATGATGGCAAGCTCTCCTTCTCTCCAAGTAAGAGGTGGCTTTATGAATTCATATTTCCAAAATTACCCAAATTAAATTAACAGTGCTATGGAAGCAAATGACAACACATCAGCTGCTAAATATAAAAGAAGTTACGTAAATTTTCACAAACCCCTTCATTAGAATATTTATATCCCTTCCCACATCAGTCATCCTCACGGCAGCCCCAGGAAGCACCCATTCCCATCTCTGATCTGCACCAAATCTGGGGCTTCTGATGCTTCATGTCTGTTGATTTTTTGGAGGAAAAAGAAAAATAAAGAGCTGGTTCTTTTCTGGAAGATTCACGATTCCATACAAGGGTGCACCTGAATACTGTGGGGGCCCTCTTTGAAAAAAGAAACTTAAAGTCACACGTTCGCAATTAGGTACAAAACCTCAGAAGGGGCAGGAGAGGTGAGGGGCCGTGAGGTTCTGACGTCCTAGTATCAGGGACAATCTTTAGAGGTCTGCCGAGTCTCTACACCTATGGTCTGTTGGGCTCCTCATTGTCACGAACAACTCCAACTACCCACAGCTGACAATGAAGGTAAATCTCCGTAGGATGGAGAGGAGCTGAACCTCTCAGTTTTTGTCTCCCTAGATTTATGGTTCCTTCTGGAATCTCGCACTGCTGCTCTTACCACTCCAGTGAGGGTGTTTATATAGGCTTCCTTAAATTTCTTTTTTCCCTTCAAAGAGCCATATGAAAACACACACACACACACACCCCAAATGAGAAATCCTCTATTTTCTATTGTAAAGATGCTCTTGAAAGACAACGGTAACCTTAGTGTCATGGTGATTTTTGGAATCAAGCTCCATCTCTCTTCCCTCCTGCAAACCCCCAGTGTAGTAGTTTCCTGAATAAAGTCCCTTTACAGTCTTCATCAGGTGTCAGAATCATTTTTTTTTTTTTTTCTGCAGCAGTCTGAGCTGAAGCCTCTGAGACAGAATTAGAGAGGAGAGCTCGAATTAAGAACCAAGATGCATGATTTCTGGGGTCCGTGTTAATAGGGATGGTGGGCACTGTGTTTTTAAAGCAGATGTTTTGGACAACACCGGAGGAACACAAAAGCAACAACAATCTTGGCTTCCAGTTCGTGCTGATGAACAAAGATACTGGATTAGAATATAGCTAGGTCTCCAGGATTCTCCATATTTACTTTTTTTTTTTTCTTTAAGATTTTACTTATTTATTTGCCTGAGAGACACAGCAAGAGAAAGAACACAAGCAGGAGGAGTGGGAGAGGGAGAAGTAGGTTTCCCGCTGAGCAGGGAGACCCTTGTGGGACTCCAACCGGGGATCATGACCCGAATGGAAGGCAGACACTTAACAACTGAGCCACCCAGGCTTCCCTTCATGTTTACTTTTTAAGCAGTTCCAAAAACCTCGTGGAAAATTTCAGAGCTGCTACTGCCGTTGCTTCTGCCTTTTATTAGAGAAAATTTCCAAACTTACAAAAGTAGAGAGAATTCCCCAGGCCACTCATTACTCAGCCTCCTCTGTGTGTACCAACACATAGCCAATTCTCTCTTTCTTTTTTTTTTTTAATAACTCATGTCTTCCCCACATTTATTATTTTGCAGCAGATCTCTTATGTCATATAATTTTATTTCAACATTATTTCTAAAAGATAAAGGCTCTTAAAAAATCATAGTCACAGCACCACTATCTCAACTAAAAATATAACAACGAAAAAAGAAAGGATTCTGTAAAATCATTAAATATTCAGTTAGCCAATGCAGCCTCTCTAGCTATACTTAACCTGTTGTCCAGAGCCAGGCTAGAATTCTCACGCATTTGTGAAACCAACTGGGAGATAAGTATGAGGAGTAATTTTGGCATGCCTCCATTAGCAACTAAGATGAATAATATTAAATAAAACTAATTTCAGTGTGCGTGTGTGCCTAAGGAAAAAAAAAGATGATTCACAGAGAAATGTAACCCACTTCTGACAACTGAGAATATGGAGAAATTGAGAGTATAAAAAGAAAATTACTGACATTTCTTTGTTTTTTTTTTTTTTTGATTACTGAATAAGAATTGACTTGACAAACAAACAAACAAACAAAAATGAATCGACTTGAGATCTTCATGTATTTAGCAACTGAAATATGTAAATATTTGTTACTTTTATTTAAAGAGTTTTGACATAGCATAACCTATAAGCTTACCAAGTCACTGAGGTGTACAGCTGACACCAATGTCACATTGTATATCAGCTCAACTCAAATTAAAAAAAAAAATTAAAAAAAAAAAACCGACGGGAGATTGAGTTGTGTTATAGAAAGAAAAATAATAATGATAAAAAATTTAAACTTACTTTTGAAAAGGCAAGGCTCTAACATTTTCATAACACCATTCTGATTTTTCAATCAAAATTGAAATTAAAATTTAAAAAATGCAAGTATCTAGCTCTTGTGTTTTGTGTCACAGCATTTTCCTTCTGGTCCTGCGGTCTACATCTCCCTTTCCACACGAAGTACAAAGCTAACATAGGATTCTCAGATGGGTAACCAGTTTTTTTCTTTTTCTTTAAATTCCTCCTAACCTCTCTAAAATGGAAATCATGCAACAGTAGGCAACACAAATTCTTGCATGATATCCCTGCTGATACAACTTTCTGGTTGCACTTACACCTGAGATCTATTTTTCATTTTTTTTAAAAAGATTTTATTTATTTATTTGACAGACAGAGATCACAAGTAGACAGAGAGGCAGGCAGAGAGAGAGGAGGAAGCAGGCTCTCTGCTTAGCAGAGAGCCCAATGCGGGGCTCAATCCCAGGACCCTGGGATCCTGACCTGAGCCGAAGGCAGAGGCTTTAACCCACTGAGCCATCCAGGTGCCCCTATTTTTCATTTTTGAAATGAGAACCTAAAGCCTATTTCTTGTCTCTGAAAGGGAATGTTGTGCAGTGGTTTGGAGTCAACGCCCTGGGTACACACACAGGTCTTGGGAAGAACTGCTTTCACACACAGTACGGGTGGAAATTGTCACGAGGTTGAGTGTAAAAACACTCTTCCTCATGCTCGTTAGCCGATATTCCTTCTGAGGTGACTTATGGAAAAATCTCGAATTTTAGTATCAGGATGACTCTTTTTTTTTGCATTTCTGAAGACGCTTTTTATATTTTCTTATTGATTTTTAATCTTCAGAGCTCTGTGGCTCTTCTCTGTTTTTATTTACATTACTGAGTTGATTCAGGAAAGCATACAGGTCCCATTTGGGGGTCAGTGTTCATGTTTTGTGTAGGGCTTGGCCTTATATTCTGGATGCGAATTTCACTTCTGGTCCCACCTAACTTAACTCGTATTCCTAATTCTGTTCTCCTGCATTTTCAGATATTTTATTACCTTGTATTATAACTTTGGGAACACCACTAAACACTTTCCAGAACAAGCTGAAACAAAAATAAATGTCTGACCGAACTTTTTAGGGGAACATAGTGGATAATATCCACCACCACAATCCAGGGACCTTAGAAATAGGCAGTTTCAGGTCGGAACCCATTTATTTATATGGGATTGTCCAAAGCTCAAGTTTAGGTCTGATTCGTTTAAAATACACATAAACACACTCAGTTTTAGCCCTCGGATTAAGAGAATGACACAATAGGTTTTCGTCATTTGTTTTTTCAAAGATCTGATGGGTATCAAGTCTCTGTGGGCGCTATCAGGCCTGCCGACACCATGATTTTGTTATTCATAATCTGTCCATCCTCAAATCAAATTGAATACAGTATGTCGAAAAGTCTATCTAGAAACAACTTTCAGAAACTGTGCTAAAAAAACCCAAACCCCAAACATTAAAATCATTAGCAGTCCCCTTGCCCATGTCTTTCTGCTGACCACCCTGGGAAAGAATCTTGTCAAGGAACCACATAGAAAAAGAGGTCACCCCTAGCATTTACTGAGCGCTTCATATGTTCCAGGCAATGTTCTAAGGGTGGTATGTACAAGGTCTCATCTGAGACAACCCTGCCTTGTAGGCGATTCAGTTCCCATTTGACTGATGACAAAACAAGTATGATTAAGGATATTTTATATTCTCTTGGAAGGAAGTGGTCAAACCTGGCTTCAAAAGCGTGTTCTGAGGCTTTCTACCTTCCCTGTTCTCCTCTGCTCAGTGGCTACTCCCTGAGCCTGGGAGACCAGAGAGGAAAAAGGCAAATTTGTAATATACCCCACACTCATCTGTTTTCTTTTTTTTTTTTCCCTTTAGGACAGCCTACTTTAACTATTCTTAGGATCATTTTAACAGCTTTTGAGGTATACTATATATACCAAAAAATTCACCCAATTATTCATACACTCAAGTTTTAGAACACCTCCATCATCTCCTTACCCTTCTTTGGAGCCAAGCCCAGCTCTCCCCCACCTCCCACCCCCATCTCAGACACAGTTAATCTCACTTCTGTCCCTACAGTTTTGCCTTTTTCAAGAAATTTCATATCAATGAAGTCACCTTGTCCTCTTGTGCCTGTCTTCTTTGATCTAGCATGGAGTTTTTGAGATTCACCCATTTTGTTATGTATATTAGCAGTTTGTTCTTCTTAAAAAATTGCTGAGTTCTACTCTGCTGTATGAATATACCATGTTTTGTGTATTCATTCAGCAGTGGATGGACATTTGGGATATTTCTGGTTCTTGACTATTGTGAATACTGCTGATTGGATTATCTGTGTACCGGACTGGGTTGATTCCACCAGAAGAGGAATTGCTGAATTATATGGAATGTGTTTAACTTTAAAAAACTGTGACACTGCTTTCCAAAGTGGCCATTCCCTTATACACTGTCAAGCAGTGTCTAGTGATTCTAGTTACACCACATCCTCAATACTTGGTTTTGTCCATCTTTTTAATTTGAATTACTCTGGTGGGTATGTAGTGGCATCTAATTATGGATTCAGTTTGTATCTCCCTAATGAACAATGACTTTGAACATCTTTTTTTTTTAAGATTTTTATCTTTATTTTTAAAAAAATTTTTAGAAATATTTTTATTTATTTATTTGACAGAGATCACAAGTAGGCAGAGAGGCAGGCAGAGAGAGAGAGGAGGAAGCAGGCTCCCCACCAAGCAGAGAGCCTGATGCGGGGCTCGATCCCAGGACCCTGGGATCATGACCTGAGCCGAAGGCAGAGGCTTTAACCCACTGTGCCACCCAGGCATCCCATTTTTAAAAGATTTTTAAAATTATTTATTTATTTGACAGACAGAGATCAAAAGTAGGCAGAGAGTAGGGCAGAGAGAGAGAGAGGAGGAGGAGGAAGCAGGCCCCCTGCTGAGCAGAGAGCCCAATGTGGGGCTTGATCCTAGGACCCTGGGATCATGACCTGAGCCAAAGGCAGAGGCTTAACCCACTGATCCACCCAGGTGCCCCATGAACATCTTTTCATGTGACCGTTGACTACTTGCATATCTTCTTGTTAAGTGTCTGCTCAAATATTTTGCCCATTTAAAGAAATTGGGTTGTATGACTTCTTACTATCAAGTTTTATTTCTTTTACAAGAATAAGACACTTGAAAAAACTGTCTGGATTTAAGTCCTTTGTCAACTACAGGTTTTGCAAATATGTCCTCCCAAACTGCAGCTTGCATTTTAATTTTCTTGAGCATTTTTTCAAAATTTTTTAAAAGATTATTTATTTATTTATTTGACAGACAGAGATCACAAGTAGACAGAGAGGCAGGCAGAGAGAGAGGAAGGGAAGCTGGCTCCCAGCCAAGAGGACAGCCCAATGTGGGGCTTGATCCCAGGACCCTGGGATCATGACCTGAGCTGAAGGCAGAGGCTTTAACCCACTGAGCCACCCAGGTGCCCCTCTTGAGCATCTTTTGATGAGCAAAATTCTAAATTTTGCCAGTGTCTAGTTAATCCATTTTATCCATTTAGCATTTTGCTTTTTTTGGTGTTCTAAGAAATCTCCATCTAACCCGAAGTAAAAAAAAAAAAAAAAAAGAAAAAAAGAAAAATTCCCTCCCAAGTTTTCTTCTTAAAATTTTACAATTGTAACTCCTATATTTAGGTCAATGATCCATTTGAGTTCATTTTTGAGTACAGTGTGAGGAAAGGGTCAAGTTTCACTTTTTTCCATACAGGGAATCCGCTTCCCCAGCATGTTTATTGCAAAGACTACTCTGCTCCACTGAATTACCTTGGTACCTTTGTTGAAATAGACTGTATACATGTGAGGCCTATTCCTGGACACTGAGTTCTGTTTTACTGACCCATATGTCTATTCTTTTTTTTTTAAGCTTTATTTATTTATTTGTCAGAGAGAGAGAGAGAGAGATCGATCACAGGTAGGCAGAGAGGCAGAGAGAGAAGCAGGCTCCCCACTGAGAAAGGAGCCCCATTTGGGACTGGATCCCAGGACCCTGGGATCACGACCTGAGCCGAAGGCAGCTGCTTAACCGACTGAGCCACCCAGGCGTCCCCCATATGTCTATTCTTATGTCTACAATACATTGTCTTGATTTCTGTGGCCTCATGGTAAGTCTTAAAATTAGTAGTGTGAAGTCTTCAACTTTCACTCCTCTTTTTCAACATCATTTTGGCTGTTCTAGGTCTTTTGAATTCCCACATACATTTTAGAACTAGCTTGTCAGTTTCTATGAGGAAGCCTGTTGATCTGAGATTGCACTGAACCCATAGCTCACTGAAGGGAAAAGTACCACCTTAACAAGATTGAGTGTTCTAATCCATGCACAAGATGTGTTTATTTATTTATGTGTTATATTATTTATTTAAGTCCTTTCAAGAATACTTTGACATTTACTGTGTATAGACCTTTCATTTCATCTGTTGAATTTTTTCCTCTGTAGATTTCTTGGATGTTATTTTTTTTTTTTATAAGATTATTTATTTATTTATTTGTCAGAGAGAGAGAGAGTGAGCGAGAGCAAGCACAGGCAGACAGAGTGGAAGGCAGAGTCAGAGGGAGAAGCAGGCTCCCCGCGGAGCAAGGAGCCCGATGTGTGACTCGATCCCAGGATGCTGGGATCATGACCTGAGCCGAAGGCAGCTGCTTAACCAACTGAGCCACCCAGGCGTCCCTGGATGTTATTTTTAAATGTACAGGATTTAAAGTTTCACTTTTGGATTTTTGTCATTGCTCGTACATAGAAATACAATTGGTGTCTGTATTTGAGCTTGTCTCGTGCAACCTTGTTAATTTCACCTGTTAGTTCTAGAAGTTTTAAAGTGCAGCTGTGGGGCGCCTGGGTGGCTCAGTTGGTAACCATCTGCCTTCGGCTCAGGTCCTGGGATCGAGCCCCGCATTGGGCCCCCTGCTCAGTGGGAAGCCTGCTTCTCTCTCTCCCACTCCCCCTGCTTGGGTTCCCTCTCTCGCTTTGTCTCTCTCTGTCAAATAAATAAATAAAATCTTTAATAAAAACAAAAAGTGCAGCTGTGGACAGAAACAGTTACTTGCATAGCTCTGGCTTCTCCCTCTTTCTCTTCCTAAAGCATGACCCATAAGGCCTGGGACATATTAGAATTCTCTGTGATTCTGAGCACAGGGCTCTGATCTGAAGGGACTTCACCCCCACGGTGGCCAACTTCCATTGCTTTTGCTGCTTTTAAACACTTTGCCCACCCCCCACCCCCCAAAAGCTATACTAAGATGTGTCTTGCGATTCTTTCATTTCCAAATTATGTCACAAAACAACTGTGATAAGTATAAAGTTTAGTTACTCAGATCCATGAAACATAACAGAGAATCAAATAAATCGACCTTTAGTGATGAGAACATAATTTTCCTCAAGTATTTTTCTTCCACAAACTTAATTTTTTAGCTTTTGATTTCCCCTTCACAATACTCCCACTCTTATGCCTAAAAGTCTCTCTGTAAAATCTTCATTCTCTGAGAAAATTTTGCACTTGGAGAATGCCTAAGAGACTCACCAGAGAAACTTATTTGTGTGGGAACAGAAATAAAATAATTAGGTATTTTCATTAGGGATAAGAGACTCAAAGAATCACGACTTTGGTCCTTGCTTCCAGACAATTCTCTATCAAGTTTTCTGACAAAAGTTCTCCTTGGAACATCAGGCACGAATTACATAACATTTTAAGGTATTATTCTTGGTCTTCTTAGTCACTCCAAATCCTTTCTGTGCTGAGAGGCAAAACGAAGTGAGGAACCCTCCTTTTTGGGAAGAAAGTTAGAATTAAAGGCAATGTCTTTAAAAGCGCATTTGCTGTATTCCAACTGGCAACAGTTATAGAATTAGATACACATTTCTTTGGGAACATTTTAGTGTAAAATCTACTATGAGTCTAAGGAGGGATCAGAAGGTATTTATGGTTTGAACATAGATTTTGTATTTGGGTGCCCGGGTTCAAATCCTAGTGATTGGGACTCAGTTTCCTCCTCTGCTCCACAGGGATGTAGCAGTTTTGGGCAGAGGTGGGCCGGGACAGATCAGAATCTGGTGAATGGGTGTCAAGGCAGGGGGCTGAGGAAGTGCACATGTGATGGGTGTGGGCGGGAAGGACACGAAGAAAGGATGGCTAAAATGACCAAATGAGAAACAGGATGGGGTGACGTGAGCGGGGGAGATTCTGACTCAGGGCAGTCAAGAAGTCAAGTCGCCCTATTGACAAGAAGTCAATAGGGTGAAATGCTGAATGCTGATGAGCAGCAACAGTCAGGGGGAGTCCTCTGGCTTTGGACACAGGACGGCATCCAGAAGGTGGTGCTGCTGTAATTTTGGTAAAAATGTGGCGAGACCTGCCAGATTCCAAGAGCCAAGAGAGAAGCACATGGTAAGGACACAGAAGTCATGGGTGGGTTTGAGGACTGAGTTCTAGAAACATCTACAGAACACCTGGTGCTGGGTGTGGGAAAGAGAGGGCACATGATTTCAGAACGCCAGGAGAGGGATGAGCTCCAATCACCAGCTCAAGGCAGGCTACAGTGTGGCTGTGCTAAGAACCAACAATATGGGCAGCGCTTAACTCCCAGCTGAAGGCTTCTGATTCCTGGGTTTGCCCTAGGCTTCAGACCCTGCAGGAAAGGCCCCTCCGCAAATGTGGCTTGTCCAGATTTATGCACTTACCAGCCGGGGAGGGAGTGAAGCTGGCTTTCTAGAACCGTGGCAGATTACCAGAAGGAAGGGAAGCAAAGGGCACAGGTTGCTTCCAAAAGAACGTGTGCTATGGCTTGGAAAATCTGCCTTAATGGCCGGGTGCTGTAAACTGAGCCTCTGCCCAGGGAGAGGGGGCCAGTGACCTCGAGGGACCAACAGCTCTCCTCTGCAGCAGCAACAGGGTACAGCCAGGAGCCACAATGTGGGGCAGCTCCCTGTGTACCCTGACCCTAAAGTTAGAGGATGGTGCCTTCAGTGGGAAGGAACAGAACTACATGGGAGTTTTGTTCCGTGAAATGTGGGGCCCTGCAGCTCTGCAGCACCAAATCAGTGAGAGCCTTCTCTGGAGATAACATCCAGCTTCCAGAAAATTCGACACCTCGCACTCCGTCGGAGGCATTAGGTGACTGAAATCTCTATGTAGAGGTAAATGAAAAGTATTTCAAAGGCATCTGCTCACTAAGCCCCTTTGCAATTCTTTTTTTTTTTCCTGCCCTGTTTTTTAAAAAATTTAATTTAAATTTTCAGTGTTCCAAGGTTTATTGTTTATGCACCACACCCAGTGCTCCATGCAATACGTGCCCTCCACTCTACCCACCACCAGGCTCACCTGATCCCTCCCCCAACTCCACTCCAAAACCCTCAGATTGTTTCTCAGAGTCCACAATCTCTCATGGATCATCTCCCCCTCCAATTTCCCCCAACTCCCTTCTCCTCTCCATCGCCTAATGTCCTCCGTATTATTCCTTGTGCTCCACAAGTAAGTGAAACCATATGATAATTGACTTTCTCTCCTTGACTTATTTTACTCAGCATAATCTCCTCCAGTCCCGTCCATGTTGATACAAAAGTTGCGTATTCATCCTTTCTGATGGAGGCATAATATTCCATAGTGTATATGGACCATATCTTCTTTATCCATTCATCTGTTGAAGGGGATCTTGGCCCTTTCCACAGTTTGGAAGTTGTGGCCATTGCTGCTATGAACACTGGGGTACGTATGGCCCTTCTTTTCACTACATCTGTATCTTTGGGGGTAAATACCCAGTAGTGCAATGGCAGGGTCATAGGGTAGCTCTATTTTCAATTTCTTTCTTTCTTTTTTTTTTTTTTTAAAGATTTTTTATTTATTTACTTGACAGAGAGAGATCACAAGCAGGCAGAGAGGCAGGCAGAGAGAGAGGAGGAAGCAGGCTCCCCGCCGAGCAGACAGCCTGATGCGGGACTCGATCCCAGGACCCTGAGATCATGACCTGAGCCGAAGGCAGCGGCTTAACCCACTGAGCCACCCAGGCGCTCCCCCTATTTTCAATTTCTTAAGGAATCTCCATACTGTTTTCGAAAGTGGCTGAGCCCCTTCGCAATTCTGCAGCAGCTACAACTCAGACAACAGACAACTGACCTAAGAGGGAAAGGAAACCGTCCCTGATGCCAAGTGCTGAACACCTCGCAATGCTATCCTCACGCGCTTGTCCAAGAGTCTTGCAGATTTCTTCCAGTTCGGGCACTCTCTGATTTTAAGTTTTATATTTTCCCTCTTCCTTTTAATTTTGTATGCAACAGTTTTATTGAGATATGTGATTCATATACCATACAATGCACCCATTTAAAGTTGTACAATTCAACGGTTCTTCAGTATATCCGCGGAGCTGAGTAACCATCCCCACCACTGCTTCTGGAACATGACCCCTCCAAAGAAGCCCCATACTGTCACTAGTACCCCTCCAACTTTCCTCCTTGCCCCCAGCCTCTGGCAACCACCAATCTACTTTCTGTCTCCTTGGATTATTCTGGACATTCCATATACATGGGACTGTGTGAGATGTGACCGACCTTTTGTTTCTGGTTCTTTCACTTGGCATCATGTTTTCAGGTTGACTCATGTTAGAGGATGAATCAGTGCTTCACTCCTCTTTATGGCTAAACAACACTCCATGGTGTGGAAGATCACATTTCATGTATCCATTCACCATACGATGGGTATCTGTGTTGCTGGCACTCTTTGGCTCTTGACAAAGCTGCCATGAACATCCACGTATGAGTTTTTGGGTGGACATATGTTTTTAATTCTCTTGGGCATATACCTAGGAACAGGTCTCCTTCCTTTCCCGAGGGAAACATCTGAAACCACTTACAAGAGTTACAAGTTGGGTTTCTAATTCCACATGTTTGTTTCGTTCACCTCAGTGTTTCATAACCTGACAGAACACTCATTTACGTGTCCTCACCCAGGCAGATGGTGTGGCAGATACTACAAAATGGTGGATCTGGTTTGGATTTGGAATTTAGTTCAGGTTTAAATCTGAACACAGACAGACCTGGCATTCTTGAATTCCAGACAATGGCAAAACAATAAGGAAGCCTCAAACATGAGCTGAAGGCCCAGCTCCTTCCGCGGGACTGCACCCCACCCCTCTGCTCTTCTGCTCCTGTGGTCGACAGTCCCCTCCTGAGCTCACTGGGGGCCATGTTGTGTAGAAACGGGAGGCATCAGGGAAGGGGCAGAGCCGGTTCTCTTGCTGTGGAGCTGAGAGTGACCAAATGAGTGTCGGGAAGGGGAGGAGTCTGTTCCTTCCAAATCCTCCACCCGTGGGCTCACACAAAACCACAGGTATTATTCATTCATGGACCCAGCAGACGTTACTGAGGGCCTGGGATGGGAAAAGACTTATGAGGGCAAGAAGAACAAAGTTAAGAAAAAGAAAAACAAATGGCCTGGTGGGCAAGAAAAGGGGATTTCCTGTTGGCGGATGATTAGGCTCCTGACCAGCCAAGCTGCCTCCGTACTCCAGTCTTCCAAGTTGTCTCCTCTCTCCTGACTTTCCTCTCATTCCATGGTCACTCTTGCTTGGTGCTCTTTGCTTGGTCCTTCTAACACTGGATGGACTTATGGATCCTCCTGGGTCTTTTTCTTTGTCTAAGCTCACTTACTTGGCTATTTCCTCCATCTTGGGGCTTCAATCATGCGAAGGTGTTAGTGACTCTCATACTGACATCTCCAGGTTGGACCTCTCCTCTGATTTCTGCCCTCACAGCCCTACTGCCTGCCTGACAGCAACACTTGAATTCTAACAGGCAACTGCAACTGAGGAGGTCCAGAATGGGAGGCCTCATTTCCTCCCTAAAACGCGCTCTGCTTGAAGTCTTCCCCAGTCAACGGCAATGACATGATTCACTTGCTCCATCCAATAGATTTCCTGAAGGATCCCATGGAATCCTTTCCCTTCAGGAAAGGATCCCATGTCAGGTGTGAGAGACACCTCTCTCACACCTGACATGGGATCCTTCAGGAAATCTCCTTGGCTGTACTTTCAGAACACGCCCAGATTCTGATCATGTCTTAGACCTGCACCGCTGCATTCCTGGTGGAAGGTGTCATCTAGGACTGGCAGGTATTGTCACAGAATCCACCTGGCCTGTTTCTACCCTTTCTTGCCACAGTCTAGTCAGCTCGGGAGCCATGGATTATTTGAGAATATAAGTCAGATCACATTACAATTGGGTTCAAGACAATCCTACGCTTACCACCCAGTGTCCACAGATGATGAATGAATGGACAAAACATGGTAGAGACATACAACGGAATTATTCCGTCTTAAAGAGGAAAAAGATTCTGTGGTAGGCTACAACGTGGATGAACTCTGAGGCTATTATACTCAATGAAACAAGCCAGACACGAAAGGACAAATACTGTGCCCCGGGAGTAGTCAGGTTCATAGAAAAGAAAGTAGAATAATGGCTGCCAGTAGGTGGGGTGAGGGGAGTAACGAGGAGTTAGTGTTTAGTGGGGACAGAGTTTCAGTTTGGGAAGACGAGAAAGTTCTGGTATGGACGGCGGGGATGGTCGTCCAACAATGGGGATGGTACTTAACGCAAGAGAAACCGTACACTTAAAAATGGTTAAAATGGTTAATTTTATGTTTTATATATTTTACCATACTAAAGCAAGACTGTATTAAGAGAAGCAAAGCAAACCAAACCCATTCGATGCTTCCCATCTCAGAGTGAAATCCAAAGTCCCCACATTACCTGACTCCTCCCCTCTTCTGCATTCCCTTTCTGACCTCACCTCCCTGACCTCTTGCCTAGTGGCTCTGCCTGGCTCTTCCCAGTACTCTGCCACCACCACACCCCTACACTGCTCCTGCTCTTCTCACTGGCTGGACTCTCTTTCGGCCTCTGCTCAAACACCACACTGTCCTCACAACCCTACAGAAAACAGCGACTCTAAGGGTCACGCTGTAGTCCCTGTCCTGCTTTGTTCTCCCTTCTCCCCACTACCAGCCATCAACACCCTGTGAGCTTACCTACTCAGCGGCTGGGATCTTTCCTGCTCCACTAGAACATCGGCTCCATGAACATAAGCTCTGATGGCGCATGTCAGTGGCTATTTTTGGAATCTGTGAATGGATGGGAGGTCACTGGGGGTTTGGATTAAGAGAACCCCAGACCTCGGTTTTACGAATACAAATCCAGGGATGACAGGGACGTGGATCACAGGGATAAACCACTGTATACAGCAAGACTGGAATGAACTTGCCAGGGGAGGGAAGAACGGAGGGAGACAGCCAGGAAGGATGACAAGGACGGGACCTCAGAAATCCCCTCGATTTGGAGGATTAGAAGGTTAGAGGAACAGGAGAGCCAGGAGAATGAAAATCAAGACGTACTCAGGGGCAGGGCCGCTAGCAAAGGTGGAATTCCAAGGTCAGATTACCAAGGTCAAAGTGCAAAACCATGCATAACAAGGTGGCAGACAGATGGTTTCCTTTGAATCAGTTGAGTTACTTTGATAAGAACTGAAAACAATTTCCAGGGAACCCCACAAACAGAATGGTTCTAGTTCTTCCTGTCTCAGGGAATCTTTTAGGGCCAAATGATAAAATGAGTGAGCAGCTGTAAGATTTTAGGGGGAAGTCCAAAAGAAAGATGAGGTTTATCAGGTTTTTTTCCTACCTTGACTCTAAATATCAAGAAAACGATGTTTTCTCAGCAAATGGAGTATCGAGAGGGAATAAGTTAAGGCATCTGTCAGATTACAGGAAGAAGAAATATTTTTCATAGCATTTTTTATATTATATATATATATATATTTTAAAAGATTTTATTTATTTATTTGTCAGAGAGAGAGAGAACAAGAGAGGGAGCACAAGCAGGGAGAACAGCAGGCAAAGGCAGAAGCAGGCCTCCTGCTGAGCAAGGAGCCCGATGTGGGACTCGATCCCAAGACCCTGGGATCATGACCTGAGTCGAAGGTAGACGCTTAACTGGCTGAGCCACCCAGGGTCCCAGCATTTTTTTTTTTTTAATCCTAAATCCACCTTTCTTCCTACCACAAGAAAAATGTCCCTCAGCTTTCAGTGAAACAGCTAATTAAGTTCATATTTGAAAAAAGCTTTGGAAAAAAAAAAACACCCCACTATATATGATGGTTAAGCATTGCACTGATCATTGTTCTAAGGACTAGCCTGGGTCATGTACCTGACAATGTCTCCTCTTTCCCCACCCACAGAGCATTGTCCTCAGAAGCACCCGGTACCTAAAGATGCTGGAGAAGAGCAGTTCTAATGTTTCTCCTGGGTAAATATCTCACCACCTGCACGGCTCTAACCACCAACACCTCTCACTTCGATTACAGCAAGAGTCCTCTGTTGGGTCTCCCTGCTTCTACCCTACAGTATCTTCTGCAACTGGGGTCAGGATGACACTTTTACAGAGAAGGTCAGCTCAGGTCACTCTTGGGGGGCCCTACTCAGAGTCCCCACAATAACTCTAAGACCCCGTTTCTGTGGTGCCCCTCTTTCCATGCATCTCTCTGCAATCACACCATCATCAGTCTCCGCCTGCTCACTGTCCAGCCACACTGGCCTCCTGATCTTCCCTGTACCGCTGGGGTCTCCTGCCCCAGGGCAGGACCTTAGCACTGCTGCCCCTCAGGCTGCATGGACTGTGCTTCCCTGAGCCTGCTTTGCTTGCTGCCTTGCCTCTCGAGGCTCTGTCCTTAATCTGCTTCTCAATGCAACCCTCGCTGACCATCCTCTTTAAAACCACGCTGCTCCCACTCCTCCGATCCCCTGCCCCCTAGCCTGCCCCAATGGCCCTTGTCTCTGTAGTGCTTAGCACCCCCTAAAATAATCTTTTACAGATTTATTTATTATGTCCTACTTATTACTTGCATTCCCTGCTAGATTATAAGCCCCATGAGGGCAGGGATCTTGCTGCTTGTCTCCTGATGTCTATCAAGCACTTAAGACAGTCTTAATGGACACTAAGAGCTCAATAAATATTTGCTTCAGGAGCAAGTGGATGAATAAACTTTTCTGGGCAGTTCTCTTCTCTCTTTCCGTCTTCCACTTGCTTTATTGTCAATGATCACCTCCATGCCAAAAGTTTATTGCTAATTAAGAAAGCTGAAAATTTATATACCTGATTTGTTCCAAACTTTGAATTGATGGGAACCTGGGTGTGTCTCCAAGTGGGTTTTACAATTTTTTAAATTTAATTTAAAAAAATTTTTAAAGATTTTATTTATTTATTTGACAGACAGAGATCACAAGTAGGCAGAGAGGCAGAGAGAGAGGGGGAAGCAGGCTCCCCTCTGAGTAGAGAGCCAGATGTGGGGCTCAATCCCAGGACCCTGAGATCATGACCGGAGCTGAAGGCAGAGGCTTTAACTCACTGAGCCACCCAGGTGCCCCTACAATTTTTTTTCAATTTTAGATTTTATTTATTTATTTGAGAGAGAGAGAGAGAGAGACAGCATGAGCAGGGGGAGCAGTAGAGGGAGAGGGAGAAGCAGGCTGAGCCAGGAGCCCGATGCAGGGCTTGATCCAAGGACCCCGGGATCATGACCTGAGCTAAAGGCAGATGCTCAACCAAATGAGCCACTCAGACATTCCTATAACTTGACATTTAGCAGAATGTTTGTCCTGGTTTTCCCCCACAAATAATTTAAAAATTAACTCTTCCGGAACCCAAGAACATTATCGTCCTTAGAAAGTTATAGAGAACTCATGTGATTGACAGTGCAGTGATCACCACACGGGAAAAAGCTTCCTCTTCTCTGACAGGCAGAGCCAAGCCGTCCACACGGCAGCCCGGCCTCACTGACCACAACACACTCAGCAAGTCCAAGGCTGCCCAGCCCTTTCCCAACCCTTGGCTGGCTATATAATTTGGCAAGGTCAAGTTCTGCCCAGGCCTGTGGCTTGAAGGAATTCTACTAAGGCAGTGGCCTCTCTCCTTCCATTGGCTTCTGCCAGGATTTATACCTCTCCTCTTATCAAACGCTCTTTCTACCTGGCAGCAAATTGCCCCCTCCCATTTACCCACCTCCCCAGAATGTCCAGCAAGGGCCTTTTATTCCATAGGATAAAATTCCGAATGATGACCAAAGGTGTTCACGGATAACAGACAACCAACGTGTACCGTTATCTCTCCATTTATCCTTCCGTACATCTGGTCACCCAAGTCTCACATAATTCTTAAATACTGGGCCTCCCTACAAGGGTTGATAGGACACTTGCTGTTGGTCATTTTAGCCAACCGTCGTTCCAACCATTCATCTATTCATGTACACAACCACTCACCCACCTACCCATCTGCCTATCATCTGCTTGGTATGTTTGTAGTTGAAATAAATATATGGAGATAAGGATATACACAAATACATAGTTGTTATCATGTTTAAAAAGATTTAATTAATTATTTTAGAAAGCACAAACGAGCAAGTGGGGCAGAGGGAGAAGGAGAGAGAATCCCAAGCAGATTCCCCGCTGAACACAGAGCCCAGTGTGAGACTCAATCTCACGACCCTGAGATCATGACCTGAGCCAAAAATCAGAAAGTCAGACACTTAACCGACAGAGCCCCCCAGGCACCCCTATAGTTGTCATTTTTTAAGGCTGTTGGTCCCCAGAGGAAAGATCAGAACATGGCCTATTAGATTCAACTTACAAAGTAAAATAAACAATAATAATAACGCAGTAATGGCACTTTGGTTTCATGGCCTGTGGAGAGTAGAGAGACATAGGAGAGAAGGAAAGAAAGGGGACATAGGAAACAGACACATACTGGGGACAGAAAGGCAGCATGAAACAAAGAGGAAGGAAGACAGGAGACAGGCCGAGAGGCCAAGAGAAAGACTCAGAGAGACAGGGGTTCACACAAGCCTGGCAGCCTGGAGACAGAGGGACATTTCGTGAATCATGTCATTTTCAGGCGTTGTTAGGTAAACGCTAAAGCCAGCGCTTAAGCAAAAGTAATACTAACTAAGGGTCGGTCAGTCACTAACAAACAGAAGGCTGTGGCTGGCACGGGCTGGATGGTGACCAATTATATGACTGTGTTATTGCATAAAAGCAGGGAAACAGCCTCACTGCAGAAAAAGTAGAACTTCCGTGTTTAAGACAGGGCAATGACAAGATGTCACAAGACATTTAAATATGTTGCTGTAACCCTGGGTCTAAGAAGACAATGGTACTGACAGCAAAGCACTCACAGTGCTCCTGGGCCAGAGAGAAAACCCTCCCACAAGCACAGTCCCAGAGCCAACAGCGGCCTTGTGCCTGGGGAATCAGGCTTGGGAGCTTAGGGCTCATTAGCGTGAAGTGTAATTTCTAAAGATGTTGTTAGAGAGGGTACATTCATTTAAAATATGTTCAGCTACTGAAGTACTTGGAGCTAATGATTTGGGATCCACATGTGAGACTGAAGGTCCCATGTTATGATATAAACACTGAATTAATTCTGTGAAGACATTTAACCACAAATATATCAACGTTATAGTCAAAGGATATAATTCTGAAATGTCAGCAAACCATTGTACGTATGAGTGTTTAAATCCAAACACAATTCATACATCCTTGAGGAACGAGATTAGGGTTTGCCTTTTATTATAAAGGTGACAGAAGACGGGGAAGACTTAAGCATGACCGACTTTAAAGGCATAAAGATGAAGAGAGGTAGCTATGCAGGGGAAGGTCCTGCTGAGGTCCAGTCCACCTGATTCTGTGTTTTGTCCTCCTGAAATCGAACTTCCCTCCAGGTGTGCAAGGAGAAGCCTCCTGTCATCAGCCCCACAGGTTCCACAGTACCTCTTGGGGTGCGTAACATAAACCCAGGGCAGGAGTATCACAGTGCCCTGTGCACCTCTGCCACCGTACCTGCTCATTATGTATCTGTTATGGAAAGTATTTGTCCGAGTATGTTTCTTGTAGAAAATCTAATTTACTCATGGAGGTTGTAATGTTTACACGAGCACTGAGTGATTAGTTTGATAACTCCTCTCTCTGACTCTGCGTAATGACATTTGTTCATGGCTGGTCCAAAGCCACTGGGACCTTCTGTTTTGCTTTTCTCTGTGTGTGGGTCTGTTTGCAAAAACTACATAGCAGATTCTGACCGATTCATTTCTAAACTCAACTGGAAACTTATTTCTTTGATTATGCTGTTCCCAAAGAGTTATCAAAAAGGAATACCAAACAATTAAGTAATTCAAGGGAAAGAACTTTGTCTACCATAAACATTTTTAAAAAAATTTTATTTTTATTTATTTTGAGAGAGAGAGTGCAAAAGCGGGGGGGGGCGGTGGGAGAGGGAGGGTGGGGAGCAGGCTCCCCACCGAGCAGGAAGCCCAATGAGGGGCTCGATCCCAGGACCCTGAGATCATGACCTGAGTTGAAGGCAGAGCCTTAATCCATGGAGCCACCCAGGTGCCCCAAAACATTTCTTTTTTCTGACTGCAAGAAGTTAAAATTAGTCCCCTAAAGCAGTAAATGTTAGCAGTATAAATCAAAAGCATTAAAGATGTTGTATATTTAAACAGTACTGTCAGGAATTTATCCTAAATTTTAAAAAAATCAAGAGCTGTAAAAAGTTACATGCAGTATTTTACATATATCATAAGTTACATATATTGTAGAATAGCAAAAAAGTCCATGTCTACAATAGGGAGTTTGTGAAATGAGTAATGGGATACTCATATGATGAATACTCTGCAATCATTAAAAACCCAGTTGTAAAGGCATATTTATTAAATGAAAAATATTTCTAATAAGTTTAAAAAGTAGATTTGAAATCAGTAGTGGGCGAAGATTCCAGTTTAATAAAAACTGGGTATGCTTGTCCATTAAGATACTGGAAGGATGTCACCAAAGGTTTATAATGTTTATCTCTGGAGAATGGGGTTACAGAAGGACTTTGTTTTCCTTCATGGTACTTTCCTGTGTTAAAAATAAAAAAAATCCTACAACAGCTATGGACCCTCACCATGTTAGCATGTTGTAGGTATTGGGGTTCCCTTTCACAGGCTTTCTGCTTAATTATGTTCATCTCTGCATGTACGGCGTGCCTGCACAGAAGTAATGGGACAGAATGGAACGATCGTTTTCCTGTAGTGCAGTAACAGTCTCCTGGCGGGGGAATGTTCTGGAGTCTGACAGCAGACCGCAGCTTTAATAAGCCTCATGGATGGCCCCTCTATTCCTGCATGAGTGAAATGCTACGGTCCCCAGTCACTCGGAGCTGATGAAACGGGGACTGTTTTATGTCTACCCCACGGGAAACCTTTCTCCTCAGAGAAATCTGTTCTCCTCCTTACTGGGGTCTGAGGAGATCCAAAGAACCCGGATGAATTCCAGACCTTCAGCACCAGGCTGGTCTTCTCTGACTAGAGTGTGCAGGAGAGCCGAGGCCAGGTGTCCTGCTGTCACCAGCTCTTGACACGGCCAGACGGCCCAGACATGCAAACAGAGCCCCAGACACCACCACGCTCGAGTTTCAAGGAAATATCGGTCTGAAAAAGGGTCTCAGCTAAACCTTTCCCATATGGGATTTATAATATTTTAAGTATAAAGTCTGTTGTTGTATCTGCCCCTTCATCACTGTCCTCAAATCTGTAGTTTAGTGTAAATGATACTTGGAAAAACTGCAGTATTTTAAATTATTTTAATCTTTCACTAAGCAGAAATTTAAGAAAGCGATTTGTTCCTGATGAAGGACACAAACATTGTTAGGTGCCTGTTTACTTATTTGTTTATTTTTTACTTTATTGTTTATTAGGTGCCTGTTTATTTATTTATTTATTGAAGATTCTATTTATTTTTAAAATATTTTATTTATTTGTTTCAGAGAGAGAGAGAATGAGAGAGAGAGAGAGCAGGAGGGGGCGGGATCAGAGGGAGAATCAGACTCCCTTCTGAGAAAGGAGACTGATGTGGGTACCGATCCTGGGATTCCAGAATCATGAACCGAAGGCAGTCGCTTAACCAACTGAGCCACCCAGGGCCCTGAAGATTCTATTTATTTATTGGACAGAGCTAGAGAGAACACAAGGAGGGGGAGCCACAGAGGGAGAGGGAGAAGCAGGCTCCTCTGAGCAGGGAGCCCGATGTGGGGCTCGATCCCAGGACACTGCGTTCATGACCTGAGCTGAAGGCAGAGGCCTTAACCCACTGAGCCACCCAGGTGCCCTGCGATTTTTTTAAAAAATTGAACTGAAACTTGCATAATATAAAATTGACCGTTTTAAAGCATGCAGTTTGGTGGTATTTGTAGATTCACAATGCTGTATACCCACCATCTCTGTTTAAATCGGTTCCAGAACTTTCATAGGTTCAAAAGAAAATCCATACCCAGTAGGCAAACTCCATTCTTTCTCCCTCCCCCAGTACCAGGCAACTGCTGATCTGCTTTCTGTCTCTATGGATTTGCCTGTTCTGCAGATTTCACCTAACTGGAATCACATAACACATTAGCCTTCATGTCTGTCTTTTTTCCCTCATCACCACATTCCCCAGGCTCCTTCGTTCCTGAATCGGGGCTTCATTCCTTGATGGCTGAGTAATATTCCATCGTATGTACAGACCACGTTTTGTTGATCTCTGCATTCGTTGATGGACATTCAGTTTGTCCCACGTTTAGGCTATTGTGAAGGGCGCTGCTATCAACATTAGTTTATGGATGCCTGTTTGATTCCCTGCTCTCGATTATTCGGAACCGCCAGGTCATATGGTAATACCGTTTAACCTTTTGAGAAATGGCCAAGCTGTTTTCCACCGCATCTTCCTCTCCCACCAACAGCACAGGAGCGTTCCCATTTCTCCACATCCCCACCAATACTTGTTTTTATCAGTGTTGTTTTTCATTATTTTATTTTATATGGGGGGGGGCAGGGAGAGGGAGAGAGAACGTCAAGCAGGCCCCAAGCCCAGCGTGGAGCCCAAGCTGGGGCTCGATCTCACAACCCTGATGTTGTGACCTGAGATGAAATGAGGAGTTGAATACTTAACTGAGTCACCCAGGCACCCCTGAGAGTTGTTTGTGTTTTTATGACAGCACGCCTAGTAGGTGTGAAGTGGTAGCTCATTATGGTCTGATGTGTGTTTCTCTCACAGCCAACGATGCGCAGCACCTTGTCATATGCTTATTGGTCATTTGTGCATTTTCTCTGAAGAAATGTCTATTCAAGTCTTTTTCTCATCTTTTTTGTTATTGAGTTGTAAGAGTTCTTTATAAGTTCTGGATACTAGATCTTTATCAGATATAACGATTTGCAAATATTTCTCCCATTCCGTGGGTTATTTTTTCACTTTGTGGATAATGTCGTTAGATGCCCGAAATTTTTGAGTTTTGATACAGTCCAATTTATATATTTATTTATTTGGGGGTGTTTGGTGTGTCATAGCTGAGAAATCATTGCCAAATCCAAGGTCATGAAGATTTATCCCTGTATTTTCTTCTAAGTCTCTTCATAGTTTCAGTTCTTATATTTAGGTCACTGATCCCTTCTGATTTAACTTTTGTGTGTGGTGTGAGGTTATGTATATTGTTTAAAGTTAGTTCAGTCTGGATTATTTCTCAAACCACATGAACATCTGTTGGGAAATGACATATTTTAATACTATAGGAAGTCTATACTACATAAATACACCTAATTTTATTAAGGAATTTTGTAGTGTCCTCTTTCCCACAAATGGAATGTGAAGAGTCTCACACAGAATTTTCACAATCATGTCACTGAGATGGCAGTTTGTGAAAGACATTTTTTTAAAAAAAGATTTTATTTATTTATTTGACAGAAAGATAGCACAAGCAGGCAGAGCGGCAGGCAGAAAGAGAAGCAGACTCCCTGCTGAGCAGGGAGCCCGATGTGGGGCTTGATCCCAGGACCCTGGGATCATGACCTGAGCCGAACGCAGCCGCTTAACTGACTGAGCCACCCAGGTGCCCGTGAAAGACATTTTGAAACAAGGATTACATTCTTCCTCAAAACTTGTCTTCAATGCCAGAGTACTTGCTAAGTGCCAACAATCAATCAGTCATTCAACAAACACTTATTGAGTTCCAGCTGTGTGCTAGGTACCATGTTAGGGGGTGGGGAGGCCATGGTGAGGGAGAAAGAATTTGAAATTTTGCGGATTGTGGGCCACAAGTTTAAGTCACCACTCCTGGTCTCAAGCAGTTTGCTCTTTAGTACAGACACCACGCTCAGGAATACCAAATCATTAGAAAATAATAAAGGGCAGTAAAGTACTGAATATAATATAATGACTAAGTTATGGTGTCTACTAGGGCAGCCACAGGAAGTGAAAGCTGCAGGAAATCGGGAAAGGGAGAGATCATATTGGAAATGTCTCCAAAGAAGGTAGGTTTAACTCCCAAGAATCAGCAGGATGTGAACAACGAAGGTGGTCATAGCCAGGAGCCTCTGAATAGACTGGCTGAACTTGTGGGGTGGAGAAATTGAGAGTGGGGAGCCCCGAGGGTGAGGCTGGTGGGGCCACTGTGGAGGCGGAGCAGAGATGGACACAGGGGAGCTACTCGAGCCCAGAGTTCCTCATACCGTCCTCCTCTGGGTCCTCACCACTACACCCAATGGAACAGAAAGCCCTACACATAGGTGTTGCTGGTGGGGCTCAGCAGTCCGGGTGACTAACGTTTTCCCTGGTAACAATGTTTTACCCAAATACATCACATGCACAGCTGGTTAATGTGCACGCGCTTGTCTACCAGATGGGCCCAGTATCTTACTTAGATAGTGGGGAGTTGGTTACAAGTTTTTGTTTGTTTGTTTGTTTTTTAAAAAACTTTTGAAATGTTTTACCAAGAAAAACACCCAGGAGAGAAGCCACCTCATTTAGTTGAAACAAACAAGCATGATCTCTTGGTAATCAACCCTCTGTTTAGAAGGCAAGGAAAAGTCCCTGATGGCTTCTCTGATCACCTTTCAACCTGGGTGTCTCTATCATGCAACGAGGGAGCTGTGGCTCCAGAAAAACACCGAGCTGTTTCGGCTACTGTGGCTGGTAACACAGATACAAAGGAACAGGGAAGTTAAAAATAACTGTGGCCAGGAGATCTCTTTAGAGTGTCAGCATCACATTCTTGGAAACCTTCATTAGGACGCTGGCGGTGGCTAACAGATCCCTGCGCGCTTTCCAACGTGACGCTTTCCTTCACAGTCATCATGGTGAGTGTGCCTCTAATGTTAAGAGTTACTGAGTTCAGGGGTGCCTGGGTGGCTCAGTGGGTTGAGCCTCTGCCTTTGGCTCAGGTCGTGATCTCAGGGTCCTGGGATCGAGCCCCACATCGAGCTCTCCACTAAGCGGGGAGCCTGCTTTCTCCTCTCTCTCTCTGCCTGCCTCTCTGCCTGCTTGTGATCTCCCTGTCAAATAAATAAATAAATAAAATCTTTTAAAAAATAAAAAGAGTTACCGAGTTCAAATCAATGTTACAAACTCTTGGTGCATTTGCAGGAACGATGAGGTCTCTCTTGAGCGTGAATGCCACACTATCATAAACAACACGCCCCCCCCCCCCCAAGGGATGCAGTGATGTCAGAGTGTTGGAAGCTGGGGAGACATGAGGCACTAACGAATGCTCTGGAGAATTCTCCTGTCCTAGCAATGGTGCCGTGAGGTCCCAGAGTGCTAAATCACACCCCACCCACCCAACCCAAGGCCCAGGGTGACTTAATTCAAGCTATCAAAAACCATTCTTCCCCTTTAATTTTTTACTTGGTATACATCTGGTCTCTCATTATGTTAAAATAAAAGCACCATTCCTGGGCCACTGGAGAGTCCTAGAAAACTGAAGCCTTGAACTTGGTTTTCTAGATTTTTCTTCTTATTTTCAATGCCTTTCCTTCCTCGTGATTTGACGCATAATTGACATATAACACTGCATTAGTTTCAGGTGTACAACATACTGTTTTAATTTTTTTATATCCTGCAAATGAACCTTTCCTTCTTCCACTGCTGCTGTATACTGCAAGTAATCAGATTCATGAGGTACTTCCAACAGAATGTTTGCTTTGAGATTTTCACTCTGAGACACTGGAGGGTCACAGGGTCGCAGGCTACCTCTGGTTACACTGGCTTTTGATAACAGGGTCTTTTAAAGCTCCCAGGTCTATGCTTTCCATTTCTTGGCCTAAAGTCAAATGAACATAATTTATATAAACAGCATGTGAAACTCTTGTCAGGTTAAGCTTGTTTCCAAATTATGATAGTAAGCGCCAAGACAAAAGCGGAGATAAAATGTAAGTGGGATGGAGATACACAGAGTACTTCAGTGAAAAATGCACTTAAAAAAGGATAATTTTATGTTTATGGTCCAGAAGATTATCACTGTGTTATCTGATCTGTGGGGAATCTGTCCATACAGGCAGAGTCTTGCCTTCATTATGCTTCACAGGGACTGCCTTCTACCTTGCACTCCCCATATGGTGAGTCCCCACCTGAGTATGGGCTGTGAGAAAATGCTGAACATGGGTCAGCCAACCGCCTGGAAGCAATGCCAACATGGTGGGAATGGACCACTCAGAGACCCTTGTTGGGGCCAGAATTTCCACCACCATTTTAAGCTTCATCAGTCACTCACAGCTCCCTAGGCTTAGATGCACGCTGCAAGAACAGGACCATTTGGGGCTATTTTAGGGCCTTCTGTCACAGACCCTATATAATCTTGCCTGGGGTTAGCCTTGACTTACTTCTGGGCATTCCAAAGCCCAAGTCCTCATGACTGCAGCTGGGAGCTTCCCCCCAAAACCCGCCCCAGCTGCCCCTCTGTGTCTGCCAGACAAAGCGGGGGTGACTTTGCAGGTCAAGAAGGCCCAGCTCCTGCTCGCTGGACGGGAGCCCAGCCAGAGGGGGAACAGCTACCTGAACTGACACAGGTCTGGCAGAGGGAGTGGGGCATCAAACCCTCTTTCAAACCGTTCCGTCACGTTTATGATCGATGTTCTGTTGTTAGACGAAGATACTGTTGATGACTTTTAATGAATCGAGATCTGTTCTCGTAAATATAAAAATGGCTCCAGGGAGATGCAGTTATGACAATGACCGTGACTGGTCCCACAGAAACCTTCGTAAGTCAGACAACCTGCACTGGTGACCGCTCATCGTGGAACTAGAAAGTTCCAGGACGCCCACAGAACATTCTTGAGGACAATCTCGCTTGACTAAGCTGCACCCTATTCTGCCCTCCCTGCCACCCAAGGGTGCTGCAGAAACCACCGGTGAGCTTGTAAAATGGATTCCTCCAACCTTCCTGCAATTATTCCTGAATCAGAATCTCGGAAAGCAGGCTTAAGAATCTTGTTTTAGGGGGCACCTGGGTGGCTCAGTGGGTTAAGCCACTGCCTTTGGCTCAGGTCATGATCTCAGGGTCCTGGGATCGAGTCCTGCATCGGGCTCTCTGCTCAACAGGGAGCCTGCTTCCTCATCTCTCTCTCTCTCTCTCTCTCTGCCTGCCTCTCTGCCTACTTGTGATCTCTCTGTCTGTCAAATAAATAAATAAAATCTTAAAAAAAAAAAAAAAGAATCTTGTTTTAGGGGCGCCTGGGTGGCTCAGTGGGTTAAGGCTTCTGCCTTCGGCTCAGGTCATGATCCCAGGGTCTCAGGATCGAGCCCCACATCGGGCTTTCTAATAGGCAGGGAGCCTGCTTCCTCCTCTCTCTCTGTCTGCCTCTCTGCCTACTTGTGATCTCTGTCTGTTGAATAAATAAACAAAATTAAAAAAAAAAAAAGAATCTTGTTTTAAAAGCTCCCCAGGTGATTCTGGAGAATAATGCCCTGACCTCCTGGCTGAGTTGAAATTCTTAGGGCTCCCTAAGATCTCAAAGGCCTGGTTATGGGAACGGCTGCCCTTCCGACCAAGGATTCATTTAGTGGGGACAGAAAGAAATAAAGAAGGGAAATCTACAGAGGGAAGTGGGAAGCGGGCAGCGTCTGAGACCTGGCACTGAAATCCACTCTGGGCCTTTCTTTACGATCAAGGCCATCTAGAGCAGGTTGCCCATGATCCGCTAAACACATGAAAAACCTCATGAGGGAAGTAAAATTCATCAGGGCTGATAGATCTCAAATACAGGAAACCATCCAACCAGGATGAACGTTTACCAGTTAAATGATGGCTGTCAAATGATGCCAAAGTCTGAAATGTTCTACTTCCATATCTTATGTCAATGTTGCAAAAAGTCACTAATGATAAAATTAGGCGATGCCGTAAATGTTGAGAGCAGCTTCAGCCCATCTTCCTGAATATCATATTGTCGCCTCCAGGCACAAGAGCTGTTGCCAAAAAAGTGATGTGTTCTTAGCAGAGGCTTTAGTTCTAAGATCTATACATCTTAGGTGTAGGAATGGGCTGTTTTCAAGTTTGTACAATAACAGGCTTTTGCCACTGTCAGATTCTTATTTTCCTTTTCATCTGGTCATGGGAAGTAGAGACCATTCCAAACGAGGACCGTGTTAAATGTTATGATCTCTTGGTCTTTAGCTTCTCATGGATGTTGGTCCTCTCTCCCTTACTAAACCATAAGCCTGAAAATAGAGATTTAAAAAGATCTTTCCTATATCCTTCTCAGCCCCTAACTCAGTTTCTTGAAGGCTGATGGTGCTAAGGGAACATACGCTGTATTGTTTCATTGGCTTGGGATGTACAAAAGTGAGCTGAATTAACAAAGGAATTAAGAAACGATGTTCTCAAAATATAAAAAGATTTAAATGGTCATTTGTGGAAATCCATTCACTACTTTTCCTTAGATACATGGAAAGAATCCTTACCAAACAGTATTTCTCATTCGGATCTGACCCAAGCCCTCGGCCAAATGGTTTTCTTTTTAATGGAAGTTCTAGTGCTCAAGGGGATAGGAAGAATAAACAGAGTTTCTATTCCCTTTACATGTTCTTCTCTATATTTCAGTCATCTGGGGTCCTGGAGTAAACTGCCCCGGGGGGGACGACCATCATGGCTATCCATTCTGTATTAGAACTTGTTCTGTATTTTAGGACTCTGGATTATAAACTGGAATGAGCACACACAAGCACAGGGGATAAACGTCCCCTTCTCCCGATTTCTGAGAGCCGGGATTCTGTACCCTGTTTCTAAGAGCAGCCTTCCCAGGTAAGGAAAAATAAAGGAGGGGCAGAACCCACTTTTCTTCTCTCTCCTTTTTAGAACAGAGAACAAGTCATTTTCTTTCACTTTAATAATTTTCTCCCTTGAGAGAGGAATTCAAACGTCTTTCACTTGCCAGGGGAGTGGGAGGAAGGTGGGTGGAAATCTTTAAAGACCTTCAATAACAGCCTGACACAGAGCTGAGCTGGCTCTGTAACCCGTTCAGAGCCGAGGCCACAGTTGGGATTTCGCCGGAGGCTGGGAATGAAACTGGGGCCCTGGTCAGAATGACCCCTTCTGGCCTCCCATGCACCAGCCTGGAACCCAACTTAGGAAGGGCACATTGCAAAAAAACTGAAGGAAAACAAGGCAATTCGGTTTTAAATTTGCCGGTAACAACACCCTTAGAGAGGCTAGATGGCGAGACTTCTGGGACAATGTTCTTGGAGAGGCGTGGCCACTGCTGGGTGGGTCCTGCCCGAGCTGGGGTTGCGGGGGCGCTAGTGCTGGCAATTCCAGACCCTGGGCCCAGCATCCGGTTCCCTTTAATTGTTAGACCTGTGTGAAGTGTATTTTCCATTTGTTCTACTTGTTGGGAGGGCCCAGGCACTCCTGCTTAACTCTAGAGCACTCCCGCATCCTTCTGCTGTGCGGATACACACTCACGTTTCTTTCTTTCTTCCTTCCTTCCCTCCCTCCCTCCTTTCTTTCTAAAGATTTTATTTATTTGAGAGAAAGAGAGAGAGCGAGCGCAAGAGATGGGAAGAGTCAGAGGGAGAAGCAGACTTCCCTTTGAGCAGGGAGCCTGATGCGGGACTCGATCCCAGGACTCCAGATCATGACCTGAGCCAAAGGCAGCTGCTTAACTGACTGAGCCACCCAGGCGCCCCACACCCCACGTTTCCAGAAGTTGGCTAAGGGCTGGCAGCACGGGACTAGGGCAGAATTCAAGGGCACCCACCTAAGCTTTCTATCAGCTTTTCTGGACCCTTTCATCTTTCAGCTTTCTAGACTTCATTTCCAGATTCTGCCGGGGCAAGTCTTAGAGAAGAAGAACTGTCCAGCAACGTCACTGGAGCGGAGTGAGGCAGGAAATTTCAAATGGCATCTGATAGAGAAGGGCCCCGATGTGAGGCTTGACAAAGAGTATGAATCACAGTCATTCTAGACTTTGGAGGAACTATAAATGTTACAATATCTGGAACTTTCTATCGTCGAACACTATTGTGCTAATTGTCTTCTGGTTCTCAGTTTTAAATAGTAGTGACTGAGTAATGCCTCTTGTTTATGCCCCTTTTCTAAACTTGACTTCTTTGTACACCATGACTCATATTATTTCCTCCCACTTTTCTGACTGCCTCATGTACAGGACACCCAGGCCCGCGCAGCTTCCTCCAAATTCAACAGAACACGCACAGCGAGCTCCTTTAAGGCTCAGAAATCAGGCACTGGCTCCCCCCCCCTTCCAATTTCACTGAGGCCGAAAAAGCCTCCCCCACCCATGTATCCCATTCAGATTCATAATATAGTCTTCTAAAACACACACAGACCAGAACCCGATTTCTTGGCTCAGAAATAAAACGCTAATCTGTATGTTTTCAGTGAATTACTAAACACCCCAAAAAGTGCATGCATAAAAGAAAATGAAAAGAACAAAATCACACAATCTGTCTCTGCTCCAGCAACACATAACCAGGCAGCTCTTTTTGAGCAAAGGCAGCAGGAAGAATACATTCAAAAACACGGCGTTAGGCGGATCGCAGCTTTCGGTAACTCAGGTGTGGCAAGGTCAGGTCTCACAGTCACACCCGCCGCATACTCAGAGAACACGGCTGTTGGCAACGTCAGAAAAGGGTCATGTGCTTGGATTCAGTCTTAGAAGCAGTCAGCTGGATGAGGGGTCGTGCCCATTTGGCAGGACACTCATCCACTGGCCTGAAGAAAGAAAAGTGTCGCAGAGAAAGTTCTACAAGAGTAAGAGGATCTTGTCAGCCCCCGGAGGGCAAAGACGAGTGTTCCTGGCCCCTTGAGGAGGAAGCATGGCTCCAGGGCCTGGGCCCACTCCTGAGTGAACGCTAGCTAACATGGGCCACCCTTCACGACACCCTCCAACCTCTGAGGGTGCAGTGGGACTCGAGAAGCACAACGAACGGCCACAAATGGTGCTTCTCACCTGGCCCTGTATGTGTCAGTAAGTCTAATGCTGAGGCCAGGGAAGAAGAAATCCTAGGGGCGCCTGGGTGGCTCAATCAGTGCAGCATGTGACTCTTGTTCTTTGGGGTTGTAAATCTCTATACCCCACGGTGGAGATAGAGATTACTAAAAAAAATAAAAACGCATTAAAAATATAAAAATATATAAAAAATGTATTAAAAAGGTAAGAACTTCTGTTATTCCAAAGACACCATAATGAGTTCAGCAGAGGGGCTCCTGAGTGGCTCAGTCGGTTAAGCGTCTGCCTTCGGCTCAGGTCATGATCCCAGGGTCCTGGGATGGAGCCCCGCATCGGTTCCCCGCTCGGTTCCTCCCTCTCCCACTCCCCCTGCTTGTATTCCCTCTCTCGATGCCTCTTTCTCTCTGTCAAACAAATAAATAAAATCTTTTAAAAAAAAGAAGAAAAAGAAATTGTTATTCTCTTTGCCCACATCCTCTGCTGTCAGCCCCGCCTGTCTGATACAGCAGCCACTAGTGACAGGTGGCTTTGGAGCACCTGACACATGGCTTGCTCAAATTGAGGTATGCTGCACATGTAAAATATATACTGGATTTTGAAAGTTGATTAAAAAAATCTCATCAATAATTTCTAGAAATTGCACATCACCTGAATATTTTGGATATATTGTGGCTTTTTATTTGTTTCTTTTTACATTTTAAAAATGTGGCTACTAGAAAATGTGAAAGTATGTGGTCTGCATTCGTGGCTTACATGACATTTCTATTTTCAGTGTTCGGTCAGTGCTGGTCTAGAGAACACATTCCTTAAAAGAGGGGTGGCCACAGTTACATGTGTCGATGCAGTCACTCTGAGATCAGTAGAAGTTTTGCCTTTGTGAACACATAATATAAAAGTTTGATTTAAAAATTTTCCTTCTGTATAGCTAATATGGAGTACTTCCAATGTGCAAATACTGAGTGTTATCTTTCACATATATTAATTCACTTAATCCTCAATGCAGCTCTGTGAGGTAGGTACCATTATCCTGCCCATTTTCAAGGGGAACAGACTGAAGCACACCAAAAAGCAGAGCTGAAATCTGAACTCAGACAGCCTGGCTCCAGGAAGCAGGCTTCTCATCACAAACATTTCTGTTCACTGTTGAAAGGTATTACTTTTATTTTAAAAAATTTATCATTTATTCATTTTTGCGAGAGAGAGAGAGAGAGAGAGAGAACATGCGCACAAACAAGGGGGAGGGGTGCAGAGGGAGAGGCAGAGGGAGAACCAGACTCTCTGCTGAGCAGGGATTCCCAATGCCGGACTTGATTCCAGGACCCTGGAATCATGACCTGAGCTGAAGGCCAACGCTTAACCAACTAAGCCACTCAGGTGCCCTTAAATTACTTTAAAAATAACCTGGGTTATACTCAGCATAAAAAAGAAATGGGAGAGGCATCAGTCTCTGGAACTGGAGTCTGATTAAGTGCAAGAAGGACTGCTAGAAAGTGATATGAAATTTACAGAACAACAGTTACTTTTACAAACATCGATTCTCTGCCACATCTTCTGCATAATCAGAATCTGTTTTATGCCAATGAATCTTAAAGTATTGTCATCAATCACAATAAGTACAAATCTCAAATAGAATTCCTAAGGTCTATGATTCTCTTCATTACACAGTATGCTCATGCAGCCCCTTCAATATCATCTTTGATATTAAGAGAGGACACAACGCAAAGAAGCACATAGGTCAATAAACTTCAAAAAACTTGAATTTCTTTTTAATGGGGGCCACAGGCGAACAGCTACTGGCTAATCACACAAGGTCACCATTGGTCCTCACAGGGTCTTCTGCTGTTTTATCTGATTATTTATTTGTTCAATAATACAATGAACACCTCAAGCCCCTCCCCCCACCCCTCCCCCCACCAGACAGGACCAGTAACTGACATTTACCCAGGTGCTCTTTCACACGCCCTTTCTCTGCTTCCTCTCTGCTCCCCTGAAGAGTGCAATGACCGTTCCCTCCTCTTTGAAAACATTTTAGCACACATATATGTATGCGGAAACAATATGATATTTAGTTTTGCTTGTTTCTGAACTTTACAGAATGGTATTGTATTATAGATGACCTTTCAACACGGCAGTTTTTCCTTCAACATTAAGATACTGAGATCTATCTATCTTCATCGGTTGCGGTGTGGGTGTAATTCGTTCATTTTACTGCTGCACACTTCTTTTTGTGCCCTTTCCACGCATTATGCACCCATTATCCGGTTACTGGACATTTGGGTTATTTCCAGGCTTTTGTTCTTAAAAACAGTACCCTTACGAATATTCTTGAACACATTTCCTGTTACATATTCCTAGTGATAACACTTATTTGTTACAACAAATCTAATTTAGGGGCACCTGGGTGGCTCAGTCGGTTAAGCGCTGCCTTAGTCTCAGGTCATGATCTCAGGGTCCTGGGATTGAATCCCACATCAGGCTCCCTGTTGAGTAGGAAGTCTGCTTCTCCCTTTTCTCCTGCCCCTGCTTATGTGCTCTCTCTCTCTCAAATAAATAAATGAAATCTTTGAAAAAATAAATAGAACAAATCTAATTTTAAAACCCATTTGTAATCCCTGCCCTTCTGGCTATAGCATTACCTAGGTTTTCCTTAAAAATGGCAGAATAAACAAAGACCCAGTAGCATGATAATTCTATTTTGTGCAATTCATAATTTCTTTTCCACGTTACTTATCAAACCCAGCATTTCAGTCCTTTTCATCACAAATAGAACACGTAGAAATCATATTATATATATAAATCATAAATTATACATAAATCACAAAGTAGTTTACCATCCTCACAAAAGACAAGCTTTATCTTCAAAGAACTCAGTAATCTGTTCATTATGCAAAATGATGCTTCTTTTAAAGAATTATGCAATTAGCCAAGGAAATGTTTACAAGTGCTCTTTTCTTTTTTCAAAGCAATCTTATGTTTAATTTTTCACAAAATGCTGTATTTTCTCCATTCTTAATGTTCTACTGTTTTGGTGATAGACTTTTGAGGGTATGGGGGTGGATGGGAGGAGAAGGCTACCATATTAAGTGTGCACATCTATTATAAGATACAACTTCAGAAACTCTACATTTTTAAGAGGTGTACAATAGGCACTCTCAGTCCCAGGATGGGCTCTCTGGCATGGGTGACATAAAGGAACCTTGAATCATTCACAGCTGTAGTTCAATGGGTGTTTCTAAGTCCATTTTTTTATGTATATATCAGGGAATGTTTTATTGATAGGGACCACAGCTATGGCAAGGAAAAAGAAAACTTATTTTCTTTACACTGAAAGAATTTGAGACCTCGTTTGGAGGTTCTAGCAGAGAAGGGTATATGGTATACTTGTATACCCTTGACCAAAGAACGGTCCTTGGTCCTCTTCTCTTGGGGAAGGTCGCCCTCTTTGATTAGGAGGGACACACATGGAGTGGTGAGGGAGGAAGAGGCCACCACCTCGCCAGCCTGACCAGGGAAATCAATCCTGGCGATTAACAGGGGGACAGGTGTCCCAGCCAAACCGCCTTCCCATCCCAAAGTCTTCATTTGAAACAGCCCTAAAAATCACTTGTAATTTCAGTCATGCTCTGGTTGATATTTTAATCCTTTAGAATTTCGATCCTGTAGCCACAGGCTCTGAGTTGGTTAAAATGGCAAGACACTTGATAGGGGAATGGGTTAGCAGTCTGGTATCAGTCGTTCACACCTTGGTGAGACTTAGTTCTCCAGGGTTGGGCATGGAATTGTCAGGACCATGTACATCAAAGTCTTTGTGTTACCTGCTAATTTTTATTATGATTCAAGTCCCTTTCTGGTTCTAGTATTGGAATTTGGCCAATGGTAATAGCAATAATTTACATTTATGGTGTTTCTTTAACTTACCAAGCTTTTTCATGTATGGGATCTAATTCATTCCCCAGTGCAACTCTATGAATTAGGTATAACTCTCCCCATGGTACAGATGGGAAAATTCAAAGGCAAGTTGGCTCAGAGGCCATGTCTGGCCAAGAGAGGACTTAAATCTTTTTAATCTCGGGCTCATTCTATTATACCATGCTTCACTAGGGCTGACTGGAATAATTCTGAAAAATTGCTTAGACAGATGACCCATCTTCCATATAGCTAAAATATTTTTATTTTAAAGAGCTAAACAGTTTCTCAAAACATAACTGTAAGTAAGTATTTATGGTTTTGGAAGACCTTAAAATATTTAAAGATCTAGAGTTAGCACGTCTTCAATTTGACAGAAACGTATCATTTTTTTAGATAGAAGGGGCATAATATGAAACTTTAGATACGTGCTCCAAGAAAGGCCTTACGTATTAAGATTCAAATAGATAAAAGCAGTGTGCTAGGCCAACCTCCTGGACAAGAGAGTGGGAATGTGACTAAGCAAAAATCCCTCAACTTCAGGGACTGATTTCAAGTCCCTATAGAGTAACTGCGTAAGAGCACTTGCAAAGAAATTTAAAAACTTATAATAGAAACTTATCACAGAGATATTTTTATGCTACAGCAGAGAAGAGTAACACAAACCACCTGAGACCCTACAAAAGAAGAGGACCATATAGCCAAACACTGCAAAAGGCACTAAGTGAGCCAACAAGATTCATGTTTTAATGGAGCATGTAGTCCAATGATAATGTTAAAGACCTCTCTCAACCGGTGCAGTAAGCTGCAGAATTCCTCAACTGAGTGGAAAAAGAAATCTCTACTTGGAAGGTCCCACTTTTCCCCTTGCTTTCTGTTCATGATGGCAAGACTGAATTTTTCTGGTAGGTTGCAATAAAGAAAGCTACAATAGTATGCGAGTGAAAATGGCTGCCTTGCAAGTGTAAGTTGGGTTGATGAACTGTCCTTCAGGGCAGTTTCCAGGCCATCCCAGGTTACCCTAGACATCACCGAGGGGGTGCTCAGGAAATGCTACTTGAAAAAAATGATCCAGTTTTTCCCATATTTCCATTTTCATCTACTTGCATTTTTGCTCCAAAAAGAAACAGAGTGGCTTTTACATCTGATTATTTACGGACTAGCTGGAGGTAGGTCAGAGTGAACTGAAAGAATGCCCTATCGTTCCAGGTAATCTCCTCTTTTTAGGCTGTTATAGGAAATTGAGCCCCTGCTACACAAGCTCCTATCAGCAGGTCCCTCTCTGTAAGGGAGTTTACCCACTAATCTCAAGGCACTTCATCAAACGACTTATTCCATTCAGTGTCCACCAATCCATTTCACTAATATCTGTCAGGGACAGTAATGAGTCATAATATGGATACCATATACTTGCAACCTATGGGATGAGACCTACTAATGGAAATTTTGGGTACAATGGCCAACTATCAGAAAGGTCTAGATTTGGGAACCAAGAAAGTTGCTTCCTTCCTAACCATGGCTTATAATCTCTTGCCCTACTTTTGGCAACACCATGAGGTCCATTCTCTGACCCACAGTGTGTTTGTCTCCACTCCACCAATGTCATGGTTACCAGGCTAGGAAGAGCAGATCCTTCCATGACATTTATACCCTGTTTCTAGTTCTTTCAGTAGTTGTAGTCAATGTATCTCCTGATCCATGCTGAGAACTGATAAAAAACAGGTTCTTGAGAAGAGGGATTTTTACTTTCTTTTTTTAAAAAAGATTTTATTTATTTATTTGACAGACAGAGATCAAAAGCAGGCAGAGAGGCAGGCAGAGAGAGAGAGAGGTGGGGGAAAGCAGGCTCCCTGCTGAGCAGAGAACCTGATGTGGGGCTTGATCCCAGGACCCTGAGATCATGACCTGAGCAGAAGGCCGAGGCTTTACCCACTGAGCCACCCAGGTGCCCCTGGATTTTTACTTTCTATATGAATTTTCATCCATGTACCCCTTGCATTGTTTAAACGAGACCTTTGTCATAATTCTACTGGCTCGCTGAGCTGAATTGACCTTTCGGGGATCATCTCGCTCAGCACCCATTTTTACAGATGATGTAACCAACCCCCTAGATATTGAGTGATGCTTCTGAAAGTTTCATCACTTGTCCTCACTGAGGGAGGAGAAGCTAAGACTCTTCTTACAGAGTTTCTCTGCAGGATGTTGACTCCAGGCTCAGAAGACTTGCATAATGATCTAGAGGATGGTCAGTCGGTCTGCAGTTAGGAGCACTTTTGAAGAAATAACTGAAAAGAAGAGAACTAAATGGGACTTAATTTGGACACAAAAGGTACCTTGTCTAGAGAACCACAGAGGGTTCAGATATTCTGGAGAATTTAACTTCTCTGATATTGAACTATGTTTATTTGTTCCAAGAATGGATCAAAATCACACAGACAAACCAGTTTCCAACTCCAAAGGCAGGTAGCTAGCCCGCTGCTCTTCCCCCTTCCACAACAGTCACTCCTCACTGTGTCTATGTCATGGGTGGTTGTCAGAGTCCCTTCCCAAACAGGAGGGACAACACAGTTGTGCATGGGAGGCAAGCCAGTCACAGGAACCTCAGGTACCGGACAAGCCAGTAGGCGGGTGTAGACTCGGGGACCCAGAGGCAGCAGTGTGAGGGCTTCATCTCTGCACTGCAATCTCCTTGTTTATAAGATGGGACGCCCCGAGTCCCCGCTGCTGGGGGGCTGGGTGTGTGAGGATTACGGGAGCATGTATGTCTGCAGCCCTCAGAGAGTGCTGGGTGAGTGTCTGCTCTCCTGGGGAGCTTGAAATCCTTGGCAACCTTCCCCACAGAGGTGGGCGCCCATCTAGGTGACCTACTGGGTTTTGTCTAAACAACGTGCAAAGAAGAGCAGGTAGAAAGGCATTCAGGAAAAAAATTCCCAAGTGCTAATTCTATCACAGGCTGAACAACGGTAGGTTATTCTCTTATCCTGTCATTCTTATTAAGATCTGAAGACGCTTGTCGTGAGCCTACCCTTCGCATCCAACGGCAGTGTCCGAATGAACGCCTTGCTTGGGCTAATGTATATCTGTATACGTTCCTTCATTCTTGGGGCAGTTTGCTGGGAGATGAAGTAGAATTAGTCTGAGTACCTGTTGCCCAGGCCTTCACACACGCAGGAGGTGCCGTACAAACAGAGCTCCTGAAGTAGGTCAGCTGGAGTAACAGGGAATTTAATGGGATTTTAAGCCGTATGGTTCATTGTACCTTAAAGTGAGAAATTCTCACTGATTCTGTGTCATCTGACACATGAATAGGAAGAAACCTTATCCCAGAAGGAAGGGCTGTCCCTTCTAGTCATGCTGTGAATGTGGGCAAATCCCTCCGTCTCTCTGGGATTCTTGCTCCTTGTCTATGACGTCACTCCTGCCGTCTCTGGGCTTACTAATGCACGCCATAAACTGAGTTTTTACAAGAGGACCAAAGGAAAGAAGGGTGCAAAAAATGCTTTTGGCCTTCCGATTTCCTAATGTTGAGGAAAAGCAAAACGGCGTTTTATTCTGATACAATCTTTAGGCTTTTATGATTTTATTTATTTTTGAGGTTTCATTCCTGGGGTGCTCCCCCTGTTATGCACAAGTGACTGGGAGCATAACAGGTAAAGAACTTTGACAAATGGCAAAGGGAACCTACAGTACATGATCCAGGAGGAAATCTTAGTGATGAACAGAAAGTAAATTTTCAAAAAAATTAAAGATTTCAACAAAGCCAAAGGATGAAGAGAAGACTACTATTTCTAAGTTTTCAGATCTTATTATAGGCGTTATCTCTCATTATTTATATACATCAGAAAGCGTGGATCTTATAAGACTTGAAACCTCTCTTCAACATGCTCTTGACATAAAAATACTTTTTTTTTTTAATTTTTATTTTTATTTTTTTTATTTTTATTTTTTTTTTAATTTTTTTTAAAGATTTTATTTATTTATTTGACAGAGAGAAATCACAAGTAGACTGAGAGGCAGGCAGAGAGAGAGAGAGGGAAGCAGGCCCCCTGCTGAGCAGAGAGCCCGATGCGGGACTCGATCCCAGGACCCCGAGATCATGACCTGAGCCAAAGGCAGCGGCTTAACCCACTGAGCCACCCAGGCGCCCCCATAAAAATACTTCTTTTCTAAAAAGTATGGAATTCTTTTTTTCTAGTGAGCCGAATGAAATTGCGTTGTTACCTATAACAACATTTTGTATAGTCAAAACAAGAATAGCTGGAGAAACCAAGAGAGCAACACGGACAGCTGAAATGTAAGAACAAGAAAAGTGGGTTTGAGCCAAGTGCCAGCAAAAATGCGTATCCTTCAGAATTGTACTGCAAAATGTTCCAGATTCTACTGAAAAATGAGCGATTCTAGAAACTGAAGCTGTTTATTTTGAGGCATTATTGGACCATGGTAATGGGTAGAGAGATTCCAGGTCACTTCTATCCAGACTCTTCTCTCTAGGCATTAACTATGACAGTTAAACCCTAGGTAAACCAACAGCTAACAAGATTCTAGAGAACGTATCAATCCAAATCAAAGACTTCTAGATACTTATGGGTTTAACTTTCTTCCCCCATGTCAATGAGGGATGGGGGCAGGGATCAGAAATCTTTCTTGAATCAGCCCATACATCCCTGCCTTCTTGAAAATCTGGTATTTCACTTCTTGCTTCTTAAAGACCCAGCATAGAAATCACAAGCATCAATCACTGTAGACAAGTGACACCCCAGGAAACTTGTCACCACACAGAATGCCTCTGGGGATTTGCTTCTGAGTTCTGATGCAAGTGTTCTACTCATTTCTGTCTTTTTCCTTGTTGTCCATAGTATTTTTGCTGCCCCTTCTTAATTTTTAATCTGATACAGGCTTCCTCGTCTAAATTATAGATAGACCCTTTGAAACTGTGGCCTGGAGTGTGGGCTCCAGCAAGAACCAGCTCTCTCGGCAGAGCTCAGGGATGTGTGTCAAGTTAGTTCACCTGAACCTCTCCATCCACTTCATAAGGTTTGTAATGGCGGCGGCTTCACAGGTGTGTACGTGTGCATGCGCGAGTGTGAAGGAAATGAGATAATCTGTGTAAAACTTAAGAACGGTACGTGCTGCAGAGCTCAGAATCCAGTGATACCCAAACCAATGGCTTAAAGATATTTTCATAAATGAGAGCTCATGGGAGGATGGATAAGCCATAGGGACTTGAAACAAAACTAGCCTGGCCACCTTCTTTACCCTTGCATAGTGAGCGTCAACAACTGGTTATTCATCCCGCCCTCCGACTTGGGACATGATACAGAGCAATCCCTTCAAGGCATTAGGTTTGTCTTCAGTGATCAGGAATTGGAAAGAAATCACCGTTGAGGGCAGGTTCAGCGGGAGCTCTCCGCCTACACACTGGGCTCCCCCACAAGATGGCAGCCTTGCCTCTGTCGTGGGAAGAGCTGTCATCTCTCCAATGAGGGCCTGAAAGTTGGCCCCAGCGGGGCGAACCCCTCCCTCCTTCAGGTAGGTGATCACACAGTCAGATACAGGACTGCACTCAGGGACTGATTCCTTCTTATCTGAGACCCACGCATGAACCAGCAAGTTCCACTGACCTGACCTCGGAAAACAAAGATCAAAATGATGACAGTGAGTGACCTGTCCAGGTCCCACCCCGCTGCTGGAATCAGGCTGACTCTGCGCGTGGCATCGACCACTGGTCCCTGAGCCCAGGAAGTGACAGAACATGTTCTGGAAGTCCAACCACCCAGCCTCCAGTCCTAAACCACGTGCTCGCCAGCCCCATGACCCTGGGCATGTCAACTGCTTCTCTGTGCTTGTGTTTCCTCCGGTGTGAAAGGACAGAGGGAAAGGGTGCCCGCCACAGAGCCCTGCTGGAAATACCCTGCCCGGGCAGCCCTTGCCCTGAAGAGCCGTGTCTGAGCATCACTTACTATTTTCATAGCTATCAATTCAATTTACCAACTTCACCAAAAAACAACACCCCCCAACAACAAAAAAACCCAAACCAAACCAAAAAATCCACAAAAAAAAACCCCAAAAAACAAAACAAAAAACAAAAAACCAACAACTCTAAAACAAAACTCCGATGAAAACCGAGAGGTAAAAAAAATGTTGGTGATATTTCACGATTTGTGAATACATTTTACAATCCCAATTTGGTTTTTTCTTTATATTTTTTATCGAAGCTATAGAATTTACTCCAGGTGAACACATTCTCTGCAGAATATTTTTAGCTCTTCCCACGCAAGCCCAACCCTTGAAAAGCTTCCGCAGAGAGATAGAGTCCCCTGCAAATGCGACAGTCTGAGCCTGTGCCCTGAGCCAGACTTGCTCTGGGGCCACTCCCAGAAGTGCCGGCTAACGTGGACAGTGCGAGCCTCCCACGTCGGTGGCTGCTCCCTTCTCCCTGCTCCCGAGCGCCTTGCTGGGCTCAGGAATTCAGCAAGGATCCTGAGCACTACACTGTCTTCTGGGGAGGGGGTGTCCCCCTCCCCATGAGCAGAGGTACTCTGCATGTTTCTGGCACACACATGTCTGATAGCAAAATCCCTTAAGGAAAGTTTCCAAAGCTCTAGCACGTGGCACCACCCACAAAGGCAGTGTAAGTACATTTTAAAATGCCATAAGGAAGGCAATTAGGTAGTAGCTAACATTTACTGGATAGTTCCAGGGTGCTAGGAACAGTGCCAAGCACCGAGATGCGTTAGTGCATTTAATTTCCATCACAAGGTAAGCATTATTATTATTATTATTATTGGTATTATCATCCCCGTTTTATAGATGAAAAAACTGAGCACAGAGATGTCATTCAGCTCACCCAATGTTATAGAGTAGATGGCAGAAATAAGACAAGAAGCTCCATAATGTTAAGGAACCTTTCCTCTAGTCACCAAAATGACTCAGATACAACTGTCTTAATACAACTATATATGTAAAGCTATTATTATTAAATTTCTGGCACTATTTTGCTTCCTTTCTTTTCAAATGAGGGTCTGAAGAAAGGATACCAAACTGACTAAGGGAACTAGTTCAGAGACTAGTTACACAGAGCACCTTCCTGTTTCCCTCCCACCTCCAACATACCCCGAGACTCTCCCAGGGTAACCACACACCAAATCCTTTATGCAGATGGCTTGACGTTCTCGTTATGACTGGAAACACGCAAATCTGTTATGTCCTTGGCCACCAAGAATGTGTAACTTCGACCCAACAAGCACTGATGCAGCTCAGATTAAATGGATCAGGGCACGGGACATGGGACATTGGGCATGAAGACAAGGGGACCCCGAGGATCTAACGAACAGGAGGATTTGCCACCTCTCACCTCCCAGCCGGGGAAGGCTTCCACAGGAGATGGCTCCTTGGAAGGCTTCTGACCAAACATATGAGGAGACTGAGGATGTGAGAAGAAATACCTCAGAGGAGAGAGGATGATGAGAAGGGGGGACCCTCATAGATGGTACTTGACCAGCGTGAAGCAGAAAGGCAGAGGAGAGGGAGACTTCTGGAACAAGAAGGGAAGAGCTTTGCCCTGCTGCAGCCTGGCCAGTGGAGGCACTGAAGACTGCTGGTTGGAACCCAACTGTAAGGTTAAGCCACATGAAACTGCCAACTGTAGGTCAAAAAGGGCGATAGATGGACAATTTTCTCTTTTTGTAATCTGTACATTTGTACCTTTGAATCCCCTTCCCCAATTTTGCCCCTCCCCCTAGCTCCCTCCTCTCTCCTCAGGCAACCACAAGATTGTTCTTTATTATGTAGGACTCTGTTGCTGTTTTGTTTCAGAAATTCTACATGTAAGTGAAATTACATGGTATTTATCTTTCTCTATCTGATTTATTTCAATTAGCATGGAGCCCTCTAGGTCCCTCTATGTTTGTCACAAATGGCAAGCTCTCATTCTTCTTCAGGGCTGAGTAATATTCCATTGTAGATCCATTACCTATGGACGGATGGTTAAGTTGCTCCCCTGCCTATACTACTGTAAATAATGCTGCAATAAACGTAGTGATGTACATGTTTTTTTTTTTTTTTTTTTGAATTAGTGTTTTTGTTTTCTTTGGATAAATACCCAGAAGTGGCATTGCTACATCAACATGGTAGCTCTACTTTTAAGTCTTTGAGGAATCTCCACACTGTTTTCCACAGTGGCCACACCAATCTGCATTTCTACCAACAGTGTATGAGAGCTCCCTTTAATCCACATCCTCGCCAACAATTGTTAGTTCTTATCTTTTTGATAAGAACCATCCTGACAGGTGTGAGGTGAGATGTCTTTGGGGGTTTGATTTGTATTTCCCTGATGATGAGTGGTGTTTAACATCTTTTCCTGTATCTTTGGCCACCTATATGTTTTTGGAGAAATGTCTATTCAAATCATTTTTCTATTTTTTAATTAAATTCTTTCTGGGTTGAGTTATATGAATTCTTTATACATTTTGGGACATTAACCCCTTACTGGTTGTATCAGCTGCAAATTTCTTCTTCCCTAAGGTCAGTTGCCTTTGCTAAGTAAAACTTTTTGCTAAGTTAAACCTTTTTAGTTTTCTAAGTAAAACCTTTTTATTTTGAGGTAGTCCCACTGCCGATTTCTTATTATTCATTTATTTATTTATTTATTTTTTTTTAAAGATTTTTTTATTTATTTGACAGACAGAGAGCACAAGCAGGCAGAGAGGCAGGGAGAGAGAGAGAGGAGCAAGCAGGCTCCCTGATGATCAGAGAGCCCGATGCGGGGCTCGATCCCAGGACCCTGAGATCACGACCCGAGCCGAAGGCAGAGGCTTTAACCCACTGAGCCACCCAGGCGCCCCTTATTATTCATTTAGTAGAGAATAAAAGTCTGCTATACAAACTTAATGAAAACGACAAGAAGGGAGCTGAATGAGATGAAAATGAAAACAATGAGAAGAGAACTGAACGAGGATTAGGAGACTCTGTGTTCTAGTTCTGACTTGACCCTTGAGTCAACACATCTGGATGACTCCAGATAAGTCTCTTAAAGTTCTGCTGTCACATCCTGCTCATCTATAAAGTAAGTCCACACTTAAGTCTAAACTGGACACACTTAATTCCACTTCCAAGTGAAGTGTTATGAATCAAGGAGAAGCCATCAAAGAGAAAAGGGAGGAGGTATGGTCAAATGAGGGGAAGAAGTCAACTGCATATGAGCCATGACGAACTGGGGTAAGAGTAATACAGAAGCCAGAGCAAGGACTTGAAGTAGAACCTTGTGAAGACTGAGTCTCCCAAATTTCTAGGTCACAAAAACCACCAGAGAAGCATAAGTAGTCATTTGGCTTAAAGACAAAGCAGTTGCAATTTTATCCTCAGTGAAATTGACTTGGACCATTTAAAGCAATCCTTCTACCGAAGCTCAAACATTTTCTAAATTTTTTTTTTTTGTAATTCTTTTCTATGATCTGTAGAACTATAGATTTTATTTATTTCTACCACAGCATTCATACTATAACATTTTATGCTAGAGAAAGTATAAAAGTCTCCAGCTGAATTACATAACAATTCACTTCAAGACAGCCATGACTCTAAGAATGTCTCACCATGATACTTCTGCAGGGCTAGACTCTCTTTCTAAATTCTAGTTGTGAGAAGGACTCCACGGATGTGTCACACTTTGTACATGGCACTACTTTGGTAACAGTGCCCTCCATCTCCGGTCTACCTGCCAAACTCATTCATTCTTCAAAGTCTGGTCCAAGCATCACTTGCCCAGGACAGAGCCACCAACTGCTCCCTCACAGGCGAATCCCACTTTCTTCTGCATGGACAACACATCTCAACGTGTCCTGGTTGTTTATTCAAACCCTGTGCACCCTGTCACTCCTTCTGGGTATATAAAAATTCACCTCGGTATTTCCAAGCTCCTGACTCCTTCATCATTCTTGAAGAACTGAATGGAATTGAATGCTATGCAGATAAAACTCATAATGGTTAATTTGTAAGATAATATCTTCTAGTAAATTAGAGAAATTCACGTGATGATATGACATACTAATTAATAGTAACTTTGTAACAGTAAAAATAGGAAACATTGATGATAATCTTTATTGACTTAATTCATTCAAGTCGATGCAGATGCCAGTTGAGTCATTTTCGTTTCTCGGGTAAGCAATTACATAGTTTAATAAAAACAAATACAAATATAATGGTTTAAGAATTATTTTTAAAAAAACTAAAGAAATGTAAGACCTAGTACTTTGAAATGAGAGGTCATCATTTAAAATGCAAAGCAATAGGACACTTAGATAATGTCAAAATTTAGGATACTGGGTAAGAAGAGGAAGCTTGAGAAAGAGGGGTTAGGCTTCCCCCAGTAATTTCTCAAATCAATCATGTTCTCACCAAAGGTATTCTTTAGAGTAATAAACACACTGTTGGGGATAAAAATAAATGAAACCCGATAACAACTCCATAAAACTGCTAATATTTTTGATAAAAATGAAAACGCAAGGAACAATTCTTGTTTTTCTACAAATACTCATTTGACTGAGATTGCATAGATAGTTCTAGAACCCAATAGAGAATCAGGGGATGGTAAAAGTCATTTTTGAAACCAAACATCACTCTCTTATCTGGTGGATGGATGGAAGCAGGGGAAGAAAAATAAAGAGAAAAATGCCTGTTTTCCTTTTCCAGAGATAACCGTAAAAGCAGTTTTTGCTGTGTAACATCTTTCATTCCTTTTAGGTATTTTTGAAGTACAATCATTGAACTAAGTGTAATATGTTTAAAACACTGTTCATAACTTACATAATACTTTGTGTGGGATTCAGCCTGTGTGTGTATGTGTGTGTGTGTGTGTGTGTGTGTGTGTGTGTTTTAGATGTGTATGTGGATAAATACGTAGGATAAACAAGATTTCAGTAAGGTTCATTTCACCTCAGTCTGGGATGAACAAGTTCCAATGGAAATGAGTGAACCAACCAGCATATTTATTTATCTTTTCTTTTCCTGTATTTACGTGCTTTATAGAATGAAGAAAAGACAATGAGTCTGAACACAGTTTTTACTACTGACACGTCTTTAAAGACTCAGTAACTATGTGCTTGTGTCATAAGGTGACTGCCACAACTGTGACTTCACTACTTAAGCTAAAGGATGACAGTCTCTGTTTTTCCAAACACCATGGAACAGAGCTGATAGACCAGGGGTGCACCCTGGGTTCAGCCAAGTTCACAGTTCCCGAGTCCTGAAGGACAGGGAAGTGGCTACTCTGGCAAACGTATCTTGATTTTGGGATGGGGATGTGCTTCCTGACCAGATGAGTGTGCGTGTGAGTCTATGGATTGCCACGATCCCCTCCCGTCAGTGCTCTCTTGTTCAGTACCCCAGCAGCCATGTTCCAAATACACAGTGTGTCATGTTTTTTTAAATATAATGAATAAAAAGTGTTCTAGCTGGGGTGGCAGCCTGCCTCCCAACTCCCTAACCCTTCATTTCCTTTCAACACTCAGCTTGACTTGAGCTAAGCTGGTTTTTTCCCACCACTGTCCTTGGCTCTTCTGGCTTTGCTCTCCCGGCAGACCCACCACATCAGTGTGACCTTGAAGCCTTTGGTCTGAGCCCTGTCATCCTGAGTGGCTACATAGCCTCTAGTCTATCCCACGTGAGGTAGCATGACATCACACGACACTGGGTTGTTCATTCATTCTACATTCATTCTACAACACATACTGGAGATTTTGCTGTATGTGCATTTTGTTTCTTCACTGGGTCCTCCGGTTCCTGAAGCTAGAAGTCTTGGTATAACTTTGTGCAACTCACAGTCCTAAGTACAGTGTTAAGCACTTGGCAGTTACCTTTTAGGGACTTTTTTGGGACACATTTTTTGAGCACAACTTGGTGGCAAATGTCATAGCAAGCCAGGAGGAAATGGATTCAATGCCCAATAAAGGTATGTTCAGTGGCCAAACACAACAGGACCATGACCCGAACTTTAAATAAAAAGGATAGGTAAAGGGTGCCTGGGTGGCTCAGTGGGTTGGGCCGCTGCCTTTGGCTCGGGTCATGATCTCAGGGTCCTGGGATCGAGTCCCGCATCGGGCTCTCTGCTCAGCGGGGAGCCTGCTTCCCTCTCTCTCTCTCTGCCTGCTTCTCCATCTACTTGTGATTTCTCTCTGTCAAATAAATAAATAAAATCTTTAAAAAAAAAAAAAGGACCCGTAAACATTTGAAATCACGACACAAAATCTGCTTTTGGAGTGAGTTTGTCTTGTTAATTGGAGGAATTTAAATGGAGCAAATAAGGCCTTTCTTTAGTTATTTTAACCACTAGGCATTAATTGAGGATATACTAAGAGTTTGAAATGGACCTTGGGCAAGTCAATATTTAGATAAGGACAGACAGACAGCATCCAGACTGTTCTGGGAATCTTGGTTGTTCGGGTAGAGTAAGAAGAAAACATCTGGCGGGTTTTGCAGGTGGTAAAGCAAGAATGGGGGAGGGGCAGGCGGGGCAATGTACGACATGCAGATGGACATAAGCACATCACATGGGAGGAGACAAGGGATTTTTCCTTGTGCAGAGATTTCAAGGGCTGGGAAGCATGGGAGGGACCAAATGCCCTAAAGCCAAGAAGGAACACTACAGGATGGGTAAGGAATGAATGGGAAACTCATGTGGGAAAGGCATGCGGTCCGACCCTATGTGGCCAGAGAAATAGCCCCCAAGGGCCCCCAGCTGCTCTGACAGGTTATTAGCCATGCAGACTCTGAAGGTCAAATGCCCTCCAGGTGTTCTGCTGGGGTTAATTGTATACTGTAAGGTTCCCCTCAGAGGCATGAAGACTGTGGCTTCTTTAGAAGGTGGATATTTAATGGATGCCTAACACAATCTTTCTATATTTTCATAATCAAGTACTCTGGCATTTTGCCTGAGCAGTAAGACAGTTACCTTACAATTTAAAAGTTAAGTCTTTCATGTTAAATTTTATTTCAAAAACATTTACTTGGCGATTCAGGCTAGATCTTTTCTCCATACCAATAAGATGGACTCCAATTGTGTTTTATAACTGACTACTCCCTGTGAGATAAAAACACGTTGAGATAAAAACACATTGCTCTCTGAGGGCCCTAAGTCAATTTTATGCCACATAGGTTGTCTCTGGGTGTGAAATTTGGTGTCTGAGGGCAAGAGTATGAGAGAGACTTTTCACTCATCTTTACATCTTTTGGATTTTGTGCCGTGTACAAATACTTCCTATTCAAAAAAACCACAAATACAACTTAAAAAATGAAACTGCTTTGTGTAGTGAAAATTTTATGCATAAAGTCGATTTAATTTAATCCCAGTGCTATAATAAGGGCAGAATAAAAAAGAAATGTACAGGATTATTTTAAGAGGTGAGGAAAAAAACCCCACACATTCTGGATGATGTTCTCATGCAAAACGAAAAAAATTTAAAAGTCAGTGTTTTAGAGGAATCTTTTTCAGGAGTAAATTCAATATTCTGCTTCTTAAAACCTCAGTATACCTTTCTCACAAATCACATGTGTCAACTCATTCAAGGCTTCATGTCGAAAGAACAGCTTACTTGTCTGTACCTTCCACCATTTTCTGAGAGAGAGAACTGCAAAGTTCAAGACCTTTTCTCTCACAGTTACATAAAACGAGCAACGATAAGGACAACATGCTTTAACGCTAAGGTATTTTTAATGTCATATTCTTTTGAAAAGATCAAGTGTCCTTTGAAGTGAACTTCTGCTTTGGTAAGCCGAGAGACAAACTCTCAATATATCAAAATCTGAGGTGAGCCTTGACAACAAAAACCTCGTACTTTCAAAGGATTTTAAGTTTTGATGACTTCTTACTTAAGGAATTAAAAAAAATATGGTGTCTCACTTTGCGACCCTTAAAATGTATCAGGAATTCAAAACAAAACATGTTGCTTTACTTTGGGACCCTGAACATGTGTCTTTTGTCAGGAAAAACACTGTAGGGAAGACTTGCCTTGTGCCTCCAGCTTGGATTTCTTGGTGTGTCGGTCTAGGTCAGAGGTCGTTCCACACGCTTATATTATTAAGAACACGGAGTGATGTGCTTTTTAATTATGTGAAAGGCAGAGTGTCATGACCTACATTGTATTTGGTTTTCACTGCAGTATTTAGAAATAGCCAAAAAAGTTGCTCCCAGCTTACCCCTTCAATATGTATTGCACAAAAAATTTATTAGTCTGCTAAAATTAGAGAGTGTGACTGTTTTGATAAGAATAGGATATTTAGGGGCACCTGGGTAGCTCAGTGGGTTAAAGCCTCTGCCTTAGGTTCAGAAGCCCTGCATGGGGGCTCTCTGCTCAGCAGGGAGCCTGCTTCCCCGCCCCCTCTCTCTGCCTACTTGTGATCTCTGTCAAATAAATAAATAAAATCTTTTTTTTTTTTTTTAAAGATTTTTGCTTATTTATTTGACAGAGAGATCACAAGTAGGCAGAGAGGCAGGCAGAGAGAGAGGAGGAAGCAGGCTCCCCGCTGAGCAGAGAGCCCAATGTGGGACTCGATCCCAGGACCCTGAGATCACGACCCGAGCTGAAGGCAGAGGCCTAATCCACTGAGCCACCCAGGCGTCCTAATAAATAAAATCTTAAAAAAAACCCCAAAAAACAGGATATTTATACAATCCCCAAAAAGCATTCTTAGAACATACTTCGGAATTGCTGAGGGGGGAAAAGGGTAGCAGACCCCCACCTTCAGTAAGAGATTCATTGTTCATGTCTGTGATGCAGTAGGAAGGACACAAGATCACTCCTGTGCTTTTGCTGCCAAAGCCCTAATCGCCTCTGGTCAGGACACATCAGATGAGCCACAGTGAGGGCACTCCACAAAACTAAGGTCTGGTCAATGTCGTGCCAGAAAGGAGGGCCGAGGAACTGCTATATAAGAAGGAGGAATGGAAATTGAATTTGTACTTGATGCTGGATTGGATTATTGGCCAGAGTCATCACTATCATTATTACTACTATAACTTCACTGTATTATTATTGGGACAATTGGTCAAATCTGAACAACACTTATAGGTTCCAAAACAAGAGCGTATCAATGTTAAATCTCTTCATTTTGATAACCGTACTGTGGTTATAAACATGCGTGTCCTTGTTCATAGGAAATCCACAGCGCGGTATTTAAAGGGAAGGGACCACATGGTCTGCAGCCAACTCTGAAACGGTTGGTGAAAATGTGTGTTCATGTGGATACAACGGGGAAGCAAATATGGCCACTAGCTATTACTGAATCTGTCTGATGAATGTCTGCGAGTTCTCGGTACTACTTTACATTTTGGGAGTAAGTTTAAAATTGTCTCAAAATAAAAAAGTTATTATTTGTTAGGAAAACCCTTATGACAATGTTTCAAAGAACAAAAAATGGAAATTTAGAAAAACATTTCCACTGAAGCTCTAGTGTAGCTGATGGATCCAATGGGAATATTTTATTAAATTAACAGCAATTTCTTTCATTAGTATTCCAGATGTGCAAAAGGTACGCCTTTTGACATAAGCAATAAGGCTCGGAAGCAGGTTTCTGACCGAGGAGATGTCCTTTGCCCAGACAGATGAACACTCAGAGCGCCATGCCAAGAGCAGACATGCCATAGTGGCCTCTTCCTGAGTTCAGGAGTGGTCTTTCCAAAGAGAACCTGCCTTTTGTCCATCCCTGACTAGAATCACTGGATGATTCTCCATAGCCCTGAGGAGGAGGCCCAAATCCTCCGGCCTTGGTTCAGCATGAAGCTGGTCAGGTGGGGTCCCCCACATACTTCCAGTAGCTCCCCACAAATACCTCTATTGTAGCATTATACAATACCATCAACCTTGTTTATAAGGCTGTATTCCCTCTAGATGAGCTCTTTGAGGATCTTAGTATCCACAGACACTTAAGTTCACTGACTAAATACTGAAGAAGAAAGAGGAGCTGAGGTAACCTCTTGTTCATCTCACTCCTCCCCCTCTGCAGCACCTTCACACTTAGTTTTGTCAGAAAAAGTCTTGGGGATCATTAATGTTATCCCACTGAAGACTGCTGTTCGGACTACTCTGTTACAAGAGGTTCTCACTGGAAGCCATGTTCCATCTTTGCCAACTACCACAGCGCTCCATGCACAGCAGGAAATCAAACTTCTTGCCTCCCTGGCAAGTTCTTTCTCTCTGTTGCTGCTGTTTCCTCAGCGGGAACGCTCAGATTAGGTGGTCTCTAAGACCTCACCAACAGTTTATTTTCAACAGTGCTGTTTTTAAAATATGACTTTGACAATGCCCTATAGAATCAGTATGGTGGCCTTGCTCTAAGACACAGGCACTCACCACTTTCAGCAAACTTCAGAAAAGGAAAAAAAAAAAACCCAGTTGTGCAAATTAAAAAAAGAATGGTTGTTGTTTATTAAAAACAAACAAACAAACAAACTAGAGAACATACCTAGGGCATTTAAAATATTTTATTTAGAAAGTCAAATGCTGATAACCTTCCTGAGGAGACACCTATTCTTGACATTCGATGCATTTCAGTATTAACTCCCCTTGTGGGGGGAGGGGGTGTTTCAGGATACAGCTCATCTTCCTATTATTAGAAAGCCTATGAAGCCTATGTTGAGGTGAGTACTGGGTTATAAGAATAAGCCAGAAGTTTGCTGGAGCTTGTGGCAAAACTGGGCACAGACTGTAGCCCCAGGGAGAAAGGTGAAAAGTCTGACAGAGATCTGGCAAATCTAGGACAGTTCCAGGTGGCCTCAGAGAACCTGTCGCTAGGCAAGGCACAGAGCGGAAGGGGAGGACAAAGATGGGCAGAGCTGGTGGGAAAGGAGGAAGACTGCCAATGTTACTTCCAGAAAATCTGACTGGAAGTAAGTGAAGGAGGAGGAAGAAGGCTGAGATCCGGGGGGTTGGGGGAGGTGCAGCTTCAGGTGACAGAGGCCAGGTGGGACACTGCCTGGGAGACCTCCCACCCTGACGTCGGTGCCGTGAGGAGGCCTGCAGGCCAGTGTTCCTGAGCAGTCAGGGCCAGCCCATGGCTTTCTGGCTTTCTGGGGGTAATTACAGTCACCACTTCCCAGGTATGTTTTGAGGTGTTGGGGACATCAGCTCTTGGTATGGACCGAGGACATGGTTATAGGTGCTGGCTCAAGGCAGGGCTGCAGTGTGGGGCTGGCTGGTGGGGGAATAGCCAGAGGGTTCAGTTGTCTCCCCTCCTTGGACCCAGAGAGGAATGGACAGTGTGTAGACAGTTGGGAGTTGATCTGAGGCCACCAGGGCTTGGGACAATGGATGGTGATGAAGAGCGCCAGCCAGGCATGGCGGCACCCAGTCAATCCCAGAGCCCCTGCCCTTCCACACAGCAGTGATGCGGATCCTGAAGGTGCCCCTCCCACACGCCATCCCTGCTTCCAGCCTCCTAACAATGTCATGCAGTCGGTATTATGATCATCTACCCCCATTTCATGGTTGAGAAAAGGCAGACAGCAAGGAGGTGATTTGCTCAAGGTCACACAGTGGCAGGAAGGTCAGAATCTGAGCCTAGGTGATCTGGCTCCAGTATATTTCCTTGAGACAGGGACACTGTCCAGTCCGCAGACTCAGAGGTCCTGGGCAGGTGCCTCTGGAGCATTCCTGCCCCAGGCGGACGTTCTTTCTAGATCCTGCCTTGGCACTTGAAAGCACAGAGGCAGCCTGAGCCCCGTGAAGCTGGTTTCCCCTTGGGCTCTGGTTCAGGGCAGTCTCCTCCCCCTTTGGGTGGTTTATCGCGCCAGGGGCAGCTGAGATGGAAGAAGAGTGGGCTCAGAGCACAGCCCCAGGGCGCCCCTGTGCAGTCATCCTGGTTTACTCATGACGTCTGAAACGATCCAAGATGACTTTTCTCTTGGATGCCACATAGACGAATCTCTAAGAGTTCACTCCCCACAGGAGTAGTTCCCATAATTTACACTTTCTAGTTTCCTTTCTCTTTTAAAACGCAAGCTAAACCTCACTCCCTCGAAAGAGTGGATGCTTGGGAGGTGGATCTGAGTGTGTCATCTTGGGCGAAAGTGCTGGTTTACTCTATGGAGGGGAACCTTCCTTTCTGGGATGCAGTGCGACGTCCCAGGGGGCCAGGCCCCTGACTTGTTACACCTGCAGCTCCCTAGAGAAGTGGACAGAGGATTCTGTTACATTCTAAGGCACTCAGGGATGGTTTTCAGTGTGAGTGGTGCGAGTGGTGGGAGAAGAGGACAGGCAGACAGCCCAGAGAGAAGACGTTTGTTCCCCAGGAGCTAACACAAGTGGCTCGTTGTTTTCCAACAGTGCTGGGGAGTCCAGAGGGCTCTGATGAGGTTCAGGGACAAAGGCTGGGGATCCAGGTGGACCTGGCATCTTGGGCTCCGGAGGGAAAACCTGCTCCTGATGCAACTTGTGGGCTTCAAAGCCTTTCTGGATGGTGGTGGTGGGAAGGTGGTGGGGGGCAGGATGAGGAGTTCAGTTGGTTAAAAAACACTGGATCACTTAACCTTGATGATGTGATGTTCTAGAATTCTGCGTGCCTTCCCCAGAGGACACAGGACAAGCACACAGGCGGGAGCCACTAAGGGCACCTCAGCATTGGACGGGTCGGTTCCCAGCCCTTCTGTGGGCGTCCGCACCCCTCTGAGAGCCTCTCTGGGAAGCCTGGCTCCCACCGCCGTTCTCGCCGAGTGGCATGCCACCCGCTTCGGGCTGTGTCTTTAGAGAGTGACGGATCTAAGACCCAGAGGGGGCAGCCAGACTCCCTGGGCCTTGCCCCTGTGCCTGCCGGGTGCCAACCTATTCCTTAACCAACCCTCCCACCCGTCCTTTTCCCCGGGAGGAGGGGACAGTGTCCTTTCTCCCCTCTCTGGGTTGATGCTGACACACAGTTCTGATAAAACGTCAACGTAGGAAATGCCAGGCGGTAATGACAGATCCCTGATCAACAGGTCAGACTGCTGTCACATTTCTCACAGAGTCTTCTTTTTCATCTTCCCCTTTAAAAAAACCTAGCAAGGGGCGCCCAACGGGCTCAGTCAGTTATGCATCTGCCTTTGGCTCAGGTCACGATCCCAGAAGCGGGAAGCCTGCTTCTCCCTCTCCCACTCCCCTGGCTTGTATTCCCTCTCTCATTGTATCTCCCTCTGTCAAATCAATAAAATCTTTTTTTTTTTTTTTTTTAAAGATTTTATTTATTTATTCGACAGAGAGAGATCACAAGTAGGCAGAGAGGCAGGCAGAGAGAGAGAGGAGGAAGCAGGCTCTCTGCTCAGCAGGGAGCCTGATGCGGGACTCGATCCCAGGACCCTGAGATCATGACCTGAGCCGAAGGCAGCAGCTTAACCCACTGAGCCACCCAGGCGCCCAATAAAATCTTTAAAAAAACTTTTAAAAACCTAGCACACTATAATTTTAAAAGAACCGATCAAATACCCACATTTTAAGAAGGAAAAAACCAAACAGACGAATTAATAATTCAATTTAAGTAATTGCTCTTGGTGTGGTGTCCTGCTACGAGTTTTTTTTGGGAGGTGGAGAGGATCTGTCATGATCATCACCTGAGACTATATTCTCTTTATGATTATTATTTTTTAATTGTGTTATGTTAGTCACCGTGAAACTGAGACTGTTTTCTATCTCCTCATGTGTAGATGCAAAGGCATGGTGCCCACTAGCAAAGGGGCTCCTGGATGGACCCCAGTCCACAGAAAGACAAGTGTTGGCTATATGAACGAGAAAAGAACTAACTAGGCACCTATCAGTGAATTACACCACCCCACACCAAGCTGCCCCATTATCTTACGTATGGATCGTTATAACGGACTCCCAGACCATTGTTCCACTGCAACCTGGCCTTCCTCGGCACCATTTTCCACCTACAGCCAGAGTGATCTTGATAAAACACAACCAGGTCATGTAATTGCCCTGCTCGGAGCTCTCTGAAGGTCCCCCCCGCCGATCAACACAGACCTGGCCTACGAGGCCAGTGAGGTCTGACCCTGAATGCTTTCTCTAAACCCCATCAATAGTTAGCCAACTGGGCACTCTTCACCATCTACATTGGCCTTTTCTGTGAAAGCTTAGGTTTCCTGTAATTCAACTGAAATTCAAATGGAGGGGTGGATGGGTGGCTCAGTCGGTTAAGCCTCTGCCTTCTGCTCAGGCCATGATCCCAGGGTTCTAGCATTGGGCGCCTTGGTGGGCTCCCTGCTCAGCAGGGAGTCTGCTTGCTTCTCCGTCTCCCTCTGCTCCTCCCCACCTTCCCCCACTCCATCTCTCAAATAAATAAATAAAATCTTTTTTTTTTTTTAAAGATTTTATTTATTTATTTGACAGACAGAGATCACAAGCAGGCAGAGAGGCTGTCTCTGTCGAGAGACAGAGAGCCCGATGCGGGGCTTGATCCCAGGACCCTGAGATCATGACCGGAGCCGAAGGCAGAAGCTTTAACCCACTGAGCCACCCAGGCACCCCAAATAAATAAAATCTTAAAAAAAAAGAAAGAAATTCAAACGGAAGGCAATATGAACAGCAACACAACAAAACAAAAAACAAAAAACAACAGCCCAAAGCCGAAAACCAAAAGGTTAACTTAAGTGTCACATTTTTAGAGAGAATCATTAAGATATCTCAAGATAAGGTTAGCCTTTATATTATAAGGGGCAGCCTCAAGTAATTTTAATACATATTATTTGAATTTTCCTTCTTAAAGAACTCTGAAATTAATTTTTATTATAAAATTATTTTATAGCTGCAAGAAAATGAACCTTTAAGGTGTTGGATTATGACACCAAAAGACTTTCTCAAGGATTCAGTCTCAAAAGTCCTAGGTTTAGTAAGTTTGCATTATATTTACTATTAAGATACTGGATTTAGCTCTATTTTTATGACTTTAACAATAATAGGCATTTTTTTAAATAAAAGTTAATTTTTCCCCCAAAGTATCAACTTCTTTGATAGATGCAATGTCACACATCCTGGATGACACCCTATAGCTCTAGCCAGCTGAATCACTACTTTAGTCCTACCCGGACACCTCCGTCCTGTCAACTCCTTTTACCCCTCTAAGCCATCCAGTTAAAGACACAGTTCAGTAAAGAAAGGGTGCCAGCTGCCGCAGACACCCAACCCCCTTTTCTAGCCAGTTTGCCACCTCCAACTCCTTCCTGTTAGAAATTCTAGAACTCTTGGTAGCTACCCTGGAATGCTTATCAGATGCAAAAATCACAGGAGAGGATGCACATAAAAGCTTTCAAAAGGGTCATTCTTTTTATTACTATTATTATATTAGTCACCATACGGTACATCATTAGGTTTTGCTGTCGTGTTCCATGATTCACTCTTTGCGTGTAACACCCAGTACTCCATGTAATATGCGCCCTCCTTAATACCCATCTCCAGGCTTATCCATGCCCCCCCCCACCTCCCCTCTGAAACCCTCGGTTTGGTTCTTGGAGTCCATGGTCTCTCATGGTTCCTCTCCCCCTCCATTTCCCGCGCCCACCTTCATTTTTCCCTTCCTTCTCCGAACGTCCTCCATGCTATTCCTTATGTTCCACAAAAAGGGTCATTCTTATCTACCATCCTGCTACAAAAGCTCCGAGACAAGGGTGCTCTGCTAAAGTGAGCGGAGTAGAGCTGAGCAGATGCACACTGGCCCAGACCTCAGTCAGAGCCGGGCAGGACCCATCTATTTTACACGCTGCTTTCTGCATCACCTTCCTTTCAAAGAGGGGATTGTAAGAATGCAAAATGTCTCAAGAGCACTGTGCTAGGCAAGGAACCCTTTAAAATTCTGTTACTGTTGGGAGTACACACACACACACACACACACACAGGCACACACACAAATATGCTCTTTTGGCACAACTGTAAGAAAAATGACTTTCTGAGAAATCTAACAAGTATATTTTCCTTTGGCGCATGCTTAATCAAATGACGAAATAACAATATTCTAAGAATACGTATGTAAACAAAACAAGAGAAAATTATTATTCATTTCACCCTTTCACATAAGCAATACTGCTATCCAAGGAATTAGGAAAACGGCCCAAAATATTGCAGATGCGAGGCAAACTATGTTTTCCCCCCATCATTGAATAAACGTTCAGAAGTGATCTATGTTCTTTATAGCATGCATTCTCTTCTCATTGGAGCCATAGGATACTCATCTTAAGAGTGAACTGAATTCTATTCTATTATCCCCACGGAAGCAGTCACCATAACTATTTCTCTCTGCTCATGTCACTTCTATTCTTTTGTTCTCTGGGAAACTGCCTCATTGTTAATTTAGAAATACACATAGAAAAAAGTACTACCCATATTTCTCAAAGATAGGCTATTTTCCTGATTACCTATATCACCAATACCTTCATAAAAGCATTTCTTACAACCCCTTTGTCTTTAACATTTTTAACAAATGTTAATATTTTGGCATGAAGGAAAGCATTTTTCTTAGGCAGAGAGCTCGATTTTGAAGAAAGCCAAAGATAAAATAATATTAACATGGATTTTCAAGCAATCTCATTGAAAATGGTTCCCTCTTCCACCATTTAAAATATTTCAAGAAGGATTTACTTACCTGGGAATATTCAAAGTCGGTGATAGGAGCTATACTCTTGATATAGTCTGATCGGAATTGGTTTTCTGGGTTGGCTAGCGGAACGGGAGGTATGATCGTACTCATTGCTGAAACAATTGTCTAAAATGGAATGAAGAAAAAAAATATGGATAAATATAATATTTAGGCTCCTTGTATGACAACTAAAGTATGTAATTCTTGTCTATACAGTTTTAGAGAGCAGAGTATTTAACTTTCTACTTTCCTTTCTATTAACCAAACATTAAAAAAAATCCTTACCACAATAGCATCTTTAACATTTTTCCGGATGTCCAGAATTTTCTGTTTCTTCTCTCTGTATTAAAAGAGAATTGTTATTAATTTAATTTATCTTTAGCACTGACCTGAATCCGTTGAGTGGGATTTTAAACTTCCAGCTGCAGCATGGGGCTAGACTGGTTTTCTTAGAGGTCAACATCAACCCCCAAAACAGCAGCTGCATAGTTTTTAACTGGGAAAGGAAACCATACTTCTTTCCTAATTTGTACACTAAGCAAACTTGAATGCATGCATTACAATGTAGTTTTAAGCAACTACACAGGTTACACAAAGCATGGCTAAGTTGTTATGAAAACTGGATATAAAAACTCTACAGCTACACTTGTAAATCTATTTTACTTGATTTGGCCATCTGTTGATTGTTACGTATTGAAATAGAGACAGACCAAGGATATAGAGAAGAGTGTATACTGACATTGGTTAAGAAATGCAGCACAGACCAACATCGCAAGAACATTTAATCGATCATATTTTGTTAAGCAAGTTATGTCATTTTTTTAATCTAGATGCTACCAAAAGAAAGATTTGCCTACATATACCAAATTCAACAACACGCTTCTCTCTCAATCCCCCTTCCCCCAAAAAGGTCTTATTCGATGATCAAATTAACTATTCAGAGAAAGCACGTTTGGAAATGCTGGAGAGAAGTGAAAAAGTTTGCATGCAGTTTGGAAGCAAAAGCGAAATGGATCATTCCTTACTCAGGATTAAATCCATTGACATGCAGGATCCTCATTTGTTTGACGATCGTGCTCTTCCCAGACTCACCAGCCCCTGCAAACAAACAAAAAGAATGCTGGGGTCCGTGGCCCAACGCCGTCGTCATCTCTCCTGCCCCCCCCCCCCCCGGAGGGCAATCGCCCTACCCCAGCGTAGGCATTTTCCAGTACACGACAGCTGGCGCCTGGAGGAGCGAGCGGGTCCCGGCGGCGGGCGGCGGTGAGCGCGGCCCCCGCCTGGCCCTGCCCGCCCGGCCCTCGCGCTCGCTGCGCTCCGGGCAGTGCGCTCCGCTAGGGCCGGGAGCCGCCGCGCGCCCTCCGGCCTTACCCAGTAGCAGCAGGCGGTGGGTCGCTTTATAAGCCAGACGCTCCTTCTGCAATTGTTTCTCGATCTTCTTGTTGGCCTCGCGTCGTTCTTTTTCATCGACGCCCTGGTCTTCCGCCGTCTTGCTGTTGCCCAGACACCCCATGCCTGCCCGCTTGGATGGACGTCAGGCAGACTTAGGTATTTGCACAAAAAGCAATAGAGAGTTGTAGATTGTGTGTGGATCCTGCGACGGCTTCTCTTCCTTGCCGCTGAAAGAGATGCTCTGGTCTCTCGGTGTTTGCCGATCGGAACGGGCGTTCCTTCTCCCTCCCTCTGCCCACCGCAAACTCGCAACTAAAAAGGATGCGGGGAAGACGCGCGGAGCCCAACAGATCCTTTTTTTTTTTTAAAGATACAGGTTTAGAATTCTCTGCTGGACAAATCGCACACAATGAAGGGAGACGGGGGCCGAGAGCACCGGGCTCTGTTGGAGCCAGCCAGGGTGGCGCTGCGCCCGCCGTCCGCACCGCGCGCCGCCCGCCGAGCTCAGCCCGGCTCAGCCCCGCCTCCGCCTGCGCTGCAGGGGAAGCGCCCCGCGAGGGAGCGAGAGGAGGTTCCGCCCCCGCCGGGTGCGGGCGGACAGCGGCGCAGGGACACGGAGCGCGCGGGTCCCGTCCCCTCCGGGCGACTGTGCGCACCTGCCGGTCCGCTCGCGCCCTACGCCGCCTCCGCCGTCGGACGCGCGCCCCCTCCCGGTTCCGAGCGACCCGGGGGCCTCCGCGCGGCAGGGAAGGGGAGCTGGCCTGCTCGCGGGGATCTCTCCGGGGGCACTAGCGCTACTGGGGCTGGAGGGGTCGGGAGCTGACGTCTACGAGCCGGGCCCGCGGGAGGCTCACCCGCGCCGGGTCCGCACCTCGGCCGCGTGCCTCTCTCGCACCCCGAGCCCGGGAGACTGGGTCTGGGCGTGCGCTCCCCGCCGTTGCCTCGGACGCCTCCCTGCTCCCAGGCAGGCGAGGACTCGCTCAGGATCATGCATATTCTATCAGGGAGGAGGATCGGTAAGAGGCTCACCAGTCACACCGCCTTTGTTCCGTTCATTTTCTAGACTATTCCAGCGCACCCACGCCGCCGCCTCCCTTAGCCTCTTGTCTTTCTCTCCAGCCCCCGTTTCTCCTTCGCAGTTCTCAGAGCCGCTCTACTCCTTTCCTAGGAGACACTGCGGCCTCGAACTTTGGCACTGTAGCCCCGGAACCAAAGAGCGTAGAGACCGGTCCGCGTTCTCATCCACGGTGCTGAGTGCGAGTTCCTCGATTACTGCTACCACCACCTTGCCTAGACGGTCAGTCCGCCGCAGCTTTGCACTCGCATGCTTGGACTTGAGGGAAGGATGACTTAGAAGTCCGGGACAGAGATCACCTCCTTTCCTGTGGCACTGTTGGGGCACAGTGATGGTCTCCAGGCTCTGGGGGGCCTCAAGGCCCTGCACACTGATTCTTCTATGTGGCCTTGTTCGTCTGTCTTCAAGTGCTCCAGTTTTCTCCCAACCCACATTTCTCTCACATTCAGCAAGGCCCGATCTTCTTTATAGAGAGCAAATGGCACCAGGCGGGGGGGGGGGGGGGGGGGGGGGCTTCCGACGCTCTGCTGCCCTCTTCCCTCTGTAGCCCGCACCCCGAGGGGGCACAGCCAGCCTCACTTGTCAGTGTGTCTCATTCAAACCCAACAGCACCTCCTTATGTCGCAGGCTCCTTGTTAGGGCCACCATGTACCCCTCCTACTCACAGCAGCCAAAGAGTTATAAAGGGAATCTGACTCAGGCCTGTCCTTCCTGACCTCCTGTTCACACCTCAGCCCTAGGATCCTGGCTTTGGCCCCCCCTCCCTACGCTCAAAATATTCTCTTTAGGGGCATTAGTGGCCTCCCAGGCACTAACCTTCATCTGAGAACTTGGGTCTTTGCTTTCTTTGACCTCTCCATGGAGCTGGCACTGACGGTCCTTTGAGACTGTCTGGCCCTTTGGCTGGCATGTCACGGTGGTTTTGATGCTCTGCCCACCCTCTGGCTGGTGTAGGTGTCTGGGGCCCCACCCACCCTCTTTCCCTGGACACACACACTTCTGGCAGGGCTGACTGTGCCCTCCATAGTCTATGCACACAGCTCAGACTGCAGCCACATCACATCTCCAGCTCAACTCACCCTCTTGTCCCCTGCCATCCTGGAACAGACCTCCACTTTCATCCCCCTGACATAGATCCCCAGTTCTGCCTGCCAAAGGCTGAGTTCATGCCCTAAGTCTCCCCTCACATCTCCAGCCCATATCCTATCCGTTCTCTCTCTGTGATAAGGGTCTCTGATTCCAAACCAGAACATGGGACTCATTCCTGACTCCTTTTCCTTTTCCCCAACCCAAACAGTTCCTGTGTCCCATGGAGTCAGTTTCCTAAACACCAGCTGTCTCTTCCACTGTCTTCCATTACTAGGGTCTTAGATCACTAATCTAACGTGGATTTTGGCAATGGTCTCCAGCTCATAGTCTAGTGCCCCATGTTGCCACAGTAACAGCACAGATCTACCATGTCTGTCCCCACCACCATCAAGTCCTCGACCATGATCCATCAAGACTGGGTTGGTGTAAACTCTATGGCCTCAGCTCTTAAGGGTCACCCCTTCCCAGCACTGCCCTGAGTCTCCTTCCAACCCTGTGGACTTCTGGAACACCTTGGCTTATCCATTGGGTTCACATGCTGCTGCTTTCTGGAATATCTGGGATATCTTCTTCAGTTGGCCACCTCCTAGTTACCCTTCTAGGCTCACTACTCCCTCCATCTTCAGTGTTAGGCCTCTCCCCATGCTCCATCATCCCACCAGCTCCTTGAATTGTAATGGTTTATGTACAGCTTTTCCCAAAGTCAGCTAGACCTTGGCCTCCATGAGGGCGGGGCCTGAGTCTGTACTTTCCATCTGCTGCACCTGTGTCCTGTGTGTGGCCAGAAGGAGGTGCCCCATGGATCTTTGTCAAATGGGTGAATGAATTCCTGAAAGTCAAAGAGAACTCCTGCTCCAAGAGGGGAGGGGTCTCATGAAAGGCATTTTGTCATCAGATTTTAAGTTCAGGAAGCACTTGTCCTGTTTGGTACTATGCTGAAAATATTAATACTTTCTTAAAAAACAAGAGTAATAAATTACTCTTCTGGACACAGGCAGAAGCAAACATACAGTGCCATACTATATGCTGAGCTAGGTGAAAGGTTCGAGTTTTGTGGGAGGGGATTATTCTCACCATTGCCTGGCCTTGCACTTGGAGTTAACACAAATGTTCACGCATAATAATATCAACCCAGCATATACTGCGGGTGATGTGGGCACTCAGGAGGCAAGAAAAGGTATATAAAAATTGCATAGTATCGTGGGATGTTCATAAGGACTTGTCAGTTTTCTTAATGCCAAGATTTTTAAAAAGATTTTATTTACTTATTTGCGCGTGCGAGAGAGAGAGAGACAGAGATAGTGAGAGAGATAGTGAGAGAGAGCACAAGCAGGGAGGAGAGAGAGAAGCAGGCTCCTCACTGAACAAGAAGTCTGATGCGGGACTACCTGGGATCCCGGCATCCCAGGATCATGATCTGAGCCAAAGGCAGATGCTTAAGCCACTAAGCCAACCACTGAGGCATCTTTAATGCCAACGACTTTTATAAACAGTTGGAAGAAAATTTCAAAACAAATCCCAAGGAAACTCATAAAGGGAGAATTAAATTAGAACCCCAAAGCTACACTTTTCAGATAGCCTGATAATTTAGTTACCCTAAAAATGCAGCAAAAAGTTTCCATTTGTTCAGATCTAGGAATTAGGGGTGTCAAAAAACAAGACAAGGGGCTCCAAATCGAGATGCTTATGCTAGCCCCACATGACCAAACTTAGAATTAATTACAGTTTTGACTTCCCTAGAAATGAAATCTTAAACCCGTCAATCCGCAATCACCCAATGAGCACATGTTAGGTAATCTGCTTCATACACCACTGTCACCTTACAATAACCAACCTGCTTTTTAACCTAGAGTTCTGTCCTTGTTTCTGCTCTATGCTGGTTATGAAAGTCTTTCATTTTGCCCAGCTCCTCCAAGCTCCTTTCTTTCAGTTAGATGGGATGCTGCCTGATTTGAATCAAGTTTTGCTCAAATAAACTCTTAAGTATTTTAATATCCCTAAGTTTATCATTAAACAGGCTTAAAGATACATTTTTATATTTGGAATTCCAGTAAGATTTAGATGATCCTATATGATGAATACTACACCCAAGAAGTTAATATATCAATACAAGAATAATAGGTTCCATGTAAAATAGCGTCTCCTAGTTGGTCACTGACCGCCAGCACTGCGCTAGTCCTTCCCATGGTGTAATTTCTGTAGCATTTGCAATAACCCTAAAAGGAACTATTGTTGCCATTACTTTACAGAGGCTTTGAGGGGCCAGTAAGCAGTGTATCTGGGATATAAACCCTTGAATCCTGACTTAACAGGGGCACGTTTAGTGTGTTTCACAACATGCCGCTAAACATTCCAAACAGAAAAGTAATGGCCATTTACAGTGATGCAACTTTTTTTAGTGAGACATGTAAAGGCAGCTTTATCTAGTCTGTTATCAGGTAGGAGATCAAGACGCCTTGGGGTGCCTGGGTGGCTCAGTGGGTTAAAGCCTCTGCCTTCAGCTCAGGTCATGATCCCAGGGTCCTGGGATCGCGCCCAACATCAGGCTCTCTGCTGAGCGGAGAGCCTGCTTCCCTTCCTCTCTCTCTGCCTGCCTCTCTGTCTAATTGTGATCTCTGTCTGTCAAATAATTAAAAAAAAGAAAAGAAAAGAAAAGAAAAGACTCCTTCTCCCTCCCTCCCTTTAATCCAATCATCTGGCCTTCTCCTAGTCTGGTCTGGAAAATCAATCCTTGGTGTTTTAAACCATGGGATCGGAACCCCAAATTCCAGCTGGCTCACCTGCAGTGGCAGGAGCGGACCTTTTGGGGAGCACAGAGAGCAGCCTGGAGCTGCGGGCGGTGCAGGCCTCTGTTGCCAGGCAACGGCTGTGGCAGCATCGCCCTCACCGAGATGCGCACACCCACCTGCGTGCGGAGAGCCAGGGACGCCGCACAGCTGCCTGCCGGTAGAGGGGGCGGTGGCCGGGTCGGGGAACCGCCTGCGCCTCCCTAGGAGGGCAGAGGAGGCCCTGGGTCCCCGGAGGAGGATTGCAAAGGCACAGAGTTTGGGACAAAAGGACAAAGGTCAAACAGAGGGATGGGTTCTTTACTCTGGTTGATATTTAAGACAGGACCTCTCAAGCGTTAGCGCATAATTATTTAAATTTCATTTACACTTTGTTTTGCGAATTTTGAATCATGGTTTAATTTAATTTTTTTAAAAGATTTTTACTTATTTGACAGAGAGAGAGAGAGACAGCAAGAGAGGGAATCCAAGCAGGCTCCCCACTGAGCAGGGAGCATGATAGGGGCTTCCATCCTAGGACCCTGAGATCATGACCTGAGCCGACAGGAGACGCTTAACTCACCGAGCCACCCAGGCACCCCGCAAGTTTTTGTTTGTTTGTTTGTTTGTTTGTTTTTAAAGATTCAATCTCATGCAGTCTCTGGGGTTATAAGAATGTGTCCAATGATTTAGAGTTCTCTTCAAACCAATTTTAAAAAAAAATACATTTCTTTCTTTCTTTTTATTTTTAATAAACATATAATATATTTTTATCCCCAGGGGTACAGGTCTGTGAATTGCCAGGTTTACACACTTCACAGCACTCACCATAGCACATACCCTCCCCACAAACCTATTTTTTTTTTTTAAATAAAGTGAATTACCCTCTTCCCCTGATTTGGAACAAAAAGAGACAAACAATGCCATCTGCATTTTAAATGCTTGCCAACCCTCTCCTGGTGTCAGCGAGGTATCCCTGTGCAAGGTCAGAGCTTCACGAGGTATGGAGACAAGAATCCTGGGTTTGACACACCGATTCAGGGTCGGACTTCAGCAATGTCTACCTGTCTTAGAACTGTTCTCAGAATTTAAGCAAATCCAGTTAACAGGATGCTGTAAAGCAAGATAGCTAAGAGGATCCAATTTTTTTTTTTTTTTAAATCTACACAACTTAGATTCATGGCATTGAACTTGTGTTTATTTCTTCTTACAGGCTATCATCTGTAGAGATGTACCACCAAAAGGGTAAGGAGACTCTGAGGCCAATTTATTACCTCCTTGAGCAGTTGGGGGATATCAGACTGGCACACTTACACCATTCAGAGGGCAAGGTGTGACAGTCTATGGGCACCCAGCGCCGAAAGGTGTGGTAGGGCCCCTGCAGGGATGGGAGGGTCCATGGGAATGGCAAAAGCTTCTCCAAGGGGAAGGGACCCCAGGTGTGTCTTGAAAAAGGGGGTTGGACCGGGTAGGGAGAAGGAGTACACTTCAGGCCAGGAGGATCTGCTTAAGTAAAAGCAAAGGAGAGGGAATAGGTACTTTAGAGGAGGCGGAGGGACACACAGCAAACACTGTCTCAGGTGGGGTGAACCCAATGAGCCACAGGAAAATATAGATTCTTGGTACTGCAATTTCTCTTAAGGCAAAAGCTCTACTATGGTGTGTGTAGCTTAGCGGTTAAGAGCATGGGCTGCTGAGCAGGAATGGTTGGACTCAGGTCCGTCATTTGCCGTGTGGTTCTGCTTCTTTCTCTGTAAATGGGTGAGGACAGTGGCACTCACCTCACAGAGTTATGGTGAGAATGATAGGAATCCAGTCATCTTATCACAATGCCTGGCGAATAGCGAGGTCTCCATGAATTCAACATTCATGTAACAAATACATAGCCATTTAACTTCTCTATGTGAGGCAGCATGTTGTCCTGGAGGAGCTCCTGATTGTTTTCTAGTAAGCGAACACACAAGCAATGACATACGGTACAGTCAACATGGATTTGTTGAGGGCTTAGGTACTCAGCTGAGCAAAGTACTAGCTTCTAGGTAGGAACATAAAGTCAATGAGACAGGTTGGAAATGGAAAAAAAAAAAGGCATAGGTGATGGATGAGTGGATAAACAAAATGTGGACTATGTGTCTGATAAAATAGTATTCTGCTCTAAAGAGGAAGGACATTTGGGGCACAGGGAGTTAAGTGCCCACCCTTGATTTTTGGCTCAAGTCATGATCTCAGGCTCATGAGATTGAGCCCCATGTGGGGCTCCGTTCTGAGCAAGGAGCCTGCTTGAGGATTCTGTCTCCCTCTGCCTGTCCCTCCACTCGCACTCACTCTTTCTAAAGAAAAAAAAAAAAGAGGGCATTCTAAAATATGCTGCAACGTGGATAAACCTTAAAGACATTATGCTAAGTGAGAAAAGCCAGTCACAAGAGGACATTTACTGTATGATCCCACTTCTGTGAGGGACCTTGAGTGGTCAGATTCCTAGAGACAGAAACTAGAACGGTGGTTGCCTGGGGCTGGGAGCAGAGGCATGGGGGGTTAGTGTTTAATGGGCACAGACTTTCTGTTTGGGGAGATGACAAATTCTGCAGATGGATGGAGGCAGTGGCTGGGCACAACAATGGGAATGCACCTAGTGTCACAGAACTTTACCCTTAAAAATGGTGAATGTGGTAAATTTTATGTTATGTGTATTTAACCAGAAGAAAAACAGGAAAAAATCGCATGTAGAATCTTCATAATGACAATGGTGGAGTAGAGAATCTTTCTCCGTTATGGTTTCAGGATATTCGTTCGGACTTTTCTGATTTATATAGTTAAGGGACTCCATTTGCTGCAATTGTAGCCCTTTACCAGAAGGTGGCAATATAGAGCAGGAAGGACAGATGGAGGTTGAAAGGATGCTTTAAAAAAAAAAAAAAGATTTTATTTATTTATTTGACTGAGAGAGAGACAGCGAGAGAGGGAACACAAGCAGGGGAAGTGGGAGAGGGAGAATCAGACTCCCTACTAAGTAAGGAGCCTGACATGGGGCTCCATCCCAGGACCCTGTGATCATAATGTGAGCGGAAGGCAGATGCTTAACCGCTGAACCACCCACGCGCCCCCCGGGAAGGATGTTTTATAGTGGTACATTTACATTCATTCATTCTCCATTAAGTATTCTTTTGAAAGCCTAGACACACATAGCCTAGAGATTGTAAGGATTAATCAGACATTATCCGCCATCTCAAGAAGTTTACTAGTCTAGTAGAGAGGGACAGACATGCAGTCAAGTAAACGCGGTAAATTTCTCTGAATTCTGGAGATTGCAGAGGGATCCCATAGGGGTGTGTGTGGCCAATGGTAAAAGCAAAGAAAATATATAATTTCCCTTCCTGGAGAAATGCATGCTTAACTTTGCTAGTCACCTTTCATCTTAATTTTAAAAAGACACTGAAAAGTGCTTCATGTCTGGCATCTTCTCTGATCATCACAGCAGCCTACAAGATGCCCATTATTACCCACATTTTGCAGATAAGGCTGTTGGCCTGAAGGCCCCACAGCGTTCTGAAAGAGCTGAGCACCTGTCTGATCACAAGGCCTGTGCTTTTTCTAGAAGGAACTCTCCAGCCCATACAGATTAAAAACAAAATGAAATAAAACACACCATTCTTCTTCCTCTAATTCCAAAAGGAAAACTCAAACAAGCCTACCTCCTTTGTAACTCAGTTAGACAGATTAATCTGCATATAATGACTGATGAATTAATTAACTCTTTGCCCAGTTGCCATAGCAACTGGTTTCTTTTAGAATTTGGCTTGGTTACAGAGTTTAAAGCAACAGTGTTCCTTTGACAACATTCAAATTGTATATGAAATTAAATGGAACACAGACACATTTTACCACAGGTGGGGACTATGTAGCTTTCTCAGAAAAGTTGGAATGGCTCTTCCTAAAGCTTGCAGGGCTGTTGACAAAGAATAAGGGAGATAGAGACTATATATCTATATATTACATGATTGGTTTCCATTTGTCATTAAGTAGGAATGATTCAACAGATTTAAACTATAATTACATGAAAGACCGACATTCGAAAGGGGAGTCTTTGCCTGCAGATAAATCCCAGTCCATCTTAGATGTGTTATAAGGTTAAGCCAATACAGGAATGTGTTAATGCTGTTATTGACAGCCAGGATTTTCAGAGATGAAGAATGAGATACAAATACAGAAGGAGAGAAGGCAAGGGAAAGCCTGTGAGGATGAACTGGGATTGTAGTGGTCGCTGTAAAATCATGATTTCCAAAAGATGTATGTGTATGTTGCTAGTTTGGGTACGCATGTGTGTACATTTGTATGCTGTGTACATATGTATGTATATATTGTCGACCTTGAACAATGCAAGGTTAGGGTGTTGACCCCCTACAGTTGAAAAATCTGTGTATAACTTTTAACTCCTCAAAAACTTAATTATGGGGCGTCCGGGTGGCTCAGTTGGTTAAGTACTTGCTTTTGGCTCATGTCATGATCTCAGGGTCCTGCGATCGAGCCCTGCATCAGGCACCCTGCTCAGGCTGCTTTTTGTTCTTGCTCTGGCCTCTCAAATAAATAAATAAAATCTTAAAAGAATCAACCCCTCCCCCAAACTTAACTGCTAGTAGCCTACCCTTGACCAGACTTATTGTTAACATAAACAATTGATTAAATACATATGTTGTATGTTATATGTATTTTATATTGTACTCTTATAATAAAGTAAGCTAGAGAAAAGAAAATGTTATTAAGAAAATCAGAAGGAAGAGAAAATATATTTATGGTACTGTACTGTATTGAAAAAACACATACAGGTAGATTTGTGCGGTACAAATTTGCATTGTTCAAGGGTCAAGTGTACATGCATATATTTCTTCATTTTGTCTGCTGAAAAGGGCAAGACATTAAGACACACCAGCAGCAATGAGCACACCTCCCACCCAGGTGTGATGCTTAGTCTTACTTATCACTCCAAGGAACCAGGGTTCCTTCAAAGCCTGGGGGGCAGGATCGCTGCCACGTAAACCTGGAACATGGTCATGCCAGAAAGAAAGTGCTTTATAACCATTGGGGGTCTGTCATCAGACACAGGAGCCAGATCGAAGGGGCTCTCAGTTAGTCAAATCGGGGATGAGATAAGCACTCAAATATTTAGGTACAGAAGTGAATTCTAAACCACTGAAAAATACAGAGATTCTGTGTCTGTGCCAATAACCAAGAGATAAATAAATGCTGGAGAAGGGAGCGCTCTTGCTAGCCAGCTGCCAGAGAATGTGAACGGAGTCCTGGGAAGGGAGAATCAGCATATGCTTAGTGAAGTCTGGGTCAGGTAAGATCCAGAAACAGATGACAATCAATCTATGGGAACTATTTTTTTTTTTTTTTTAGGATTCTATTTTTTAAGTAATCTCTGTACCTAACATGGGGCTTGAACTCGCGACCCCAAGATTGAGAGTGGCATGTTCTTCTGACTGAGCCAGACACAGGGGATCATTTTCGTGAGCGACAACATTTCTGCATGGTCTCCCCACAGACTACTTACCAGTTGCAGAGTAAAACAGAGTAGCTTGTCAGTGGAGAAACTAGACAACAATTTGGGTGATTAAAATGAACACCATCAAAGGAGGAGGGGCAGATGTGGTCTGCACCTTTGTTGAGAGGGACACTGGTCATTTAGGTAGTACCCAAGCCAGGGGACATAACTGATGAGGGAGCAGGAGGCTGGTTGAGGACAAAGCAAAAGCTGGCACCTTGCACCCCCTCTCCACCCGCTCCCCTCGGTAATATGTGTCACAGTCCTCAGGCACCCCTGACTACCCTAGAAGGAAAACAAATAGTTAACTTGCAGAGATCACAATCCTGCAAGGCAGGAGTCTCCCTTGGTTTACAAATGTCCTTGAGATTTACAACAAAGAAGTTACCTTATCAATAGCCCAATTTCCAAAGGCACATAACTCAGTTCCTCAAGCCCGAATGTCACCCTCCCCTCCATAAAAACTGAAGGAGGCTGAGGTAGAAGGAAAAGTAAATAAAGTTAAAATTTCTTCTAAACCTAAATCTCACTAACAAGGACACTTGATAGGAGGAATGTGACATTCCACCAGGAGACTCCCAATTGTCTTCATGTTAGAGCCTCATTAGAGGGAAAGCGGCCTTGGCTTGATAGTAACCAGGTCTTCAATACCCTGACAGTCTTCTTTACCCCAATAGCCCTTCTGAACACCTCTTTGTCCTCACCTACCCAACTCCTGTGTATATAACCAGCCACTCCTCAGGATAATGGCACAGCAGCATCGCTGTCTGCCCATGGGTCCTGTCCCTGTGCTCTAATAAACCACCTTTTTGCACCAAAGACATCTTAAGAATTCTTTCTTAGCCGTCGGCTCCGAACCTCACCCCACCAAACCTCACCTAGGTTCGAGAACTTCATCATAGCCAGAACCTAAGTCAGGAGGAAACATTGGGCAAATGCGAACTTTAACAAAAAGGGAGGGAGAGGACTGTATTCTTCAAAAATGGCAAGGTCAGAAAAGGCAAAAAACAAACAGACAAACAAAAACCAAACCAAAACAAAAAGCAAAATACTTTGGAGCTGTTCCAAGTCAAGGGCAACTAAAGAGAGATGGAAACCACACGCAGCCCCAGCCCGAGCCTGGATCCCGTGCTGGAAGGGAAAAGCCACACAAGAGATAAATGGCTCAACTGATGAAACTGGGACACGGAGGGGAAATTAGATGGATCGATGACGTCAGCGTTCAACTTGCTGAAGTTGCTACCTGCACCTTGGTTCTGTAAGACGAGCGCACGCTGAAGTCTCTTAGGGGTGAAGGGTCGTGATGCTGACACATCATTGAGTGAGGGAAAAAAAATTATGTATCTATATCTAGACCAAAGATTCATGGAAAGAATTCAAATAGTAAGGCAGAGGAAGCTAATCCTAGCAGTGGGGATCCGGGCGACAGGTATCAGAGAGTTCTTTTGTTCTTGTTGTTGTTAAGGTTTCTTTATTTATTTGAGAGGGAGACAGAGCCCGGGTATGCACTCGCAGGCACACCGGGTTGGGGGACGGGCAGAGGGAGAGAATCTTCAAGCAGACTCCCCCACTGCACGCGGAGCCCGGTGTAGGGCTGATCCCCTGACCCATGAGATCACTACCTGAGCCAAAACGAAGACGCTTAACCAAAGGAGCCAGCCAGGAACCCCTTCTAAATAAAAGGGGAAGGCATCCCCCTTCTAAATAAAAAGTAAAACAATTAGAACAACCCCACAGGGATTCTAGGCTTCACAAAAGGCTCAGAAACTCATTAAGAATCAAGTGCCCCAAGGGCACCTAGTTTTGCACAGAGCTCTCTCCAGGCTGTGTGTCCTTGTTCTGTCAACAACCTACACAGCCGCAGTATTTCTGTTCATGTCCTTTAGTGGTATGTCGAGAGCATGGAGTACAGGAATAACATGGTGTTAACGTTGGACAGCTAAGAGCCTCTGACCCCCCTCAGCCTCTGTGATTATGAGAGTTCGTTTAGCTTGGACGTTGTTGAGTCCCCGAGAATCATTTGCTGTCCTACTGCCATCAGATGGGTCCTCAGTGGTCCCGCGTGGGACTCACATCACACAATGTCCCTGTTTGGCCTGAAAAGAGTTGTCTCCAATGGTGACGGACTGGGTCTGTGGGAAGTTTCAAATATTTAAATAAGACACGTACATCAGGCCTGGTTCCCTTTAGTGCTGGGATACCAGCAGGCCCATTATCCCCGAGTCCACTACCTTATGTGCAGCAGAGAGGATCCTATGCTGGGTGTTCTCCTGGTTCTGCACCTTGTGCCCAGGAGGCTGGCATCTGCACACCACCTCATCTGGGCTCTCTGCTCCCAGCTTCCGAGGGTGCAGAGGGGACAGAAGGGTGGGGGCACAGGTCAGAGTGCTTCCCGCAGTCCTGTCAGTAACACCTTCACCAAGCTCCCTTAAGTCACGTGGTTTGAATGGGCTGTTTGTTTCCTGCCAGGATCCTGACCCATACCTCTGAGCTGATGTGTCCCTGTGCCAGGCTCATGGTTTGGGAAGCAGAGTCACCTGGGTTTGAGACTGCACTGCTATGTTGGGCAGGTGACCCTGTGCTGTAATCCGACGTGGGCCATGCTTTTGGAAGGAAGAATGACCCCCTCACTGGAAAGATAAGGGAAGGGGCAAGCAAGTGGGGGGGGTCCAATCTACACAGAACTGGAGACCCAGCCAGGGTGGTGAAGACAATACACATTTTGAGGAAGAGTGGAAGGGAGAAGCATTGAGAAAAATTTGCTAGAACTTGGGGGGTCAGAGAGGGTGAGTGGAAAGGTGCTCAAGATCCTTAGAATTGACTAGAAGACGATATACACAAGGTGAAACATTTACGGGTTATTACTGCAAAGAAGCAAGCTATTCTGCGACAAGGACAACTAACGTGCAAGCTAATTTCATCGTCACCACATAGATATTTGGCTACATGGATGTTTGCAGTTTTTAATTCTGAACTTACAAAACTTTGTAAGAATGGCACAACATTGGTCTGCATACCCTTCACCCATGTAAGCACGTTGGCTGTATCTGCTTTATCATACGCTCTATGCATATGATGCATGCATACTTATGAAAACATACTTCATAGATACACGCATGTTCCAGGGACTATCTGAGAGTAAGATGCAGATATTAGGTCCTTGTCAATGTATCTTTCCTAAGAACAAGAGTCTCTCATCGAACTGCTAACATCACTCCAGTCCTATGAGCTAATCTACAGTCCCCATTGACAGTCCACCAATAGAAAGGAAGATGACTCTTAGAGTCACCCCTCCATCCCTCTTTCAGGAGCTGACCTGCCATCTCACAGCATTTAGCTGTCATGTCTGTCTTTTTTAGTACATCTGGGAAACGTCCACCCACAGCTGATGTGGGAAAACTCTGAAGGATGCCTTTCAGGCGCCGAAGGAGAATATGACCACCAGCAGCTTCCAAACACACAGCAAAATCTCCTTTCAGACACGGGCTCACCCCCCCACCCCGGGGGCCTTTTGCAAATGGGGGTTGAGGAGTACTGGCGTGAATCTTTTAGGACAGATGCTGTACAAAGGCATTGTCAAGGGGTCCCTGGAACTTTTTCATTTAAAAAATTTTTATTCTATTCTATTTTACTTATTTTATTATCTTCTGTTAGACACTGTAGAGTACATCATTAGTTTTGGCTGTAGTGTTCAGTGATTCGTCAGTTGCATATAACACCCAGTCCTCATTACAACATGTGCCTCCTTAATACCCATCACCTGGCTATCCCTCCCCCCTCCGCCCTCCCCTCTGAAACCCTCAGCTTGTTTCCTGGGGTCCATAGTCTCTCATGGTTCATCTCCCTCTCTGATTTCTACCCCTTCAGATTTCCCTCCCTTCCCTGTGGTCCTCCCTGCTCTTCCTTCTGTTCCACCGATGAGTGAAACCGTGGGAAGCTGTCTTTCTCTGCTTCACTTATATCCCCTCCATGTTGATGTAAAGGGTAGCTAGTCATCCTTTCTGATGGCTGAGTCATATTCCATTGCATGTATGCCCTGGTGCTTTTTCAAGTCCACATTCAGGCGATTGCCTTTACTATTATTTAACTTTCCAATTAGTTAAAAGTAAAATCAATGCCTCCACGATAGAAAGAGATAAAACTGCACACAAGTATCTTTAATAAAAGCAATCTCAGCCCACCAGTGGGGGGGAAAAATAACAGTTCTGGAGGCACACTGTGGGCCTGGGGGAAGGGGAGGTTTTCATTTTTTGCTTCTGTCCTTCCACATTCTCTGCATTTTTTACAATTAATTTGTATATTTTTTAAAGATATATTTATTTTATTTCACAGACAGAGTTCACAAGTAGGCAGAGAGGCAGGCAGAGAGAGAGAGGAGGAAGCAGGATCCCCACTGAGCAGAGAGCCCCATGCGGGGCTCAATCCCAGGACCCTGGGATCATGACCTGAGCCAAAGGCAGAGGCTTTAACCCACTGAGCCACCCAGGTGCTCCTTTATTATATGTTTAAAAAATGATTTTATTTATTTACTTGAAAGAGAAGCAGGGGGATCAGCAGGCAGAGGGAGAAGCAGGCTCCCCGTTGAGCAAGGAGCCTGATGGGGACTCAATCCCAGGACCATGGGATCATGACCTGAGCCAAAGGCAGACACTTAACCAACTGACAGGCCCCCTAATTTACATTCTTTTAAAGAAACCAACTGGCAATGGAAATTACTGAAGTCACCCATCCTTTGTAGCCACATCTTCAGTTCGCCCCACAGCTCTGCCAGCAGGGCTTGCTAATAATCCTCTCAGTGTTTGCCAACCCTCCCACCCACCCAGCACTCTGTCCTTCCCAAGGTAGTTTGGCCCCTCCCTTTGTCTGGAAAGGTTTCCTACAGCATCTCTGTGCATCTCTGCAAATCCTCTCCCAAACCTAGGCCCCTGCCAGTGTCTCCTGCCCAAAGAGGTCCCTGGACTCATCTCATGAAAATCCCACTTGGGTTTTAACTCCCTCCCTCATGGCCGTGGCTCTGTGAAGGCCAGGACTCTCTACTAGAGTAAGCCCCTCCAAAGGCTATTTCCTACCATGGTTGTCAGATCCTTGATGTTCACTGAGTGAATGAAAGAAAGACTCCAGGGCCTCCATTAAGGGACTGGTGGTATCCTTCTGGGAACCCAAAGCCAATGCCTTGGGGAGATTAGGATCCTAGGCAGGCCCCTGACGTCCCCATGGTACCCATGATGCCCGTGAGGACCCCTACCCAGCTGTGCCTAGTTTTGTTCTGTGCTGTGCTTGTCAGTACCAAATGGACAGAAATCTCCTCACACTCAGCTCTTTCTGTTTTGATCATGTTTCACAATTGTTTCTGTTTACCCTATTCTAAATTATGATCTTGGGTTATTAAAAATCTGAAGTAATGTATTTATGGACATAGATTTTCCATGAACACTATTAGCATCTTTTTAAAGTCTATAATCCATAAAGGAAAAAGGATTTACCACTGCATATGAATGTTTCTGGCAGAGTAGAACCCCCTCTCCCCTGCCATTAAGAATAAAAGGAGATAGTTGAGTCTTCATGGAATATATTTCTGGAACATTACTTTGCATTCCTGCTTAACCAAATAAAGTGTTCTTAAAGTAACTTATCTTTCTTTGATTTTATAAGATCTTATAGAAACCAAAAGAAATGATCAAAATTCTACACTCTTCACTGTAGGATGCAGGAGATGTCTTCATTTTTTAAAAGTTAAAAAAATTTTTTGAATATCTTAAAATTTTTTTTTTTAATTTATTTGAGAGAGAGAGAGAGAGAGAGAGCATGAGTGAGGTGGGGTCTGAGCAGGGAACCTGATGTGGGGCTCGGTCCCAAGACCCTGGGATCATGACCTGAGCTGACTCAGGCTCTTGCAGGAGACTTTTTTTAAAAAAAGGTTTTATTGTGGAAATTTTCAAACATATGCAAAGGAAGACAGAAGAGTATGATGAGTTCTACATAAAATAATTGACAATATTGCTTAATGTCATAAAATATGCAGTCACGGTCAGTGTGGAAGAAGGGTCTTTGACACTGGGTCTCGGGCTTCAGTGAGAGTTCCCACACTCTAGTTCCCAAATCCAGATGTTTCAAGGACCTCTGGATATCCATCCTCTCACCAATCCCAAGACGGGAATTATTGCTATAGAATTAGTGGTGAAGTACAATGAGATGAAAAATGTGACTTTCCTGACTCCTGATATAATTTGATCGAGTATATTGGAACGGAAATTAAAAACATATCCTTTACTTACAAAAACACACCCAACTCCAGGCACAATTCCTACAATAGAGCAGAAGAGTGACAGAATCTTTATTGATCCCGTTTTGACTGTATGTTAAGAATGTGATCCTTCGTCATCCTCCCCCTTTTCCTTTAAAAGTGGAACATAGAAAAGTATATAAAGTACAGTATATACTATAAAAAGTATATAAAGAAAAGTTGGATTCCTTTGAATCTAGTCGATCATGTTTTTACTACAAATGCAAATAACCAAGCCATTGTCCTCTCCCCAGAGCTGCCTGGAGCCTGAGAGTAATTCACTTAGGTCACATCACCTGCCTTCAGCCCCCAGAGCTCCAGCGATGATGGTTTCAACATAATCCAGTCCGTGTGATTTGATCCTTTTGCATAAAGAAATGGTTATTGCTCTTTGTCACCCCCTCAAGTCCACCAAGAAACCACTGAGCTTTTGGAAAGACAGTTGCATCTGTCCAAGAACATGAGAGCATCCCCTTCTTCCCCCCAACCCCATGCTTTAATCTTTCCTGGTGAGCTGGGAGCATGAAAGTCTTGAAAAAAGTCTTGCAGTTGCAAACCCCTCCCCCACCCCCACCCCAGTACGTGGCACAGATCAGTCAGGGGAAAATACGAAGCACTTCTTGACTGCTAACTCTCTGTCAGCTCCTTACCTTCTCACCTGCCTGATATTTGCGTTTTGTTTGGGTGTGAGAAGCTTAGGGAATAAAATTATGACCATTATACAGCTAACCGCTATTTCTGCTTCTGTACCTTCACTTGCTAACCCATGAGGAGATGGAAAAATACCAGCAGACTTTCTATAGACACTCTGTAACTGCACATCCCCCACCCAGAATTGAACCTGACAGAATGACCACTCCCAGACCCCCCACCTGGCTCTGGGTGCAAGAGATAATAACCATCTGGCGCCCCACGGCTTGACAAGGAGACCCCGGCCAATCCGGAGGTGACACATACCCTAGCGGTGCCAACCAAGCAGTTTGAAGAATGACAGCCCTTTGACCTAACCAATAATCTGTTCCCAGCCTTTTCCCGCTCTGTAGTGTGCCAGTCATATTATAGAGTTGCTTTATGATTTTCCCGTGGTATGTGGCGATACTATGATGTATGCTAAGTCCCTGCCTCCCCCAAAATAGTGTATAAAAGGTGTTGTGATCCCGAGCTCGGGACCTCTTAGCGTCACCAATAACGGGTGCACGGAGTTCTGGGTTCGAACTCGTAATAAACGACCCTTGCTGTTTGGCTTTGACTCTGGACTCTGGTGGTTGTCTTTGGGGGGTCTCGGAATTTGGGCATTTCAGGTGGAGTGTATCACTGATCTCCCCAAGTATTTATTGAGCGCCGACTACGTGCTAGGTGTCTCAAGGAGTGATTCACACACACCGACTAGCCCTGGGTTCTGTTAAGGATTTTATCCTTTATCCCAAGGACCACAGAAGTCATGGAGCTGTCAGAAGCAGGGCAGTGATGGGGAAAGTTTGGTCTCAAAAGAATTCTGGTCCGTGGAGAACGGACTACAGGTAGGACAAAACTGGAATCAGGAGGCAGTTAGCAGGTGGTGTGCTAACCCTGGGACAGAGGGGACCAGAGAAGTTTTGCAGAATGGACAGGGGTGTGGCCTGCCCAGGAATGTGCAGAATCACAAGTGCACACAATATGCACACACGTCTTGGGGGCTTGGATTTCTCTAGCACAGAAAAAATACTCCCGGAAGAGAAGAAAGAGAACATACAGATGAGAGGATGGGGCCTGCTGCTGGTTTAACTCCAATTCCAGAGTGTTGCTGGGGGGTGTCCTGGTAAGCAACCCCCCCCCCCCCCGCCGCCCCCAGCCTCGGCCTCATCCATGGGGGCTGCGTGGCAGCCCATTGGGCAGGGCAAGCATCAAACAGACCAATTTAATTTCCCTTTGACGCAAGGTAATGGAAGAAATTTTCCAGTACCCACTATTTCATACCAAGGAGCTTAATACATGCTATTTCTCCCACTAACAGAACACTGACTTGGGCGGCAGCCACCTCAAGTAACCAGTATTGGCTACTAGAGTCCCTGGTGCACAGGTAGCTGACTGTAAAAACCCTGTTCCCAAGAGCTCTTGGCCCTTCCCAGTTCGACATCACCACCTGGCGGCTGGATCTAGGAATAACCCAACCGTGAGCTCAGAACTTAAGCACTTCTCACAAGTTCCAATGCAAGCTGGGCTGCCAGGCACCGCCTCCTTTTCCTTCTCAGCAGGACGGTGTGTAGTTTCATTTCTCCTTTCCCCCCTGTTTGCTGTTTCTTAGGTGTCAGCTAATCAAAGCTCAGAAAATTGCTACTTCAAAAATACACAGCATCTCCTTTATCCATTCCTTCTTTCCATTCTCTCCTCCTAATACTGTTTCCTCTCTTCCTGAATGGCCCCGTACTTCTGCCTACATAATTGCTGTTAGCTGTTAAAATATTCTGTTCATTATCAGTCATTGGGCTCTGCAGACTTAACACTGACATTGATTAAAAAAACAGCGATTCAAAGTATATTGACATCTTCAATATACTTTGAAGTATATACTGTACCCGTTGGCTAGCACATAAAAGGGTGAGTCGTGGGGCGCCTGGGTGGCTCCATCGATTGTCGGACTCTTGGTTTCAGCTCAGGTCATGATTTCAAGGTCAGGGGATAGAGCCCCTGTCAGGCTCCTTGCTCAGTGCAAGTCGGCTTAAGTTTCTCTCCCTCATCCTTCCTCTACAAGATAAATAAATCTTTAAAAAAAAAAAAAAGTGCCCAGTGGTGGGGTGCCTGAGTGGCTCAGCCAGTTGAGCAGTGGACTCTTGATTTCGGCTCAGGTCATGATCTCAGGGTCATGAGCTCTAGCCTGGCAGTGGGCTCTGCACTCAGCTTGGAATCTGCTTCCCCCTCTCCATTTGTTCCTCCCTCCTGCACATGCTCACTCTCTCTCTCAAATAAATAAAAACATAAAATCTTAAAAATAAAGAAGACACAAATGGTCAATCAACACATGAAAAGAGACTCAATACTATGAGTCATTAGGAAAATAATAATTAAGAGCACAGTGAAAACAACATACCCACTAGGATGGCAAAATCAAGAAGACAGACAATACCCCATAACAAGTGTCAGCGAGCATGAGGAAAGCCTGGAATAGGTTGTACCTGTTGCTGGTGGAAATGTAAAATGATTCAGCTGCTTTGCAGACTGTTTTACACTTTGTCAAAAGGGTAGACAGGGTTATCATATGACCCAGCAATTCCGCTCCTAGATATTTACCTAAGAGAAAAGAAAACATATGTGTAGGCTGTAACTTGTACATGAATGTTCAGCCAGCGTTCTTCATAAGGGCTAACAGGTGGAAATAACCCAAATGCTCATCAACTGAATGAATGGACAAATCATGTCGCACGTCTGTGCAGTGGAGTCTTATTACACCATGAAAAGAAAGTACAGACACACGTGGATGAGATCATGCTGAGCAGAAGAAACTAAACAACAGAGAACACATATTGTATCATTATTTATGTGATGTGCCTAGAATAGACCATTCCATAAAAACAGAAGCTAGACTAGTAGTTGCCAGGGACTGGGAGGGGGTGGAAAATAAGCAGGGGATTTCTTTTGGGGGGGAGTGTGAATATGTTCTGAAACTAGACAGTGGTGATGATTCTACAACCTCGTGAATACACAAAAAGCCACCGACTTGTAAGATCTTAGAAACAATGAATTTCATGGTATGGGAATTATATGTCAATGAAGAAAGAAAAAGAAAATTATATTTCAATTAAGAAAAAAAAAAGATGACAGTCTTTCTGGATTGAAATGAAAAAGCATAGTGGGATGTCCCTGTTCTCCTTTCTGTTTTGTCAATGGTTATTTCTGATTTATTCTGTGCCAGATTCTTCCAGATTGTATGGAGAACACAGAAATGAACCAGAATGGACATGGCTCCCATGGAATATAGAATCCGATAGCAGATTTAAGCTACATTTATAAATATCTACAATATATGGTAAAAAGCGTTATAAGGGAAGTACGTATAATATGAACATGACTTCCAACAGAAGGGATTAGGATAGGTTTCAAAGAGGAGGTAACACTTGAGATGGCCTTTGAAATGTGGGGAGGATCAAGCCTTGGAAGGGCATGGGGAAGGGATTCCAGGAGCAAAGGACAAGGCAAGCAGAGGGTACAGAGAGGTCCTGTCTGGTGGGTTCACAGTGCGGATCAAAGGGGGAAGTGGTTCACTAGAAAGGGGGGTTTGTACCCTTCGGCTCCCTACTATAAAATAAGTAGATCCTGGGGATGTTATACATAGCCTGGTGACTAGAGTTAATAATACTGCATTGCATATTTGAAAGTTACTAAGAGAGTAGATCTTAAGAGTCTTCATCACAAGAAAAACCATTTATTTATAACTCTGTGTGGTGACAGATGTTAACCAAATTCATTATGGTGATCATTTTGCAGTATCTACAGATGTTGAATCATTATGTTGTACACCTGGACCTCGTATGTTACAGGTTCAGTCATGCCTCAAAAGATACTAAAACAAAATAACCTTAAAACAAAGTTTGCTGCCTTATCTCTTCACGGGATCTTCCGCACCATGCCCCCTAACTTCCACTGGCTGGGGTGCAAGAAGAAAGGACGGGTGCCCACCAGCATTTACACTTGGTGCTTATTATCCTTCTGGTCTTCTTCTGACATTTATTTATTGAAAACCATTCCTGCAGCTATCACGATGGCCCCTGGCGACGGAGCAGAAGACAGGAAGGATGAGATCCCTGGTCCTAGGAGCTTTGGGGCATCAGACACTAAGCAAAAGCATGAATGAAAATACAGTTGTGAAATGTGGTAAGTTCTGTGACGAAAAGAGACAGTTACCCTGGGGAAGAATAAAATGAGCAGCAGGAAGGACCCTCTGAAGAGAAAGTGATCAGTGAGCTCCGATGTGAAGGATAAGATGGAGTTTAGGCAGGTGATAAGAAAAAAAGAAAAAAAAAAAAAAGACCAGTTTTCCATGGGTGGAAACTGGAAGTGTGAAGAGATACCAAAAAGAAGGACAAAGGGACAGAGAGAGTCAGCTGTCAAGTACTCTTGAAATGGCAGAATGGCAGTTACTGGTGGTATTATACACACACACACACACACACACACACACACACACACAGGCAAGGATGTGAGTGGTAAGGAACACAGCTGTGTCATGTTGAAAACGACCTAACTTTGGTCAGGGAAGCTTGTTTTCTTCTTAACTTCTCAGGGAAAAAAGGTCCCATGTCTGTGTGTTAGATGATGCGATGGCCAACGGGTCTGTGGGCCTTCGATCCCACCAACACGACATTCTGAATGTCATTCCCATGGTTTTAGAAAAATGGCTTACATATCTTGTCTGCTGCCAAACACAAAGACCAAAGAACAAATAAAGGATATGATACCAGCGATCCTTCCCTCCCAGTGGTTCTGACGTTTCGCAGTGAGACTTTGCTAAATGGTCCACCCACACCAATGTGTTTAAACCCCCAGGACTTTAAGTGATGCCTTCTGATTTCTCCCCTGAGAGGAAGCAGTCCTTCAGCAGTAGGCTCCCAAGGAAACAATTTACCTTCAAAATGCGTAAGTGTTTTTAGCTTGCGATATTGATTGGTGTTATAACACTCACTGTCTAAGACAGGAATCCAGGAACATTTCCTTTCCTTATGGTGACGTAGCAAATATCTATGTTTCTGTTCATTTCCTCACCGTAAGGAAATAAAAGTACGGAGAACTCGATAGGTACCTTACCAAAGACTAATGGTGAAACTAAGGTCAGGAAGAATTTTAGAAAATATTAAAGTGAATTCGTCTTGAAAAGCAACTTTGTGCGGGGACAGACAGTGAACAGACTCAGCGCTGTGGTCATTTCATAATACATGTAATGTTGAATCCCTCTTGTATGCCTGCAACTAGTAGGAACATGGTATGTTAACTAGACTTTGTTTCTTTTCTTTTCTTTTCTTTTTTTTTTTTTTTTCAAAGCAACCCTGAGATATGTGACAGGAACAAATGCCAGTTAGAAACAATTTTCAACTCTCATTTGAGCTGTTCAGCCCAGCATTGAGAGGGCTCTTTCCCAGGGGTTCTCGAGACTCAGTGATGACAGGGTCTCCGGTAGTGTATCTGAGATAACAGCCAGAACATGGCAGAACAGAGACCTGGAAACGACGGAGCACCCATGACACCGATGTCATCGACTTCTTGTTTATATGCTATTCCTCTGTCTCTCAACTTCCATGAGCCTGAGTTGGAATTCCATCCCTCAGGATAGAAAGAGTGCGGATTAAAGCAAGCCACGTGCATTCTCTCTACACCATTGGCCCCGTGAATGGCTTCCTATCAGGCTTTCTGCCTTTTAGTTTCAGGTTTATAACTTCAATTTGGGGTCCTGGTGTAGAGAGAAGACAGATGGGAACAGGGCATAAAAGAAAAAAAGCAGTACTGGGGTCCCTGTCATTATGTACCAGTTCAGTAAGTGTCCAAACAGGCAGGCAGTCTGGACACAAAACTCCTCTTCCAATCCCAACTTCATGACGGAGAGAAGCGACCCCCCACCCCCCCGCCCGCCCAATACTGCAGTCCCACTCCCGAGTTTGGTGTTGAATCTTTGGGATCATTAGAACACAGTGGTAATCACCTTCTTTCTGTATGAAGCATATTAAATTTAGGTATGATGTAGCAAACCATAATTTATTATCTCATTGTATACCTAGAATCATGCTTGTTGAATTTTAACGTATCTATCCTTATAAAAAGTCCTTTTTAAAATAGTGAATTTATTAATCTTTTACTATGTATGTGCCATGCACTACTTTTCAGGACTGCATTTAAAAAAAAAAAAAGATTTACAATGAAGTACAATAAAATACAGTGAAGATCTTAAGTGTACAGTTTGATAGGTTTTGACACATTTACACTTGTATAATTACCACTCCAATTGAGATGCAGAATATTTCCATGACCCCAGAAAGTTGCCTCATGACTCTTTCCAAAAATCTGGCCCGTGAAACTATTATCCTGATTTCTATCATCATAGATTGGTTTTACCTTTTACTGGAATTACATATAAATAGTTATTTTAGTACACTCTTTTGTGTAAGTACATGAAATTTAAAAAATTCATCCATGTTATGTTTTCTATTAGTAGCTTTTTTTTGTTGAATATTTCATTGCCTGAATGTATGTAATTTGTTTATTCATTCCCCCGTTGATGAAAATTTGGGTTGTTTCCCATTTTTGGCTATCTTTCTTTTTTCTTTTTCTTTCTAGATAGGTTCCATGCCCTGTGTGGAGCCCAATGTAGGGCTTGAATTCATAGCTCTGAGATAAGACCTGAGCTGAGCTAAGAGTCAGATGCTGAACTGAGCCACCTAGGTGCCCCGGCTTTTGGCCATCTTGAATAAAGTTGATATAAACATTCTGTACAAATCTTTATGTAAACACATGCTTTCATTTTTCTGGGTAAATTCCTAGGAGAGGTATTATTGAATCTTAGGATAGGTCTATGTTTAACTTCCCAAAAAATTTCCCACTAATTCTTTGACTTAATTGTACAATTTTACTTGTACCACCAACAAAGAGTGACATTTTAGGTTCTAGATCAGGACTCAGCAAACTTTGGTTTGCCACCTGCTTTGTATATAATCCATGAGCTAAGAAGGGTTTAAATGGCTAGGGGGAAAAAATCAAAAGAAAAATAATACATCACGATACTTAAAACTCTAGGACATTCAAATTTAAGTGTTTATAAATAAAATTTTATTGGAACACAACAACATTCATGTGTTTCTGTGTGGTCTGTGGCTCCTTTCTTGGTACAATTTAGCCCTGAGCAGCTGCCACAGAGATCCTATGGCCTGCAAAGCAGAACATATTTAACATCTACTCCTTAGAGAGAAAGTTTGCTGAACCCTGTTCTATATCTTGGCCCACATTTGGTATTGCTGGATTTTAAGGCATTCTAGTGGGTATGAATTGCTTTCTGTGATTTTAATTTGCATTTCCTTGATGGCCAGTGATGTTTACTGCCTCTTTTTTTTTTCTTAAGATTTTATTTACTTATTTACTTGACAGAGATCACAAGTAGGCAGAGAGGCAGAGAGAGAGGAGGAAGCAGGCTCCCTGCTGAGCAGAGAGCCCGATGTGGGGCTCGATCCCAGGACCCTGGGATCATGACCTGAGCCGAAAGCAGAGGCTTTAACCCACTGAGCCACCCAGGCGCCCCTGTTTACTGCCTCTTCATGCATCTTCTTTCATGCAATGTCTGCTTCAAGCCTTTTGTCCATTTTAATAGGGCATCTTTTTATTATGTCAGTCTGTAGGATTCCTTTTTATGTTCTGGAAATAAGCACTTTGCACCTGTGCCCTGAGGACATTTCCTTCCAGTGCTCAGCCTCAGCCCAGCACAGGGGTCTCTGTGAGGCTGGCCAAAGTCCATCCGTAGCCCAGGAATTCCCACCAGGTCTGCTGAGGTCCTCCTGCAACAGCTAGCTTCTGGTCTGCCTTGCAGGCTGCTCTACAAATCCCACCACCTTAGCAATTCCAGACCACACTCAGCATCCTTGCCCCACCATACCACGGAGCTCCCCCTTCCTGCACCTGGTGGAAGAAATTCTGCCAGGTAGCACAATCCCATTTTACAGACAAGAAATTAAGTAACTAGAAATTCTTTGCTTAAAGGGAATCAGAACGCTTCTGGGCTGAACTGGAATGTTGTCTAAGCCTTGGTTGTCTTCCCAGGGCCAGAAGGCACGCTGCCTTTAAGTCCTTCAGTAGGTGAATGGATGACAATACCTCCAAACAACGGCATATTCTTAAAAAGCAAGGAGCTATCAAGCCATGAAAAAGCATGGAGGAAACTTAAATGAGTGTTGCAAAGTGAAAGAAGCCGATCTGCAAAGATTACATCATGTGGGATTCTGACTACATGATATTCTGGGAAAGGCAAACCTATGGTGTATGAATTCGCTAGGGCTGCTCTGAGAAACTACCACTGGTGGAAGGTACTCTTGCAGAAAATTGTCAGTCTCAGCCCTGAACTCACAAATTCACAAGAAAACTCGACCAACTGCTAAGCCATTGACTTGCTGTTCATGATTTCTCACAGGTGCGGTTCTCTATAGGCTCTAAGAATAGCCTAACATGCAAACTAGTACCATCCGCAGGGAGGCCCCACAGGCTCCCCTAGGCCTTGAATGCTGGCCTCCATACACATCCAAATACCTGGGGCCCTTTCTTCTTAATAGTGGCCCTGACATTATGTTCATACAAACCACAGGGCCTTTGCACTTGCCTCTCCCTATCCTGAGTAGCTATTCTCTATATAGTTTTCCTGGTCCCATCCTTTATCCCCTTCAGGCCTTAGTGCAAATATCCATCTTCTCAATGAAACTTCCTGGCCAACTTATTTAAAATTGCAACCCTGTGCTCATTTAGCAGCCCCTGTGCTCATTAGTTGTCCATTAGCTGCAGCAATGATGGAGCATGGCAGAGGTGCCTCCTGGGCAGGTCCCTGGAAAGAAAAGTTGTTATGGAGTGGGTTGGAGGGGCTCAAATCCTAGGATCCCTTCCTTTTGTGGTTCAGTTTGGCTGCAGGCAACTGGAGGTGCCCTTAGAAAAATCCCATGATTCTGGGCTGTTTCTTTAGATCAAACTTGGACTTTGTCCCCTGTAAGGTGCAGATGTTCCTGGGAAGGGGAACCCATCAGATCCTGCCCTTACACCACAGTGTGAATTGAGGCATGATGGGAATTGGGGCTGGGGGGCAGGAAAGGGCAGTCACCATGCTCTGCTCTGTGTCCTGTGCATCACCTTAATTTTCATTATGGTTCTTCTGGAAAGTACTCTCGTCTTCATGTTATACTGAAGCTAAGGGAGCTCAGAGGTGCTAAGTAACCTTCCAGGGTAGGAAGGGCCAGAATTCCAGATAGGTCCTGGCCCTGGATCCTGTTCCAGGGCCTACACAGGACGGGGACTCTCTGCTAACTGACTTAGCCGCTTTCTCTATGGATGCATGCGGAGGACAGAAAATAGGAAAGGACGATGGCTTTGTCATATGTAAAGATCAAATTCTGACCCACAGCCTGCAGCACCCAGCCCAGGAAATGAGGCCATTATCTCAAGCAACCTGTCCAGGAAGGCAAACAACAATCCTGTAACAACTGGCCCCAAAGGGCCAGGACTCCAATAGTAACTGACCGCTTCCTTCATTTTTGCCCTCCACCCCAAAGCAGGACCAATTGGGAGAAAAGCAGACAAGTTCTCTTAACCAATCAGGATGCCCTATTTCTAGCTGGCCCGCCTACGTCGTGCCCTCACCAGCAGCATCCCGCGGGATTATACTCGAGGTCTTTGCTCTTTTAGCACTGAAAAGCCTCCTGGCTCCACTGGCTGTCTTTGAACCCCCAGATCAAGTGATGGTGCCTGACTCTCCCGCTGTCACCAGCTCTGAACGAACAGCCTCTGCTTGCTCTCATTTGGGCGGTCTTCACTGACATCCACAGTGTGCTCTCAGAAGCCACTGAGGGCTGGGTACACGTGGAGGGCTGGGTGCACGCAGCTTGTGGCTGCGTTGGGCCGATAAAATCGTTCTTGGTTAGCGCAAGGGAGCACCACAGGTCAGCGTCTCCCCGTGTTTTGCGAGAAGCGCTGTTCCATCTCAGAGTTCCACAGTGCCCGTGGCTGGAAACTTCAGGGAGGCTGGGATGGGGGTGTCCTTCGCTCTCCTCTCTGTGGCCCCTTCCTGGGAAAGGGGTGCAGGGGAGATGCAGGGAACAGACTGTTTAGTGGAGTACCCGGGGACTGGTGGCTAGACTGGCGTGAAAAAGTCTGTTCACCCCACAGCTCTTCTCCTTTGGAGCCTGACTAGGTGCGGCTGTGTCCTCCCCTCCCTTAAGAGGGAGCACCGAGGGGACGCCTGGGTGGCTCAGTTGGTTGGACGACTGCCTTCGGCTCAGGTCATGATCCCAGAGTCCCGGGGTCTAGTCCCGCATCAGGCTCCCAGCTCCATGGGGAATCTGCTTTGCTCTCTGACCTTCTCCTCGCCCATGCTCTCTCTCACTGTCTCTCTCTCAAATAAATAAATAAAATCTTAAAAAAAAAATTATAAAAAAAAAAAAGAAAAAAGAGGGAGCATGGAGGAGCAAAGCCCATGCTGGCTGCAGAGGGTCCAGGGCCGGAGACCAGACATTTCCAATCGGACTGGAAACTCTACAGAAAAAAATGACAACTATCTTTGTGGCATCGTTTAGCCCCCATGGAATGATAAGTTTCTCATAATAAAATGTTTTTGGTAATGGACTTAGTCTTTACCTCATTCAATAACTTGATAGGAATAACCGAAATGCCCCATTTAAGAACAGGGTGCTGTAAGGAGAAACTGAAAGAAAAGACTGCTATGAAGAAAGAGGAGGAGAGACAGAAATGCAGGCGTGGAGCCTGAAGACCCCACCTCAGGCCACCTGCCTGGTTCTGGGGACCAGGGCGGGTGCGAGTAAGCGGGCCAGGCAGCTGGTGTTGGCCCCCAGCACATGGGCTGGCAGGAGCAGGGGCACATTCATGTGGGGTAACCCGTCATCACCACGGGGGTCACTGGCCATCGCCATCCCAGCCTCTTTGAAGTTCCCAGCCCATTCCTCACTGCTCTCACTCTCTGCCTTAAGACCCTGGGCCCCCCGTAGGTCCTGGGTCCGTACTGAGGGTCAGGGCACAGAGGGCCAGGACAAGAGATCCAGTGGAACTAGAGACTCTTCCCCTGCGGTGTCTGATGGGTTTTCCTTGGCACACTGAATTTCTCTGTACAGTGAAAACCTATATAGGATTTAAAAAAATAAAAAAAGAGTAACTCCTAATACACTGTGTGCTCCAGGCTGTGACCCACCGTGTGACCCATGGCCATCCATGGTGTTCAGGCTATTTTGAAGAATGGCTATGCTGTTTTTTCCTTTTTTGGCTTGAGTAACAGGAGTTTTTTTTGGGGGGGGGGGTAGGGGGATTATTTATTTATTTGACACAGAGAGAGACACAGCAAGAGAGGGAACACAAGCAGGGGAGCGGGAGAGGGAGAAGAAAGCTTCCAGATGAGCCGGGAGCCCGATTCGGGGCTTGATCCCAGGACTCTGGGATCATGACCTGAGCAGAAGGCAGACGCTTAGCGACTGAGCCACTCGGGCACCCCGAGCAACAGGAATTTTGAAACCCATCATCTGTTTTCCTAAGTGAACATTTGGCCGCACTTGATTTGAATCAGGGACCATTTGCACTTAGGAGTTTTAGGTCAAGGGAGAGGCTGAGGCTGGAACTAAAGGCCTCCTTGGGCCCCGGCAATGTCCCGGGAAGCTCGCCTCTCTGGGTCCACTTTGGTGGCTTGCTGACACCAGACCACCACTCCCCTCCATCCACAGGTGACCACAGAGCTCCGGCGTCTGTACCTGCGGCGCGAGACCATGGACCCTGACCCCCTGCACCCTGTTACGAGCTGATTATTGTACCCAAGCCCAAATCGGAGAGTTTCCTTCGGAGATAATGCCATTAGATCCGAAGAGGGAAGTGAATCTGAATATTAAATAAACATTCTCCATTAGCCACAGCAAGAGCGTGTCAGACCAACTGCCTCTCTGCCGGCTTTTTGGTTCTATGCAGCACTTAGAAATAGCTGGATGTTCAGCTGTTACATTAAAAAATCATTCTGCAATAAAATGCCAGTTAAAAGAACTTCAGAGATAAAGAATTATGTAACTGTCCTTTATCAGCCCGGAAGGAAACGGATTCAGGAGATGGCTCTCTCTCCCGTCCCCCACAGCGTCTGATTGGCTTTCTTTAGCACCTTGAATTTCTTTGTACAATGAAAACCTATACTAACCAAAGAAAGAGGGGCATCCCTCATGTTACAGGAAGGTCACCTAAGTCAATTACTGCGTCTCTGAACTGAACTTTGAAATCTGGCGCGGATGAAGAGTTTCAATGCAACTATGGAAAATGTGCTGTTTTTTGCTTTTCATTTGTTCTGAGAGGGGCCTTAATGTTCTGTATTCCAACAAACTGCTCAAAATGGAAAAAAAAAAAACAACAAACAAACCCCAACCCCTTAACTTTATCAACAGAAATATATTCAACAAGTGTATTTTCGCTCTTTCGTGAGAAAGATGTCTGGCAGTGGGACTTGGGGGACCTCCCCTTGCAAGCTCCTTTGTGTTGCCTTGTCCCTCTGTCCTTGGTGCTGTCACATGGGTGCTGGGTTGGGCTGTGTGGTGTGGGTGCTTCATACCCGTGTCTCCTGCAGGAGGCCAGGAGTTTTTGAGGATGATATATGCTGACCCCCGGCAGAACTTGTCTTGGAGCAGGTGCATTAACCGTGATTGAATTAGCAAACCACTAGCCCACGACACAGCACGGACTCCTTTTGAACATACTATTTGCTCCGCCGTCAAACAGCTGTTTGATTTGCAATTTCCACCCCTCTGGAACAAGCTGGCTTTGTTTGGTCTTGTCCTAGGTTTCCTTCTGGGGAAGCTGTGCTCTTATGCCTTGTCTACATCGGCCATTGAGTCTGACCAGCCTCGGAGGGCTCAGCTAGAATGAGGCCCGAGCACTCCCAGGGGATCAGCAACCCCCTTCTCTTTCTGTGTTGGTCCATTCTGTGGGCCCTAACCCGTTTTCGGCGTCTCGCTCTGCTCATTCAGAATGGTGATTTTTTTGATTTCAGTAACTGGCCAACCTCTGATTAATTGTCTTTCCCCTAAAGAAGAAATACGGTCTGAGTCTAAGTTCATCTTATGATTCAGACTCGACCTGATGCCTCTTACAGGAAAGCCACTTGTGGGGAAAGAGAATCAGAAACGCAGGGCTTGGCCTCCCAGCTGGAGCAGCACAGAGATGCAAAATTGTATTCTCACGATGCTTCTAGAAGCTCCCGCGAAACACAGTCGCTTCTCTGCAGTTAAGTTTAAGGTTCCACACTGGAGCTTGGCATTTATTCTTACCATTACGTTCTTTCAAGCTATAAAACAACAGTTCATTAGAATTATGCCGACAAAAATTCCTCACCCACTTCTGTGCACGGAGATGCTGCTGATGCCTGGATCCTGGGTTAGCTATTCCCCTCCCCCTCACACGTTTTAAAACCACTTCTGTGAAAACTTAAAAAAAAAATCTGATGCTGCTGTTAGAATAGTAGTAAATAAACAGTGTCCATTGCTTACATGTGGACAGGTTTTTTTTTTTTTTAAGATTTTATTTATTTATTTGACAGAGAGATAGAGAGCACAAGTAGGCAGAGCAGCAGGCAGAGGGAGAGGGAGAAGCAGGCTCACCACTGTATAGAGAGCCCTGATGTTGGACTTGATCCCAGGACTCTGGGGTCATGACCTGAGCCGAAAGCAGCTGCTTAATCGACGGAGCCACCCAGGCGCCCCATCACATGACAGCTCCTGAATTTCACAATGACTATATTCCTTACAAAAAAAAAAAAAAAAAAGATAACCTTTCATTGTTTTCTTCATGCCGCTTCAGAGTCAGTCCCCCTTGATGGCGTCTTTCATAAAAGGCAGGGGCTAGTATTGATTTCTGGAGCACTTTGGTGGTTGAAGATCAAAGGAGCCATCTCCTTCCCGTTCCATCCTGCTCTATCCTGCCACTCAAACTTTCTTCATGTTCCCAAACCGCTGGTCCTGTTTGTTCAGCATCCCAGGTCTCTGTGGCGTCCTGGATGCTGAGAATACTTCCGGGTTCTTTCTGCTGCTCTGGGATGCAGAGGAAAACCAGGCTGCCAGGTGTGAACCCCGGGCAGGTTTCAGGATGTTTCTGCAGGGGGTTATGCATCCAGGATCTAGAGTAGCATTATGGACTTATGCACAAACACCAACATTCCCCTAAGCAATTAAGTTCCCACCTTCCTTGGGCTCTCCTGCGAATAACACACCCTAAGGAAGTAGGATGCTTATCATATTTAGGCTTCTATGTTGAACCCTAATAATGGTATCATTAACCCGAGCTGTGTCCATTCACCACATAGCGCATGCACGCGCATACTGCTGATTCTTTTGAGGGCTTCTGTCCTTTTCCTTTGGATTTCTCCTCGGGTGAGACTATGTCCTCTCCCCCTTGGGATGTCCGTATTACCCAGAAAAGCACCTGCCGCATAGTAGGCTCGCAAAGAAATGTGTGTGGTTGGCGGGCAGCTGAAGTGATTCAATGAATAAAGCAACTTTTTCCTTTGTAGCTCAGGGTGAGGGGGAGAATTGCTTTTTGTTTTCCTATAATGCCAATCTGCTCTTCCTGAGTTTTTCCTGGGAGACTCTTTTGCCGTGTTTCACTTCCTGGGAGGGAAAACTCGCTTTTCAGGGGCAGAAAAAATACACTGAGTGAAGGTCAATCCACGGGATGGGGTTGCAGGCGTTCCCTGGGTCTCTTCTGTTAGGATTAAAGAGGAGCTGACCCGGTAGGATGTTTTCACACTTCCTTGTCCTCTGTCAGTCAGCAGCTGTACCCGTGGCCCACACTTCCTTTCTGGCAGCTTGCATCTTCTCTGCTCAGAAGGGCAAATGAAGGGCTGGTGGGGGAGGGTTATGGGCAACAGCCCGTCTTTCTTCAGTGGCATCAGTATGGCCCCTTTTGATAGCAGCAGGATAAGTATGTGGTGCCTGCTTCTGACCAAGACACAGAGATCAGGCAGCCCTACAGAACATACGGAGGGCCAGTTTGGAGGGACAGCGCACGGTGGGCTCTTTCCCAGAACTGGGAGGGGCTGGGTGGCAGTGTGAGTCTAAAATCCTTCTTTGGAGGGAAAAACTTACCCCGTGGTACTGCGGATGGAAATGTCTTCAAGTGGTGCTTTTTCTTTTTCTTCTTCTTTTTTTTTAAATTGGTAAACTATAGCTTTCAATAATGGGACATGATCTTCCCTGCTTTGGTTAACTTTTTGGACTTTTTAAGAGGAAGGCCAGAGGCTTGTGGCCCTGAGCTCTTCCTCTTTGGATCCTAAATCAGGGATAAGAATCTTTCTCTTTTTCTATTAAAGGAATTTTTAAAGTATTTAATTTTAATTTTAATTAATTAATTTTTTTAAAAGATTTTATTTATTTATTCGACAGAGAGATCACAAGTAGGCAGAGAGAGGGGGAAACAGGCTCTCTGCTCAGCAGGGAGCCTGCTGAACAGAGAGCCCCCATATGGGGCTCGATCCTGGGATCCTGAGATCATGACCTGAGCCAAAGGCAGAGGCTCAACCCACTGAGCCACCCAGGCACCCCTTATTTATTTATTTTTAAAGATTTTATTTATTTATTTGTCAGAGAGAGAGAGAGAGAGAGAGAGCGCGCGCACAAGCAGGGGGAAGAGGCAGAAGAAGAAGCAGCAGGCCCCCAGCTGAGCACGGAGCCCAATGTGGGACTGAATCCCAGGACCCTGGATCATGACCTGAACTGAAGGCAGTGGCTTAACCCACTGAACCATCCAGGTGCCCCAAGATTTAATTTTTCAGAGCAATTGTAGATTCACAGCAAAGGTGAGCAGAGAGTACAGAGATTTCCGACATACTCCCTGCCTTCCTGCAGCCTACCCTGCCACCAACATCCCACACTCTGTATCAACAAAGCCGTATGTTTGTTAGAGTTGATGACCCGACACTGATGTATCTTGATTCCCCAAAGTCCGTAGTTTATATTAGGGCTTACCCTTGGTGTTGTATAGCCCATGGGTTTGGACAAATAGATAAAGATGTATACCCACCATTATAGTATCATACAGAGTAGTTTAACTGCCTTACAATTCCTCTGTGCTCTGCCTAGTCTTCCTTAGTAAGGGAATTTTAAAACACTAGGGAGCAGTTTTCACTAGATCCCTAAACACGACTGGGTCACTGCTTCCTCTGATGGGTCTGATTCTCCTCTTTTCCAGTTGAAGAGTTTGTTTTGGTTTGAAACCAACTAAACAAAATATCTACATCTTAATAAATTCAGACACGAAGTAAATTATTCTGGGCGCTGTGGGGAAAGGAAGAATCAGGGTTCTTCGTGTATTCCAATCACTTTATTTACGTCGTGGGGTTTTGACAGTCTCTTGGTTCTCGTTCAAGGTCATGAGCGGATCTTAGGTCCTAGTAGATTGGTCTTACCTTTGAAAATGCTTATGCTTGGAAACCTTTCCTCGACTGAATTAGCTAGCGAATTTGCTAGATCTCTTGGTCTCAACTCAACTGAACGATCTGCTTGCTGCTGGCTCACGGACCTGAGCACCAGATGGCAGACTCCTGGCCGGTGCCAAGCCAGCCAGGAACGCTTGAGAATGGAAGACCTGATAATCCGTCTCCTGTCTTCTTCCTCTTCACCTGCAGGAGGCAACCACCTGTATCTGCGGTTCCATTTGGATCCTTCTGAGCTGTTCCATTAAGGCCCACTTCGAAAGGTGTGGTCACTGCTCTTTTGCCCCCCACCTCACCCCCAGAAGGGGTTCTGTGACAGCTTCCCCACTCACAAGCCCCGTGGTCTTCAACCTCCTGTACCACCTTTGCATAAACAGCCAAACACAATGGATTCCTTTTCAGTCTTAATCCTTGAACTCCCAGCTGAAATTCCTGGCTCCTCCCTTCCTCCTGAAACTCCTTCTTCCTCGGTTTCTCCCGGGGGTCTGTGTTATTCTTTGTATCTTTCCTTCTCCAACACTCTTCTGAAAGAGGGGGGCTCTGTGTTCTCCTGTCCTGGGCCCTCTTCTCTTCTTACTGTACACATTCTCCCGGGAGAGAGGTCCCCAGGGGGTTACTCCTGTGAGTCTATCTTCGGCTCAGTGGGCCGCGTGGGTTCCAGACCTTCAGTCAACGCCCACCTGCTTCCCCGAGGATGCCCACTGGCTTCTCCCGGTGGCTCACCTTCAAAGCATTGTTCTCCTTCCACTCCACTTGCTTCTTCCTCTTAAATCCTTTATGGTGGGGCATGTCATTGCCATTTTGCCTAAGAGAGAAGACTAAGAGTTCATGGAGAGACTCCTCTCCATGCCTACATTCCACCATCTCCTCAGTCACCAGATTCAGTGGATCCCATTTTGCCTCCGTCCCAATCCTTTCTGGCCCTTCTTTTTTTTTTTTAATTTTTTTTTTTTTTTTTTTTTTTAATTTGACAGAGAGAAAGATCACAAGTAGGCAGAGAGGCAGGCAGAGAAAGAGAGGGAAGCAGGCTCCCCGCCGAGCAGAGAGCCCGATGTGAGGCTCGATCCCAGGACCCTGGGATTGTGACCTGAGCCGAAGGCAGCGGCTTAACCCACTGAGCCACCCAGGCGCCCCTTTTCTGGCCCTTCTTTATCATTACTTCGTCGGCCTGTGTTCACCTTCTCGCATCTTGTGACTGGACCACTGCAACTGTCTCCAGCTGGCTATTTGCCGATTTGGTGCAGTGAAGCCAGACCGCCGGGGTTTGAATCCTGGCTCTGTCCCAGAGAGGCTGGGTGAGCCTGGGATGGGGTTAGCCGTTTTAGGTTGTGTGATCTCATGTGACCTGTGCATTTACAATTTTGAGTGTGCGTATCACAGAGAGAAGTGGCTCAGCTGAATACAGAATTCAGAGACTGTGACAATCAATGGAGTGTTTACTCTGTGCCAAGCTCTACGCCAAGTCAGTTTACCTACAACTTTGTCAATTAGTTCCACTGAATCCTTTCAGTTACCATGCGGCATAGGGATTGTTACCCATGTGGAAACCGGAGCCCAAATTTCGGGCCACAAAGCTGGTAAACGGGCATGCTGGAATTTCAGACCAAGTCTGACTCTGGTGCCTTGTTCCTAACCACCCTGCATCTCCTCGTGGATCATAGGTGTATCCCCAAGTTTTGAGAGTATTCATATAGTCCACTGATGCCTTAACCACAGTAGATGGCATTCAGTTTGAGTCATTTCAGGGCCAGTCCTAATCATCTGTCTGAACAGAGATGGGCTAGCAAGTTGTTATGGACTGAACAGTGTCCCCTCAAAAGTCCTCATGGTGAAGCCGTGATCCCCAGTGAGACTATTTGGAGTCAGGGTCTTTAGGAGGTAATTAAGGTTAAATGGGGCCATAAGGGTGGAGCTCTAAGCCAATAGGGTTGGTGTCCTGATAACAAGAGGAAGGGAGACCGTGCCCTCTCCTGCTGTGAGAGGCCCCAGGAGAAGCTGGCCATCTGCAAGCCAGAAAGAGAGCCTTCAGCCGACACCGAACCCTACTGGGCCTCGATCCTGGCCTTGCCAGCCTCTGTAAAGTGCGAGGAAATCAATTTCTGTGGCTTGAGCCACCCGTCTGAGGTATTATTACAGCCACGGCTGACTAAAACCCTCGTCAAAGAGAGCAGCTTTGACGGAGGGCTTTGACCTTCCAGTGTGGACAGGTCAGAGAACAGCGTGAATTCCGGGGATGGAATCTGGCTTCCCGTGAACAATGGCCGCCTCGGGCCTATACAATTGTAGTTCATAGATGATACAATAAAATGACACACAAGTTGTGAGGAAAATGCCACGCTGGCTCGGCCTCCCCCTCCAGGGCTGTGAGGAAGTGTGAAGCTTTCCTGTCTTCAGGAGAGTGAAGGCATAGCCAGAGTATCTGGGATTTCCACTGGCTTAAAAGCCACGGTGCTACAGGAGGCTGGGACAAAGCGGGGCAGCGACTCGATGAAGCTGGGCCCCAGGTGTCCTCACAGCTTGAGTGTAGCTCACAACTCAGAAACTGCTGTCTTGGCCACCGTACGCTTTACCACAGGTTAAGTAAAACAAAACAAAACAAAACAAAACAAAACAAACAAAAAGAAACCCCCCAAAACCCCGACATTTATTTTGAAAAAAACAAGTGATCAAAACCCCACAGAGAAGAACATTCCATGTTCCATGAGCTTGTCATGGCACCAAGCACCTCCTCTTGAAGCAACTCCAGACACAGACAGGTCATTCTGGTTTATACTAAGAGCCAAATGCAGAGGAAAAGCAGCAAATGTCCCAGAGAGATTGCTTCCCTCTTGAAAGATGTTTTCCTGGCAGGGAAGTGGCAATCACACAAAAATATAACAGGAAGTAATGGAATAAAGTAAATAAAAAAAAAATACCACAAATCCTACCCACGATGGAGAATTTTTAAATTGACTAATAGTCTGGAAAAGAATAGCATCAAATGAACGGTTAGGGGGTCCGTGAGCGCTCTTCCCCCACAGGAACGTGGTGAACAGGGAAGTCACATCACAGTTAACAAAAGATGTGGAAGAAAAATCAGGGACAACCACTATGTTATAACTCCGGGAGCTCAGTGGTAGACAGATTTGCTCAAAGAACGGCGAATGCAGCTTTGCTTGCTACAGGTGTTTGGACAGATGAGCTCTTCTGATCCCACACCCAGTTTTGTCAGCTGGGCTTTTACTGGGTGTAGACGCAGGGCGGCTGTAGTTGGCGCCCGGAGGTCTGTGCTGCTTGGGATAGACATCAGAGGTAAGAACTGGTGGCCTGTGGACTGCATCAGGCACAGAGAGCGTGTTTTATTAACTTGAGCCAACGCTTAAAAATAAGCGGGTGTCAGATGAAGACGGCCATTTCCACCTTGTTCTGGAAATTCAGAAGACCTGGCAACACTGGGGTTGCGTTCTCACTGGTCAAAGACATGTTGAAACTAGGACACAACTGTCCCTTTCAGACAAGGGCACATGCTCTCTCTCTGAAACCTCCTCCTGAATTGTGCCCCGCCCCCGCCACCCCCCATTCATAAGTTGAAGCCTTAACCCCCAAAGTGACCGCATTTGGAGACATGGCCTTTTAAGGGGGCTATTAAAGTTAAATGAGGTCATAAGGCTGGGTTCCTAATCTGATTTTCCCCCTTCCCTCATGTGCATGCCAAGGCGTACAGAGGAAAGGCCATGGGAGGACCGGCAAGAAGGTGGCCATCGGCAAGCCGGGAAAAGAGGCCTTCTCTGTGACCCGTCCTACATACCGGTCATCTGACCCCTTCTCTGAGACCATTCCCTCCCCATTCCTGCTACACTGCTCTAGCTCTGACTCCAGGAGCCCTTCAGGACCTGTGGCCTTTTAACTGGAACGTCCATCCTATCTGCACCTCACCTCTGTTCTCCCTTTAAATCCAGCCACTCCATGCCTGAAAGAAGGCCCCATCCAAGAGTTAGAACAGAACCACAACGGTCTTGCAGTTGGCCCTCAAGGTCACAGTGGTTCCCAGACTCTTGCAGTCCTAGCACCATGTGGGGTACTAAGTCGTGTGCAGGAAACAAAGCTCAGGCCATCGGGATAGACCCAGGGGTGGGTGTCAGTAGGCAGCAAAGGACCCAGAGATCATGTGGGCTATAATAAAATGCCATGCAAGAAGTGCAAATGGAATTCAGTAGGGACACAAGGGAGTTACACATTTATTCCCATAGGAGGACTGGGCGTGTCTCCGGGAGGACATCATCACGGAAGATGGACAACCTCAGACCGGTGGGCATGGAGTATGGAAGGGGCCTAAAGTGCATGCGTCCTTCCTGAGCCTGTGAGCGCTCCAATGCTAGAAGAGCTCTCCAATTCTAGAAGAAGGAAGGGAAAGGGATCAGTAAGCCAGATAAATGCCTGCTCAAAACATAATGGCGGCAGAAGCAAACATCTGAGGGCATGAATGGTCAGTAAATGGTACTTTGGTTCAAAGATTTCCAGCTAAATCCACTCTCTATCCTAACAAAACCAAGAGCCTTTCTCAGTTTAATTCAAATCTATACAAAATCCGATAAACGATGTCATCCTGACACAACAGTGTGTGTTTTCATGTTGACATCACTGGATGAAAGATATAATATACTTTATCCCCAAAGAGTGAGTCATTTGAGTCAATGTCATTTCCAATACGATGTTGATACACAAGCTCTATCAGGCTCTAAGATAATGTCTTTAACAAGGGTAGTCATTCAACATATGCACCAGAAGCGGGCTCCTTAGAGAACACCATTCCCTTCTTCAGAGATTATCTCCCAGTTCCCTTTCAAAGAATCATGAGCTTATTAATTTTTACATATATCAAGCATGTTCTGCTTCACATATCCTTTCATTTAAAAAGAATTTCTGTTCAACTGCACCATCACACTGTAACAGTATTGCATGGCCGTAACTCTAGATCTTCTTTATTTTATTCTTCGTTTATTTCTTGAGACCGCAATCCTCTCCTTTTTGAGCTCTATTAATCTGAAGCACTTAACATTTTTGACTTGAGTAATTTCAAATTAGTTTCTTTACAGAAAACTAAGTGGGTAGGAGTGTACTCTGAGCACTTGCATTCCTGAAGATCCCAGACAGAAGTAATGGTTTAATGGTATGAAATTCTAAGATTACAATTCTCTATTTTCAGACCCCTGGAAACATGGCTCTGTCATAGGGTAGACGTGAGTACTGTAGATGAAAACTATTTCTGATCTGGTCCTCTTCCCTTTTCAGGTAAACTGCTTGCTTATTTTATTTTTTTCTTCTTTGTTTCTCCCCTCCCCAGTTTCCCCTTATCTTAGAATTCAGCAGTTGGGTTTGTGTTGTTCTAGTTATTCATTCTTGCCGTAAGTGAACTCCTCTAAGTGACGACTTATTTGGTTCTCGAAATTTTAAAACAAAAGCCACCTTTACTTACAACCAGGTATCTTACTCAGGTCACGGGGATTGGTTCCTTTCCTATGCATGGCAGAGCAGAGAGGCAAACAGTTCTTTTTTCCTAATATGTTACAAAATTTGGGTCAAAGCCCACGTATTAAATTTGTTGTTGTTGTTTGTCTTAAACTTTAAAAGGCAACAAGCAACATCAGGAATTCATGATTTTATTTATTTACATTTCATTTATTTATTTATTTATTAAGATTCTACAGTAGAGTGTATACAAAATGCTTTCTGGGCGTTAACTTGGAGAAGCCTTGCTGCCATGCTCGTTACAGCGAAAGCTCGGAGAAAAATCCTAGCAAACCATGTTGTAGTTTGTTCCCTTTAAAACGCTGGTGATTTGGCACCCACTGCTTCGCAGGCCCTTAGCACCACGCGCAGCTCTTGGGGGAGCCTGCCACGCTACTCTGCTTCTGGTTCTGAAAGGGAAGCGTATGTTCTGGGAGCCCCGGGGTTGAAATTACTCAATGAAAAAGAAGTGCCATGTCTCCAGCGGTTGAAGTCACTTCTCCAAAGGGACCAAGCCACACCCACCGACCGCTCTGCCCGCATTCTGCGACTGGAATGAAAGCTTTGTGGTCGCGCTAAGAGGTCTTCCAGCCTCCTGCCATTTGCGTTCCTAAAACCTAAGTGCCAAACGACTACACCGTTTCAGGAAATGAGATGCTCGCGTTAGCCATCCCTGTGGATTACAGACTGGGGGAGGAAATCAATCGAGGGGGGCGGAAATTCCCAGAGAAGCTCATTAATTAGTAACAAATGGACAACTGGCCAAAATCACAAGGCGCGGAAAGCAGCAATATCACACGGAAAGGGGTTCTGGGCCACATCACAAAAGTAAATATTGTCCGTGTAAAAATCAACGCGGCGACGATTTTCGCCTGCCCCACCTCCCCGAGCACACTTCTGCGACCGCGGCCCACCCGGCGCGGAACCAGAGGGGCCCCCGCGCCCGGGGCGGGGCGGGGCGCGCGCCGACGGCACCTACCCAGCAGTAGCAGCCGGTGCGTCTGCTGCAGGTCGCGCTTCTGCTCGCGGAGCATGCGGTCGATGCTCCTGCTGACCTTCTTCGCCTCGCGCTCGGCCTCGCGCTCCTCGGCTCGCAGCTGCTCCGGACGCCGCCGCCGCTCCTTCTTCGGGGCGGCTTTGGGCCGCGTACACGCCGGGCTCCCGCCGGCGCCCCGAGGGAGCGGGGTCGGGACCGCGTCTCCCCCGACCGCCGCCGGGGCCCGGGCGGGGGTCGGGGCCGGGGCCGGGCCGGGCCGCACGTCTTCCGCAGGCGCTTCCGAGGCGGCGCGGGAGACGTCCTCCGGATCCCCGAAGAGCAGCGGTCGTAGACTGTAGCACAGACCCATGTGGACGCCGGGGTGCTGGGGGTGGGGGGCTCAGGCCGGGGCCCCGGCGGAGGGGCGGGAGGGGGCTACACCCGGACCCGGCGCGGCGCTGCCGCCCGCAGGCTGCGGGCTGGGGGTGCGGCAGGCCCGGGCTGGGAGCCGCGGCCCCTCACAGTCCCAGAGGGCCATTTTGCATTTTCCGCTGGGTGCAGGGGGTGGCGGCCGCCTGGGCTGGAGATCACCTGATAACGCGGCGAGCGGGCCGCGCCGACGGGCCTCCGCGAGCCCGGCCCCCGTTACCGTAAATACCGCCTCCCCGGCTGTCCCCGTTACCGTAAAAACCGCTGCCGGGTCCGGCCCCCCTTTACCGTAAATACCGCCGCTAGGGCCGGCCCTCGTTACCGTAAATACTGCAGCCTGGGTGGTTCCGTTGCAAATACCACCGCAGGCTCCACTCTGGTTACGGTAAATATAGCCGCCTGGCCCGACCCCCAAGACAGTAGGCACCGCCTCGCGTTTGAGTCTTCGATACCGTAAATACGGTTGCCCGAGCCGGCCAGTGCCGCAGTGGCGGTGGTGGTGCCGTCACCACCCAGAGCTGCCATTGCAGCGCTCGAAAAACACACTGGCTTTGATCTGGGACAGTGGTGAATAAGAGCGGGAAGCCAGACAAAAGGCTGGAGGTGCTAGCTTTCAGATCTCGAATTGCCGGGTGTATTACCTGCAGAGATCACCTTGCCTCTTTTTCATTTACACACACCCACACATCGGCACACTTTTCATTCTTACCTTAATTCTTTTATGCCTTTGATCTCGACAAAATCTCCAAATCCGGAGGTCCATGACATCATTTAAAAAATTACACTTACTAGAATATTGAAAAGGAGAACATGTCATTGTCATCTACTATATTATATTTGCTAAAACAAATACATGGAATTGCACTCTGTATCCTTTTTTTAAATCCACAGTATAGGGCGGAGAGGAGCAGAGGCTATTCAGGCCAAGTGCCCTTTCTCCAGGCCTCCTTTGGATACAACCCCACCAGAGATCTCGACTGTCTCTACTATTTCCCACATAGTATCCATCGTCTTAGAGAGGAACTGCTGAAAATTTCCATAGTTTTTAAGAACTCTGCTCTAACACGTGTTCCTTAATTTCTACCAAATGACATGAAATATGATAAATATATCTAATGTAAATCCCATTAAAAGCAGCAGATTGGTCTGTTTCATGCAAGGCCTGCTAACAAGGGTACACTGTACCCACTGGCACTTGGTTGTAAATACTACATTTGATTAAATATTTAACTTTTTTTGAAAGAGAACTTTTTATTACTTTTACATACAGAAAATTCAACAGTGTCTGCTCATTTTGGTGGCCTGTTTGGTGGCCCGTTCTTTAGCCTTTGCCTTTTCCAGCTGGGCAATGTGAGCTGCTGACTTTGGATCCAGGATGGTTGCTCTCCAGTGATAGTAGATCTCATTATATCTGTCATTGTAATTGGTCCTGATGGCTTCCACCAGCTTAGCTGGAGCTCCTTTGTCTTCCTGTGTGAAGGCCACAGTGGAGCAGGTCTTCCTGTGGAATGGACACCCCAGCCTGGCCTTCCCCTTGACAATGCAGTAGGGAGCCCCCATCTTACCACACAGGGTAGGCAGGAAGACAGCCAGCTCAATGGGGTCCGCATCATGGACAATCACTACCAGCTGAGCCTTCCTGTTTTCTGCCCAGGTGGTGACATATTAACCCCCGCTTGAAGGACAGGTGACCTCTGAGTGGGGATATTCCCTTGGACGGCAGCTTTCTTCTCAGCCCGGATCAACAATCTCTGCTTCTTCTCTTGCTTTGTCTCTGGTCTGTGTTTGTGGGTGAATGTAAGCAGTCGCTTCTTGACGGTCCAAGGCCATGGTGAAGTGGTTAAAATCACAGGAGGCACTTTTGGACATTTTTAGAGAGTAGACCTTTGCCGCTAAAGCTGGATGTAGCAGGGGCATTTGTCCTGTCCGATGCCAAAATTCTTGGGCCTTTTCTCAAACAGGGTATTGAACGCCTTCTTGGTCCCCCGTTTCTTCACAATAACAAGAGCCGGGGCCCCATTCTTCCTCTTGCCTTCTTTCCTTTTGGCATCTTGGATGGCTGGAGGAGAGGCTACATTTTGATTACATTTTTAAAAAGGAAATTGGAGATCTAGATTCACATTTATTTTAGGGCCCTATTAATAACAAATGTATATACCATGTAATGTTTTGGACCTAACATTACCCCCATATTCACCAAAATTAGCTGCACTTTTAGGTTTTTGAAGAGTAGTAGGACTACTATAGAAAATCTAACTGAGAAAACAGAGAAAGCTATCAAATATCAGTGTGATTTTTGCTATTCACCTGCCCATATTCCATTTATCCCTTCACTTATTTAGGATTTATCAAGCACCAACAATATGCTGGGCATTCTGGTTGGTATCAGGTGAAGCAAAAGACATGGGTCCTTATGGTGTGTATACACTAATGAGGTAAAAATATGTTTAATCATATATGTATAAGTTAATAGATTTATGATATATTTCAAATTATGCAAATGCTGTGAAGGGAAAGAAGAGGGTTCTCTAAGAAGTAATAAGGGAAGGCCCAACTTAAAATTGGCAAAGGAGGCAAAGAAAAGGAAAACACTGATTCAAAGGAACCCATGGATCCCTATGTTTATACCAGTATTATTTATAATAGCCAAGATATGGAAGCAAACCAAGTGTCCATCAATAAATGACTGGATAAAGAAGCTGTTTCCATATATATATTTGAAAGAGAACTTTTTACTTTTATGTACAGAAAATTCAACAGTGTAACATAAATACACAAAAATTCAATAATACAACTATAAAATTATATTAGTAATGTATATTACACATATATTATATATAGTATCATATACATATATACACACTGAAATATTAGTCAGCCAAGAAAAAGAGTGAGATCTTGCCATTTGCAACAGGGATGGACCTAGAGGTTATTATGCCAAGTGAAATAAATCGGGAAAAGACAAATATCATATGATTTCACTCATATGTGGAATTTAAGAAACAAACCAACAAAGAAAAGAGACAAGCAAAACCCAGACTCTTAAATACAGAGAACAAACAGGTGGTTGCCAGAGAAGAGGTGGCTGGGGGAAAATGGGCAAAATAAGTGATGGAAATTAAAGAGCACACTTATCATGATGAGCAATGAGTACTATAAAGAATTAAGTCATTATATTGTACACCTGAAACTTCTAGGACACTGTATGTTAATTATACTTCAGTAAAAACAATGGTAGGGGAAGAAGTTCATGTGTGATACAGGGAAAGCCATTCAGAGGAAGAGATATTTGAATTGAGAAGAATATGTACCAATTCTTTTCCTGTTATAACTTATTAAGCTTTATCAACTAATATCACAAGAGATGGATAAAATTTTATGTATTGAAGCCAGGTGAAAACAGAAACAAATATAGACTTTTAAAAATTTATTTTAGAGAGAGAGAGAGGACCTCTCTGGAGAGGAAGGAGGGACAGAGAGGGAGGATGAGCAGGGGAGAAAGAGAGAATCGCTCAAGCAGTCTCCACGTGGAGCACAGAGAGCACTTGGGGCTCGATATCAAAACCCTGAGATCATGACTTAAGCAAAACCAAGAGTTGGATGCTTAACTGAGTGAGACACCCAGGTGTCCCTAGTACAGATTTTAAAAGTACATGAATTAATTTGTATCTAGAGGAAATTTACTCAGTTAAGGATTTACTTAGAGAGATAGAAGACAACATTGTCTGTTGGTACTGAAACTGAAAATAATTTCTTAAAATCCTGTTAATAGAATCCTAAGAAAGAGCTGTTGGGGACCCATTTTGGCCACATTTCAATTTCTTTCAGCACTTTTAATTACATACCAGTTGTAAAAAATTGGATTATGTGTTCTCTGCATAGGATAAATTAGAATAAAATATTTAATATTTATATAACACTTTAGTTAAATTTAATGTTTTCTCTTCAATCCAAGGTTGATTTTTAATTCATGTATAATTAGGTCATACAAGTAAGCAATTTCTAATGTCAAAGAATGATTACAAATCTGAAAACAGAAATCATGAGGGAACTCTAAAGTAAACATAAAATTATAGCATATAAGATATAATCCAATAGGATTATTTCAGTCAAAATTAATTTTCCTTTGAACTAAGAACGATCAGAAGTAGATACGTTGAAAAGTTTATGTCTTAGGTCTTTGTATGGAAATCATGTTCCGTTGATGAAAGTAGCATATTATTATTGCACATTTTTGCAAATTTTCACACTGTTTAATTGGAAACTTGAGTAAAATTGTAGAAATGAGTTAAGGCCAATTTGGCTTCTTTCTCCCCAGGTGGAGCTATATTTGAGTAGCATAATGTATTATAGAGGAATGATTAAACAATGATACCTTCTCAAGAATACAATAATAATGTATCCATTAAAAATGAAAGAGGGCTCATTTCCTATAACGCATGTTTTCTCAACCTTGGCATTATTGACTTTTGGGGCTAGATAAATTTGTTGAGGGAGGGAGCTGTCCTGTGTATTATAGGATGTTTAGCAGCATCCTTGGCCTCAACCCAGTAGGTTCCAGTAGTACTCTTCCTCAGTAGTGACAATAACAACAACAAAATATCTCCAGGTATGCCGAGTATGCCCTTAGGCAAAACTGCCTCAAGTTCAAAACCGTAGTTACCATAGATTGGCAGAGTAGTAGCTCAGTTGGACCGATAAATTAAAAGATATGGTATTTATATCTCCTATTTTAATGTACTGGAGAGTAACCAGAGCAAGTCTATCCTTGAAATATAAGTATCATAGGTAAGCTTTGTGATTTGAAGGCTTTTTTGCTTGAGGACACTTCCCAGTTCACCATTAGTGGGTGGCAGAAAGCCACAATATTACTGGCACGACTGGCTACATGATTTGGGGGGCCCCGTGCAAAATAAAAATCCCATACCCCTTGTTGAAAATTTAAGAATTTTAAGGCAATGATAACGGAGTATTAAATCAGCCATGAAGTCCTCTGCGACTTTGCAGATAACATGCCAATGAAGCTGGGCCCACTTAATGGCTTGAGATCTCAGAGAATAGAATTTGGAGGTGGAGAAATAGCCCAGAAAATTAGTAGTGAAATTCTAGGAGGGAGGAAACTTTAGAAATGTGAGCCCCACAAATCTGCACATAAAATCCACTCATGTCTTTGGTTGACTACTATCAACAATGCAGGAGGAGACCCTGGGAGCCTGACGAGAACACCTAAAAAATATAAAGGGACAGAGCAAAGATTTCATCTTCTTTCTTCAGGACAGACAGATTTTTTTTTTAATTTTTATTTTTTAAAAGGTTTTATTTATTTGACACAGAGAGTGATCACAAGTTGGCAAAGAGGCAGAGAGAGAGGAGGAAGCAGGCTCCCTGCTGAGCAGAGAGCCCGATATGGGCCTTGATCCCAGGACCCTGAGATCATGACCCAAGTCTAAGACAGAGGCTCGACCCGCTGAGCCATCCCGGTGCCCAGGACAGACACGATTTTGAGTTCAGCTATGTTAACTAGTTTAGAGAAAAAACATAGCAAAGCAAAAATCATTCATTCGAGAGATATAACAGAAAATAAAGTCCCTACAAGATATCATTTATAATTCCCAGAGTCCAATAAAAAGCATTAGACAAACACAACAGACAGAAAAATGTGACTTGTACTTAAGAAAAAAAAAAAAAAAGACAATAATTGATGACCAGATGAACCAGATGTAACAATTAACAGAGAGGGACTTTAAAGTAGTGACCACAAACATATTCAAAGAGTTAAAGGAAGATATGCACATAAAGAATGAACCAATGGATAATCTGGAAAAACTGAAATTATAGAAGAGAAACAAATGGAAATTCTTAAACCCAGAAGTACAATAACTGAAATTAAAAAAAAAAAAATCATTGCATGTGCTTACCAACAGGGGGAAGACAGAAAAAGGACAAATTGATGAAATTAAAATTAGATCCAGAGAAATGATCCAACGTGAAGAACAGAGAGGAAAAAAACAACTGAAGAAAAATAAACAGCTTCTCTGAGGCCTGTTCACCAATATTAAGTGGTCTAAACAAAGAGCAATTAAGAGTCCTAGAAATAGGTGAGGATGAAATTGGGATAGAAATAACATTTGAAGAAGTAGTGGCCCCAAACTTCTGATATTTGATGAGACATCATTAACTTACAAATCCAAGAAACCCAGTGAACCAGAGGCAGGATTAATATAAAGAAGAATGTACACAAGCATGTATGATAAAAGAGTTGAACTTCAAACATGAAGAGAGAAATGTAGATGTAGCCAAGGACTCCAGGGAAATGATGTATAGGGAGCAGCCTATGAAAAATGTTGGCTTTTCCTCAGGAACAGCAGATGCCACAAGACAGCAAAACAGCATTGCTGAAGTGCTGAAATATGGAAAAGTATTACCAACCCAGAATTTTATATCTTACCAAGCTATACTTCAAGAATAAAATGGGAAAAAAAAAAAAAGTAACATTAGGGATGCCTGGGTGGCTCAGCAGTTTGAGCCTCTGCCTTCAGCTCAGTTCATGATCTCAGGGTGCTGGGATTGAGCCCCACATTGGGCTCTCTGCTCAGCAGGGAGCCTGCTCCCCCCCACCCACCTGCCTCTGCCTACTTGTGATCTCTGTTATATAAATAAATAAAATCTTCTACATAAAAAAAGTAACATTAAAGAAAATAGGAGACAATGGGCATCAGGTGACCTGCACTATGAACAATGCTAAATGGAAGTCTTATGGCTAAAGTGATAGAGGACACCAGGTGTTGCCAGGTGGAAACTCAGATCCAGAGGAAAAATAAAGACCAGTGGAAATGGTAAATATGTGGGTGAATCTGAAGACTATATGTTTCTTTTAAAGATTTTTTTAAAAAACATATGCTTATTTAGGGAAAAATATTAACAGTGTATTATGGGTTTATAGTGTATGCAGGTGCAATCTATGAAAATGTTACAAAGGGTGGGGAGGGCAAAGGGACTATACTCTCACCACGTTCCAGTGTTTGATGGAAAGTAGTGTTAACCATAAGTAGGTTGCGGTAAGTTATCAACTGAATTTCCTTCAGGGATGAAACTGTTCTATATCTTCATTGTTCTCTCAAGTAGCCACTACTTACATGTACTTACTGCACACTTGGAATGTGGGTATTGTCACCTGAGAATTAAATTTTAATTGCTTAAAAACCCCCAAACTCTTAGCTACAGAAAACTGGTGGTTGCCAGAGGGGAGGTGGGTGAGATGATGGGCAAACTAGGTGAAGGGGATTAAGAGGTACTAACTTCTGGTTATAAAATGAGTAAGTCCTGGGGATGAAAGGTACAGCACGGGGAATATAGTAAATAATATTGTAATAACACTGGTGACAGGTGGGGACTGCACCTACCATGGTGAACTCTGAGTCAATGTATAGAATTGTCAAATCGCTATGTCGCACACCTGAAACTAATGTAATGTTGTATGTCAATGATACTTTCATAACTTATAAAAATGAAGTCCATGGTGGCATGTGGCTAGTGGCTACCATTTTGGACGATGTAGCCACCAAAAAAGAGTGAAAAGTGGGATGCCTGAAGAGCAAATTGGGGAGGAAAACTGAAATACCACAACATATTCAAGTAGCCCCGAAAAAAGAAGAAACAGAGGGAAACAAACAACTGAACCAAATAGAAAACAAATAGCAAAATGGCTAACTTAAATCCAACTATTTTAATAATTAAATGAAAGTGGACTAAACCTTTTAATTAAAAGATTTTATTCATTTATTTGACACAGAGATCACAAGCAGGCAGAGAGGCAGGCAGAGAGAGGGGGGGGGAAGCAGGCTCCCCACTGAGCAGAGAGCTGGATGCGGGGCTTGATTCCAGGACCCTGAGATCATGACCCGATCTGAAGGCCCACTGAGCCACCTAAGAACCCCTACTTTCTACTGACACGGGTAGGTTGATAGTAAAAAGAAGGAAAAAGGTATATGATAGTGTATTGGATTCCTACTATTGCAGTAACAGATTACCACAAGCTAAGAAGTTTAAAACAACAGATTCTCATTCTTTCACAGTCCTGAAGGTCAGCAGTCAAAATGCAGGTGTTGGGAGGGCCATGTTCTCTCTGCAAGCTGGGGGGAAAAATCCACCCTGACCTCCTCCAGCTTCTGGTGGCTCCCAGTGCCCACTGACTGTGGCTGCTTCACAGCAATCTCTGCCCTTGTGATCACTTGCCTTCTTCTTGTGTCTCTGTATGTCCTCTTCTGTCTCTTATAAACACAGTCTTATTAGATTTGGGGCTAATATGATCCCATCTCTATCCTTACCTTAATTATAATCTGCAAAGACGTTATTTCCAAATAAGGTCACATTCTGGGGTTTTTTTTGGGGGGGGAGGGCATGAATTTTTGAGACATGCTGCTTTACTCACTACATATGGAAATATTAGTCATGAGAAACCTGGAATGGCTACATGAATATCAGGCAGCATAGAATTTATTATAAGGAGATTTGCTGAAAGCAAAAAACACTACTTCATCATGACGAAAGGGTCAATGCATCAGGAAGACATAACAAATACAAACACTATAGCCAATAATTGCAAAATGCTACTCCCAAATTTTAGTGAAATGTTCACTGACATAGACCAGAACGGGGCCAAAAAATATACCAGCAAATTGTAAAACATTAAGTCTTAGAGAGCATGCTTTCTGGCCATGATGGAATTTAGTCAGCAGGACAATAAGGTATCCAGAAAATATCCACACATTTGGAAATTAAGGAATAGACTTCTGAATGATCCATGGTTCTTTGGAAAGTTCAATAGAATTACTAAATTCCTAGCAAGAAGTAGAGAAAAGGGAAATCATCAATATTAGGGATAAAAGAGGGAACACCGCAGTAACTTTATTCATCAAAATGACATAGGAGATTGTTATGGACAAATTTATATCAACACATTCAACGATTTAGGTGGAATGGACAAATTCTTTGAAAATACAATTTAATGAAACTAACAAAAGAAGAAACAACAACAACAAAAAAACTGAATAGTGGCGTACCTAGCAAATAAATGGAAATTGTTACTGAATATGTCCTCTCAAAGAAAACTCCAAGTATTGACTACTTTACTGGTGAATTCTATAAAACACTGAAGGAAAATAATAATACCAATATTAAACTCAGAATAAAGAGGAAGAAAGCATTTTAAAACTCAGTGTCTTATTTGAAGCCGGCACAACCTCAATACAAAGACTTGACCAATACAATATAGGACTTGACCAGTACAATATAGGACCAGGATATTTTAGGCCAATATGGCTCACGAATGTAGATGCAAAAAAGCTTTAAAAATATTAGCCATCCATGTATGAAAATAATATGTCACAATCAAGTGGGATTTATCCCCATGATGCAAGGTTGATAGAACACATTCTCTGGATTTCCAAATGACATAACTGGGAATATTCAAAAGACTAGGGGTCCCTGGGTGGCTCAGTCAGTTAAACATCTGCCTTCAGCTCAGGTCATGGTCCCAGGGTCCTGGGATCAATTCCTGCATGGGGTGGGGAGTCTTTGCACCGGGAATCCTGCTTTTCCCTCTACCTGCCTCTACCCTTGTTCGTGTGTACTCTCTCTGACAAATCAAATCTTAAAAAAAATACACACACCCACACCCATACCCACCTGCACACACACACACAAAGGAATAATCTTAAAAGCATTCTAGAAATAACATGTGAGTTTAGCCAGGTCTCAGGATACCAGGATACCAGGTCAGTATACAAAAATAAATTACTTTACTATATCCTAACAAAAACACCACCACTGCCACTGCAACTGGAACATGGAATTTTAAGAATTCCACCTACAGTTGAGCCCCAACTACAGAATGGGAATAAATTTGATAAAATATGTAAAAAACCTCTACATTGAGAGCTACAAAACATTGTTGAGAGAAATTAAATACCTATATACATGGAGAGGTATAAACATGAAAGACTCAGTATTGTTCTTTCCCCCAAATTAATCTAAAGGTTCAACGCAGTATCAATTATAACCCAGAAGCCATTTTCATAGGTGTTAAGAAGCGGATTATAAAAAATTGATATGGAGATGCAAATGGCCTAGAATATCTATAGGAATCTTGGTAAAGAGAACCAAAGCTGGAGGACTTATACCACCTTTCTTCAAAACTCACTGCAAAAGGACAGTAATCAAGATAGTATGGGACAGAATGTTTATAGCAGCAATGTCCACAATAGCCAAACTATGGAAAGAACCTAATGTCCATCAACAGGTGAATGGATAAAGCAGATGTGGTATATATACACAATGGAATACTATGCAGCCATCAAAAGAAATGAAATCTTGCCATTTGTGATGATGTGGATGGAATTAGAGGGTATTATGCTTAGTGAAATATGTCAATCGGAGAAAGACAACTATCATATGATCTCTCCGATATGAGGAAGTGGAGATGCAACGTGGGGGGATTGGGGGGTAGGAGAAGAATAAATGAAACAAGATGGGATTGGGAGGGAGATAAACCATAAGTGACTCTTAATCTCACAAAACAAACTGAGGGTTGCTGGGGTAGGGGGGCTGGGAGAGGGGGGTGGGGTTATGGACACTGGGGAGGGTATGTGCTATGGTGAGTGCTGTGAAGTATGTAAACCTAGCGATTCACAGACCTGTACCCATGGGGATAAAAATACATTATATGTTTATAAAAAAATTAAAAAATTTAATAAAAATTAAAAAAAATACTGTGGGACACAAGTATAGGCAAATTTGTCAGTGAAATAGAATGCTCAGAGCAGAAATAGACCCACACTAACACGGTCTATTGGGTTTCAACAAAGGTGCCAAAGTTATTTAACAAGAGGAAGGTTTTTCAACAAATTGCAGTGGAACAACTGGATGTTCACATCAATGGGCCCTATCCCCTACCTCACATCATACACACAAAAGAAATGGGCATTGAACAGAGTCTTAACTATGAAATCTAAAATTATAAAGCTTTCAGAAGAAGATGTAAGTGGATAATTTTGTGACATGGGGATAGAAAAATTTCTTGTGTAGGATACAAAGAAATTAACCATAGAAGAAAAACTGGACTTCATAAAATTAAAAACTGCTTAACCAAGAGATACCGTTAACATGGGTAGACTGAAAGTATTTGCAATACATGAGCTTTGACAAACCAGCAAAAATAAGATACCTCAAAAATGTGAAATACTTGAATGCTCTATGAAGGAAGATATGATTGGCCAACAAGCAAATGAAAAAAAGATCAACATCTTTAGTCCTCAGCAAAATCAAATTTATATTGTATCAACTAAAATGGCTAAAATTGAAAAGACACTCAACACCAAGTGTTGGTGAAGATGTGGAGAAACCAGAACACTAAAGTTTCTCTAGTGGGAAAATATAATGGTCCCATCACTTTAGAAAAAAACAGTTTTGGGGCGCCTGAGTGGCTCAGTGGGTTAAAAGCCTCTGCCTTTGGCTCAGGTCATGGTCCTGGGGTCCTGGGATCGAACCCCACATCGGGCTCTCTGCTCAGCAGGGAGCCTGCTTCCTTCTCTCTCTCTGCCTGCCTCTCTGCCTACTTTTGAGCTCTGTCAAACAAATAAAATATTTTTAAAAAAACAGTTTTGCACTCTTATTTTATAAAAGTATACATTTACTTGTCCTTTAAGCCAGTAATTCCACTCCTAGGTATTTATCCAAGAGCAGTTTAAAGATGTGACCACAGAAAGATTTGTAGAAGAAAACCTAGCAGGCTTTTTGACAACAGCCCCAAACTGGAAACAACACAAATACCCATTGTCAGGACAATGACTAAACAAATTCTAGTATATTCATACAATAGAATATTACTCCTAAATAGAAAGAAACAAACTACTAATGAATTTTGCAACATGGATTAATCTCACTGGCATTTTGCTGAATGAAAAAAACTGACACAAAAGATTACACATTCTGCTTGCTTGAAGTTCTGGGACATAACAAATTCAAATTGAAAGAAATAACAATGGTTCTCTGGTGGATAGCATTGAATGAATTTTCAGGGATATAAAGAAGATTTGATAGGATAGGGTGTGGGTTATGTCCATTTCTCAAAATTGTACAACTAAGATCTGGGAGTATATTATATGTTATATCATTATTCATTATATGTTATATTATATGTTACTTTAAAAAACCCTAAAATCTGGTGGAGTGTGAGAAGTGGGTCGAGGTCCAGATGATCTAAGAATAGCAGAATGTTTGTAATTGTTGAAGCTGGGTGATTGACATATTTGGGTTCATTATACCCTTCTGTTTACTTTGTGTATGTTTGAAATTTTGCTAATAAAATGTTTAAAAGTCATGAACTAATAAAAAATATATGACATTATGATAATGAAAAATGTTGACAAATTTAAGGACATACAAAATATTCATCAAAAATGAAAAAAATGAGCTTCTACAACAGCACATTGTGGAAAAGAAGCATCTTAATGCATGGAAAGTCACTGAAAACCTGCTTTCTAAAGTGTAAGTAATGTTGTCTCTGTTGAATTATGGGTAAGTTTTTTTCTTTGTTCTCTTTTCCATTCCTCCCCCGCCCTTAATGAACACCATCATTCTATTGACATCTTTCTTGCAATTTGTGCAGATAGATGAGATCTAGTTCAATCCAAACCTCGTCTGGCATTTTGTTTTTCTACATCTCCACAAGTGCAGAAAAGGACACTAAGACCCAGGAGGGATGAATTTGCTTCTCCTAACCAGATTCCAGGCAGCTGAGACATTCAGAGTACAGGCACCTTGGAGATGCTGTAGGTCGCTTCCAGACCACCACAACAAAGCAAATACAGCAAAAATTTGAGTTAAAGAAATGCTTTGCTTCACCAGTGCATATAAAATTGACATTTACACTATATTGTAGTCAGTCTATCAAGTGCACACTAAGTCTAAATTATTAGCATTCTGTCTAAAAGGATAATGTATATACCTTAATTAAAATTTTTTTTTGCTAAAAAACGTTAACTATCACCTGAGCTTTTAGCAAGTGGTAATTACTGATCACAGATCATCATAACAAATATAATAATAATGGAAAAGTTTGAAATCTTGAATTACCAAAACACGACACAGAGACATGAAGTCAGCAGATGCTGTTGGAGAAACAGTGCTGGTAGACTTGCTTGACACAGGGTTGCCACAAACCTTCAGTAAGGCAATAAAACAAGATATGTCTATAGTGGGTTAATACACCCATGGGCTGTGCACAGTGGTTTTGCTGGAATTCCAATAGAAAATAAAAAGACATCTTGGTAAACTTGTATTTTATATCTAGATTCTTTTCGTATCTGTCTTGTAGGTTTCATAACAATCATGATATAGTAGAATGACTGGTAACATGCACATGTTAAGGTTTTGAGCTAAAATTCACTGACTTGGGTGAACAAAACTATTGGAAAACACTGATTTAGAGGATATTTGCCCAGCTGTGCTACTTGGGGAGCTCCTCACAAGGCATGCTGGGAGGCCTGGGGTGGGACCTTCCTAGGCTGTTGGAACGGGTTTCCGGTGGGGAACTGGAATGGCATGGGGTTCTGGTTGCTGGTCCCTAAGCAGAGACTAGCCTGTGGATCACAGGTCAAACCAATGTCATGAGGAAGATCCCCAACATTTGTTCTAAACTAGCACCCCAAATAGTTCAACAATCTTCCACGGTTGGGGAATGAATGGATAAAGTGAGGCACAAAGAAGTGAAATCACGGGGTGCCTGTGTAGCTCAGTTGGTTAAGCGTCTGCCTTTGGCTCAGATCATGATTCTAAAGTCCTGGGATCAAGTCCCATGTTGGGCTCCCTGCTCGGCAGAGAGCCTGCTTCTTCCTCTCCCTATGCCTGCTGTTCTGTCTGCTTGTGCTCTTTCTCTAGTTCTCTGTCAAATAAATAAAAATCTTAAAAAAAAAAAAAAAAAGAAGCGAAATCACTAACATCATGGAAATGGACTTAGAATATTCTTGATATTCCTTATATTTAGACTCTGTTTGAAAAGGCAACACTTAGCAAACTGAAAACAACCAAACCCTAGAGCTCCAAAAAGAAGGAAATCAGGAAATAAAGGGAGAAACATAACTACCATACTTTCCTTTAACGATGGATAAGACGTTATAATGATGCAATCTAAAATTAGATGTTTTCCTGCAATTTCATTGGCCTGACCCATGGATATCAGGTTGAATTGTGCATGAAGACTCTACTTCCAACACAGCACTCGAAAAGGAGCTATTTGATGATCACTATTTGATGATCACCAGGCTTTGTATGTACCCACATAAACAGTAAGCAACGAATATCCTGGGTATGATGAAAATAATCATTCACCAATGAGACAGGAGACATTTTTGCAAGCTAATGAAACCTGAAATGCCACACAAGCTTCACATCTCTTAGCTTTCTTAAACGGAGCTAGACATTTTGCATCTCAGACCATGTTTCTATTGTCAGGCAGTAGAACACCAGGACCAAATGAACAACCGGCTCGTTACTCACGGTGTGAACATACTGGACAATATGCATATGTATGTGTGTTTTGGAAGAGCGTGTGTGTGGAAGTGTCTGATTGCTTCCTGCATCTCCAGCAACGCCTGGCGCGTAGTGAGCTCTGAGGAAGCATTTGTTGCTTACCAGCTACAGTTGCCATCTGTGTGTGATACATCGTCTCTCAGAAACTTCTTTTTGTTTAGTTTTATTTTTATCAAAGTCGGATACACATACTTTAAAGGCAAATTGTTCTCTCATTTATGAAAACTGGCTTTCCTTTGCCAATTTTCCCCACCCATTTCTGGCTCTGAGGAGGCAGCCAATTTCAACTTTCTTAGTTTTTTGTTTTTTTTTTTTTTAATATTTATCTTACTCTTGTAATTTACATGTTTCCACTGCTACTGCTTGACTGTTCAGTTTCATTAGGGAAACATTAACATAAATGTTAACATTCCCTGCTTGCTGCCTCCTCCCCTCACATTGCCTTCTTCTTCTTCTTCTTTCTTTTAAGGAATTGATATGTAACTGACATGAGACATTCATTATGTGTGAAACATAATGATTTGAAATTAGTATGTGTGCTGCAAAATCATCACCCCAGCATGTCTTGTTAATATCTGTCAATATACACTGTTACAAATTTTTTCCTTGTAATGAGAACTTTCAAGATTTACTCTGTTAGCAACTTTCAAGTATGCAAGGCAGTACTATTAACTATAGTCACTGTACTGCACATTACTTTTTGAGGACTTTTGTACCTCTCAACCTTCCACCCATTTTTCCAGCCTTCCAACTCCCACCTTTGGCAAGCACCAATCTGTTCCCTGTATCTATGAGTTGCATTTCTTTCTTTTTTTTTTTTTTTAGATTTCGCATATAAGTGTGGTCATGCGGTATCTTTCTCTGTCTGACTTATTTTATTCGGCATAACGCCCTTAAGGTCCACCTATATTGTTGCAAATGGTAGGATTTCCTTTTATTTTACAGTGGAATTATATTCCATTGTATATATATTTTCTTGATCCATTCATCCATCCATGAACACTTAGGCTGCTTCCATGTCTTGGCTATTGTAAATAATGCTGCAACAAACACATCACTCTTCATGCCCTCCCCCAAATCCCATAGTGTTTTATTCATTTTTTAAAAAAAGATTTTATTTGAGAGATAGAGACAGAGTGAAAGAGAGAGAGCATGAGGCAAGGGAGCCTGATGCAGGTTTTGATCTGGGGACTCCAAAGGCAGGCAGTTTAGTCCAGTATTTAACATTTACAATCATTATGATCAGGTAAATTCCTGTTATTTTTAAAAATCTATTTTTTTTAAAGATTTCATTAGTTTATTTGAGGGAGAGAGAGAAAGAGAGTGAGAGAGAGAGGACAAGGGGAAGGGCAGAGGGAGAGGGAGAAGCAGGCTCCTGAGTAGGGAGCCCGATGCCGGGTTCGATCCTAGGACTTCCAGATCATGACCTGAGCTGATTGACCTGAGCTGATGGCAGAGGCCTAATCAACTGAGCCACCCAGGCACCCAGGCACCCTGGTAAATTCTCTCTACAGCTGAGCTACATAACTGATCAGAATCACTTTTCCATTTCTGTAGGGGGTTATATTTCCTCTAGAGTGAGTAATCCTCTGTCTACTTTGGTTTTCTACATTCTCATCACTAATTCAAATCTATTTTCCACCCTCCTATTCCTACCATAGTAGGAATCACCTCTCAACACATTCAAACATTAGTATTATCAATTACGTTGTCTGCTTCTATCTGCTCTCTCTTTCAGCCTGGGACATGGGTATTGCTGGGCTCTCTCCCTTCGCTAGGAAATTCCTCATCCTAGGTATTGTTTTCACCTCTTTTCTTTTGGTCTTCGCCTCCCTCCATTTTATTACAGTCCCTTTGAAAACAAAAATTCAATTGTTATGTAACATTTCATCATTTAGGCATACATTACTTTTCCTAATTATTCTGATTTTTTTTCCATAGGAAATGTTAGAAGCAGTATTACTGGTTGATATGAACTAACTTTTAACTTTTGTATATATATATATAATATATATATATATATTAATATATATATTTATTTATTTGACAGACAGAGATCACAAGCAGGAAGAGAGGCAGGCAGAGAGAGGGGGGGGGGGGAAGCAGGTTCCCTGCTGAGCAGAAAGCCCCATAGAGGGCCGATCTCAGCACTCTGAGGTCATGACCTGAGCAGAAGGCAGAGGCTTAACCCATTGAGCCACCCAGATGCCCCTTAACTTTTCTTTTAAAGACTTTCTTTTAGAACAGTTTCTGGTTCAAAGCAAAATTGAGCAGTAAGTACAGGTGCATAGCCTCTCCCATTACTGATATCTTAACTAGATCGATGCATTTGTTACAAATGACACACCTAATTTGACCCATTTGGCTCACTCTGGTGGGGTGTTTTCTGTGGACTTTGGCAGATACATAACACATGTCCCCACCATCAAATATCATACAAAATAGTTTCACTGTCCTTAACATTCTCTGTGCTTTGCCTATTCATTTCTTCTTTCCCATTGCTGGCAACCACTATCCTTTTATTGACAGCAGTTTTTCGTTTATTAGAATGTCATATGGCTGAAGTCATACAGTGTGTAGTCTTTTCAGATTGGCTTTTTCACTTAACAATACACATTTAATTTCCTCCATGTCTTTTCATGACTTGATAGCTAATTTTTTTTTTTTAGCACTGCACTGAATAATATTAATATTCCATTGTCTGGATGTCCCACAGTTTATTTATCATTCACCTACTTACTTCCAAATTTTGGCCATTATAAATAAAGCTGCTGTAAACATCTGTGCATCTGTGTGTAGGTATTTGTGTGGATGTAAGTTTTCAGATCCTTTGGGTAAAAATATCAAGGAGCATGATTGATCCCTTGTATATAGGATTCTCTACTTTCTGGCTGCTATGAATTTCTCTTTCTTGTTTTACTCTGTTTTGTAGAAAACATTGGGTTTTTTTGTTTTGTTTTGTTTTTAGAAAGGTGCATTGTAAGTAAACTTGCAGAGAACTTGCATATCTAAAAATGCCTCCCTCACCATGTTTACTTGCTAGTTTGGCTGGATATAGAATTTTGTATTTAAAATATTTTTCTCTTACAGTGTTTTAGGCATGAAGTTGATTTTTAGTTTCCAGTGTTGCTTTCAAAAATTTTATTGCTGTTCTGATTCTTAATCCTTCATATGGAACCTGGTTTTATTTTTCCCCTCTGGAAGTTTATGGGCTCTCTTCTTGCTTTCAGGGTTCTGAAATTTCACAATGTGAGTCTTGATGCTGTGGGTCTAATTGCATCTATGTGTTAAGTTTTTCCTTTCTTTCATTTTAAGGTATCACCTATTGGATTCCTTCAATGCAGATACTTGATGTTTCAATCTTGAGAAAATTTATTACTTGATTTTTTTATTCCTTTCTTTTCTCTGTTCTTTTTAAGACACCTGATCATTCAGATGTTAGACTTCATTATTTTATTTTTCTTCTCTTATTTTCCTTCTTGTTTTACTTCTTGTGTGGTTTTTCTTGACTTTGTATCCCAAGCATTCCTTGCTTTAAGAAAACCCCACAATACATATATTGAGATCTAACTCATAGTCATAAAATTTACCTTTTAAAATCATACAATTCAGTGTTTTTCCCCCCTAGTATATTCACAAGATTGTAAAACTGTTGCTTCTTTCCAATTCCCAAACATTTTCACTGACCCCAGAAGAAACTCTGTATCCATTAGAAGTTTCTTGCTCTTCCTTTCTCCTCCCAGCTTCTGGCAACAACGACTATTCTTTTTGTCTTTATGGATTTGCCTATTCTGGACATTTCATATGACTAGAATCATATAATATGTGGCCCTTACATCAGTATCTTTTACTTCATAATGTTTTCAAAGTTCATCCATGTATCATTACTTCATTCTTTCTGTTGTATTCCATATTTTACTTATCCGTCCACCTGATATGGGCGCTTGGATTATTTTCACTTTTTGGTTATTGTGAGTAACACTGCTATGACTGTTTCTGTACACATTTTGTGCAGATGCATGTTTTCATTCGTCTTGGGAATTGCTAGGTCATATGGTGACTCTGTTTAACTTTTGAGGAACTGCAGGGGCTGTACCATTTTTGCATGCTTACCAGTAATATAAAAAAGTCCCGATGCCTCCATATTCTCACCCACACTTGATATTTTGTTTGCCATTTGGTTATACCCTCCTAGTGTGTGTGTAAGTGGTATCTCATTGTGGTCTTGACTTGCATTTCCCTAATAACTAATGATATTGAGTCAAATTAATGATGTTTTATTGATTTTTTAAATAAGATTATTTGAGAGAGAGAAAGAGTGCACAAATTGGGGGGGAGGGGCAGAAGGAGAGGGAGAAACAGATTTTTGGCTGAGCACCGAAGCCCCAATGCAGGGCTCCATCACAGGCCCCTGAGATCATGACCTGAGCCAAAGACGGACACTTAAATGACTGAGCCACCCAAGTGCCCTTGATGTTGATTGATTTTTAAAGTCTACTATCAAACTCTTCATTTCCAACAGCTTTTTCCTTGGGTTGTCCTTTAGATACATATATAAAATATAAAACCATTCCACCTCTGTTTACTGGAGACATGTCTTTCTTTGCCTCTGAGAGCATATGAATGAGAATATTTTGAAATTTTCTTATTCTTGAATCATTCTTCCAAGTTTCTTTTTACATGTTTATTTTAGTGTCTTTCATTCTCTACATTTTTCCTTCAAACCGTCTAGACATTATCTGACCTTCAAAGTGTACTGGGAGCTCTGTGCACACGAACAATACTGTTCAATGGTGTGGTCTTCCCTGGATGGGGTGGGGGGAGCTTGTGGCTGGAAAAGTTTCCTGGCAGGGGAGGGGGATTCCTAATCAAGTATCTTTGGATCTTTTCTTCTGGATGATTAGATTCTCCAGAAGTTTCCTCCACGTTTTTGCCCCAAGAGTCTAAGCTTCAGCTTGGCCCCTTGCATGGTGACAGCTGAGTGGGGAATCTCATCATGGAGCAAGCCAACGTTCACTTTATCTCCTTTATTTTCAGTTCCGCAATCCCTTCTTCAGCCACTCCCAGTTCAGACATCCTGATTTATACTCTGCAAAGAGCCAGGCAGGGCCCTCTGCGGGGACTCATGAGGGGTGGTCCTTCAGCTATGTAGAGTGTGGGAGGGAATGTAAGGGCTTAACTGCTCTTAAAAACTTTTTTAGCACTAAGATTACCCTCATTTCTAGATTCATGTTCATGTCTGTTATGTTCCTGTGTCTTTGGTAGTCTAATGGCATAAATCAGGGGCTTTTCTCATTTGCCTGCTGTTGCCGGAAGATACAACTTTCTTCAGGCTGCTACCTCATCTACAATTGATCTATCTGTCTGTTCTGGCTTCCAAAATTTTTTCTTCACTCCTACCATCTTTTTCTTTTTCTTTCTTTCTTTACATTTATTTATATATTTATTTAAAGATTTTATTTATTTACTCGACAGAGACACACACACAGGGAGAGAGGCAAGCACAAGACACACAAGTGGGAGAGGGGGAAGCAGGTTTCCGGCGCTGAGCAGGGAGACTGATTTGGGCTCCATCCCAGGACCCTGGGATCATGACCCCCCCACCCCCACCCCAAGGCAGATGCTTAACACCTGAGACACCCAGGCGCCCCTACTTTTTTCTTTTTAGTTTGATTTCAGCCTAACGGGGTTTAAAGAGGTAGTGGAGGTTTAAGCACTCTTGGGTCAGGTTCGAAATATAGATAAAACTGAACAAGTATCCAATTCTCTGTGCACCTTGGGATCACAACATTGCATACATAGAATGCTTTGATATTAAAGAAAGCCTTCCTGTGGCTCCATTCTCGAAAAAAGACTTTCTCATCAGGCATTATCGGTCAGATTCAGTCTGCTCTTTTTTTGGACACCGAAACTTGTGATGTGGAAAACTCAATCAAGGGATAGCTTTTGTCTCGATAGCAAAATCACAGTTATAGGGACAGTTTGGTTTCCCCGGAAAGAGTATCATAATTTAGGTGTAAATGATATTCCGATTTATGAAATGGTGATCGTAGGCCCTACTACAGCTGTGTATTCTTTGGATTAACACAGATGTAGTGTCTTCAATAAACATTTACGGCTGACGGCTCTGTGGGCTCTGTATGAGGTCTTGAATTAGATGCCCATGGTGGTAGGGAAGTAGGGAGGGGAGAAGTACTTTTCCACTGTTAAGATAGTCCTTAAGAGTCCTTCTTTGTGTAAGGATGATTAAGTCTGAGATCTTGCTTCATCTCACCAAGAAACTAGAAGAAAAAGCACAGAAGGCTTGTCTTTTCATGGCCAGAGATGGAAAACCATTTCACCGATACCTCTGATTTCTGTCTTCCTCTTGGGGGGGGCGGGTCTTTGCTTCTGTGGAAGGCTGTCCCTCTAGATCTGCTGGGGGGTGTCATTCTTTCTCACTTCCTCTAGCATCTGCTATCCGCAATTATGGCTTTTCTCTCTTGCACCACGTATTTCTTCCTTTCTAGTCAATCATTCCCAGTAGGAATTCAGGTCCACTTCATTCTTTGGCCCCACGCTTTTGAGCACCTGTACCACGTGGTGTACTGAAACCAGCGCTGGTCCAAGTCAGCAGGGACCTGCTTGTTGCCACAGCCCTCTGGCACTTCCTGGTCACCATGGGGCTCGCTACATTCGATACAGTTCTTGGAAGCGGTCTCATCTTTGTGACCACTCTCTCCTACTATTCTTCTCGAGCTGCTCCGTCTTGCTCTCCTTTTCTATCCCCACTTGTTTATTCCTTAGTTTCTAAGTGGTGCGAGTGCTCAGACTCAGCCCTTTCTCTCTTCCCAGGTCATGGTTAAAACCTTGGTTTGAACCTTTCCTCCGTGTTAGTGACCCCGGTTTTTCACCGCTGGCTCGTGCATACTCTTCCGGAGTTCCAGGTTCCAATGCTTACAAACTAATTGAAAATGCCACATGCATGTCTAATGGTCATCTTATTTTAACATGTGCAAAATGGAGCTCATTCTCCTGCCCCCTCATGGATTCCTTTTTCTGTCTTCCCCAACTCAGATAAGGGGACCACAGACCATCCACTGCTCAAGATAGGAACTTAGGAGGCCTCTCCTGTTCCTCTACTTCATGCTCCACATCTGTGATCACGTCCTGCCGCTTCTCCCTTCATAGGTACCTCGAATACTTGAATATTTCTGTCTCTGTTAACTGTACCCTGGGTCCAATGATTGCCGCCTTTTAGCTGGTTTTCTTCAGGAGCCTTATCTAAGTGATTTCCTGACTTCTACTACAAAGTGGCTGCACTAATCTTTAAAAAAATGTAAGTCCAATTATGTCATTCTGTTTCTCCAGGGATTTCCTTTTGCATTAGGAATAAAATTCCCACCTCCGTACCCTGACTTATGTGCTCTGCATGATCTGGTTTCTGCCTACTTCTCTGAGTCTTCTTCTACTAATTCCCCGTTAACATGCACAACTGTCTCTGGCTTTCTCTCTCTTCTTTAAACACCAAGTTCATTCCTGCCCCAGGGCCTTTGCAACTGCCCTTTCCTCTGCCTTGACAGCATTCCCAGGCAGCTAGAAGCTAACATGAGTGAACGGCTAGGCATAAGGAGCAGGAGCTGAATGTAGGCTCCATGGGAGGAGGAAGCCAATTTTTCAAATTTCCTGTATCCAGTGTCTAGCTCAGTGAATGAGTGAGATAAAGTTATTTGAAACACAGTATCAAAAAAAGAAAGAAGAGATGGGGCAAAGCATTGAGAAGCATTTGGAAAGAAAGTGGGGGGCCCTTGCCCCCACCCCATCTCACTTCCCAACCCCAGAGTAGATTATCCACATGTGGGGACAGAGAGACAGAAGAGTAAGGAGAAGTGCCCCGCTTCCTGGCTGTACCTCAGGGACTTCAGCAAAACCCAGAAGGAGATAATTATGAGGTGATGCTGCACTTTGGAAACAGGGCCACAGACAGCCTTGTATGTCAGGAAAGTTAGAGTCAACAGATCTGAGGGAAGAGGCAGCCATGCATGAGAAAAGTCTCTTGAGGGAACCCGGGAGTAGGTAGTCTCCACACCCGAAGTCACAGCATCACATTTGTTCACAGTAACATGGACAAAACCCCAATAATGGGGGTTGCTGATTGGACAGTGGTGTGAGGCTGGCTCTCCTGGCTTTTTGAGAACACTTTGTGCCACTTCTTTCCAGTCCCATTCAGTGACATCATATTGGGAGTTTGGGATTGGCTATGGTGGGAGTATTTATATCATGGGAAATAGCAAATGCTAGAAATCAGGACTTTTCCTATTTCTCTTCCCTGGACATCCTGGTTTACCAGTACACCACTGAGAACAAGCCAGTAAATGACTCAGAAATTCACTCAATCTGAGTGACGTCTCCAAACAGAAATTTGCTTGGGTTGTAGGAAAATACCTGTTATTCTCTGCATGCTTGTGATCGTAATCTATTTTTCATTTTTCTTGTTTTCATGCTGAGAATTGTCTTAGGTGGGGGCCCCAGGGGCAGACCCTGAGAAAGAGATTTGGATGCAAGTGATTTGCTAAGGCAGTCCTCCCAGGAGAAGATAGTTAGAGAGTAGGGAATATAAGGTAGGAGGAACCCAAGCCAGGTTGGATTTCAGGTCATGTTTCAGCTTTGGCCTGATCCCAAGGGAAGCCATGGAGCCTATGTTATACTACAGTCTTGATCCTGCCTCCAGGTATGTGTGTGGGGGGCGCTCTCCCACACCTTGGTGATCAGCCACTGACCACAGGCTGCTCAAGGGACCCCAAACTCCCAATTACTTCCACCAATCAGCACATCTAGTTGAAGCCATTCCAGTAGCCCAAAGGTTATCTTCTGAAAAAGGTCACAGACGTAGAAGCTGGGGACAGTTTTATATCCTGAGGATACAGGGCAGCAGAGCACCTCCTCCTGGGTAGCATTCAGAAGATGCGACTGGTTTATTCATACTCCTTGCTTCTTGGCCCATTATCATCACTGGTCTATAGAAGGTCCCTATCTCATTTTATTTTTCCTGCTTTATCCCCTGACCCACACATTTCTGTGTGTCCCCACAGTTACCCACATTAATGCATTGGGTGAAGATCACTACCAATTACAATACGTGGACGTGTAGGCATGCTTGAAGAATTCAGGTTTACCCAGAGCACTTGTGTGTGTGTGTGTGTGTGTGTGTGTGTGTGTGTGTGTGCTGGGGAGGGGGAGTTACAGTAGTTCATGTAGGTTTTTGCTTGTAGCAAGGGACCACGTCGGTGCAGAGGGGAGAAGGAGAAAGGCAGAGACCCACTCCCTAGGGATACAGGAAATATATCCTCCTGTAAAGGAAGGCACGGGGGACTCCAGGACAGGCCTGGGCAGTCGGCATCATGGTAGGAGTGCAGGGTATGGCATACTTTGGCAGAATTCTGGCAGCTGTCAAGAGCAGAGTACCCCGCAATGTGGGCATGGAAGAGGAAAATGGCAGTGCTCTCTGTGGAAGCCAGGATGGCTCTGATTCACGTTAAGAGTTGTTCTTCCTAGTGGCAGCACTTTTAGCTTACAGCAGGCAGCTGCACGAAAGCAGGGTTGGAAAGACATTGGGAAGGTTTCCAGTCGCGGGCTCCATAGCACTACTGCCTGAGTGACTACACAGTCTTAGGAATCAAATCAGAATCCCAGGAGGAGATCAGGAAGAACTGGACCCCAGGAACGAAACAGATATCCAGTTCACTCTTAGTAGAGTGGTTCCCAGGATGACTAGTGGCAAAGAACACACAAGAGCGGGAGGGAATGCCACACGTGGGAGCTTAATTCTATTCTTTAAGAGATAGTTTATCATGTTAGCAAGAAGACTCAATTCAAAGCCTGCTCAGTGGTAGCTCTGGTCTACCATCCACCTCTGATGGGTGGGCTTGGCTTCCTGTCTGCCTTATGCTTGTGGGCGTGGTGCCCCCTCCACCTGGGGGGCTCTGACTTGCACACCCTTACTGTGTGACTCCTTCCTTCTGCCGTGCCTAATTGGGTTGGATGGAGCCTTAACTTCGGATGAATGGATGACAAAGTCAAGAATTAGTATCAAGAACCTATCAAGAAAGTATCAAGAAGAAGCCAGTATGCAAAGAGAAAAGAACATAACTGATGCTCAGAGAGGATCACAGGTAAGACCAGACAGAGACTGCTGAGGGCTCCTCAAAGGTCATTTCCAGGACCTGTTGGAGGCCCAGCTGTGATTTTGGCTTGGGGGTCCAGGAGACAGACCATCATCTTCTCTATTTGGGGACTTCCTCCCCATTTGGAACAGCCTCCCAAGACTTTTCTAGGTTGGGCCTGGTGCTCCCCTTGTGTATTCCCCCCAAATAGTCTATGTTTTCCACCAGACTCAGAACTCCTTAAAAGGGCCTAAATTCATCTTCTGAAGCTCGACTGTGTCTTGAGCTTGGCAATACGAAGAGCTCAAACAGAGTTTTAAAACAGAGTGCTCGATGGAATACGTGGCCCCCGGATGTCCCAGGATGAGGACAAAACGTATCCATCACTTTTGATAATGAGCAGCTCACCGGCGTCTTTGACAGATGACACTGTTGGCCACATGGTAAAGGAAGCCAGAAAGCAGAGTGGTCAGGAGGGGTGTGAGAAAAGGGGGAGCAAACTGAGGAACACTTTCAAGAAATTTGGTTGTATGGGAAAGAGAAGGTCGTACCTGGGTGAGGGGGAAGGGTAAATGACACAGAGATGGGCCGGAGGTGCGGCCAGCTTGTGAGAACATGGGCCTTCAGAGCAAAGCCTGGCTGCCCAGCAGCAAAATTTGAAAATGATAGATTTCTGGACATGGGAGTCTGGATGTCACAACCTTGGCATTGAGGCAGAAGGGAATGGCAGACCCAGAACCGGACTTCAGACAAATCTTATAGGGCCGGTCAACCCAGCCAAAACAACGCTCCACAGCACTATACATATATAGTTTTCTCTTTTTTCTTTTTTTTTAAAGAAATAGTTCTGTGTAATCCTGAGTCTTTGACAGAGTATTTAAGTGTGTCTTCAAAAAGCTTGAGGCTCTGAGGGAGACAGTCACCCATGCTTGGCACTGCTGGGAATCTCATAGGAATGGAACTAGTTCTGGGGGGGGGGGGAGCCCTGAGCAGGCTAAGAAGCCAGGCAAAGGCAGTGGAGATGAGAGGCTGGTCCCATGGGGGGAACGGGGAGGGGACCCAGAGAAGGTTCCGAGGCAGTGGCAGTTGCTGGGAATCAGTTGATGGGCGGGGCAGCCGTTGGAACCCCAAAGGCAGTTGGAAGAGTCGGGTTCCATACAGCAGTCTGTGCCGAGCAGCTGCTGTGGGTGGGTCACCCGCTGGACGTGTTGGCACAGGGACTGCCACCCACACGGGGAGGGTTGACTTCCCTCTGTGTCTTTGGGCCACAGTTTGGGGTTGCAAGGGTCTGAGAAGGAGCAGGACTCTGGGGGCCCAGAGCGCTTCTGCCACAATTGCAAGCTTGGGAGGAAATCTGTCCTAGTCGGGCAACAAGCAGGGGAAGGGTTGGGTGAAGACTTCAGAGGACAACTCTGCCCTCCTCTTTCCCCTTTCATGGTCAGGCTGGCCCTCTGTGCCTAGAGCACACCACCGGTCAGTGGAGTGAAAGGGCCAGTTTGAGAGAGATTTTTGGCTTGGGCAGCAGCATCTGTTGGGTGTGTTGGACTATAGCATTGACCTCTACTCCCTAGAAGGCTGGCCAAGAGTGCAATCCAGCAAAGGGAGTTGGGGTTCAAATCCACTGTTCCCCAATTCTCACATCGCCATGTTCTTGCCATTTCTCAGTGGGGGCATAGCTACTGCCTTCCTTGGTTGTTTCCGACTCCAATCTACTCTCCTTAAAGCAATTTTAAAACTTAATTAAAAAAACACAAAAAAATTAAACAAAAGCCAAGGAAGAACAGTCCTGGGATTCCTTATCAAATCTCTGTAATGCTCTCTTTGGCTTATGGGGTCTTGTCTCCAGCTTTGGTATGTTATTACGGTCTGGGGCCTCATGTGTTGATGGAGCCACCCCTTTGCTCCTCCCTCAGACTTCACAGCCTCCTGCCTTATCCTGGAAATTTTCCTACCTCTCTCTGGGGCTCCTCCCCCTTTATCTGGGTAAAGCAAAACCTACACTTCCTTACAAGGTTTCCTCCCCGCTCTCCTGGGAGTCTCGGTCTCTGTGTCCTGTTCATTCTCTCACAGACCCTCTCACACAGGGCACAACATAGGTGCTCAGCGTCGGTCTACCCGGAGGCAGTGGCCGTCGTGGCGGGTTTCTCACCCAGCACCCTGCACCTGGCACTGGGCACTTAGCACAGAGTGTGCAGGGTGCCTGTCTGATGAGAGAGCACATGGCTTCTCTGGTTTCCCTCTGCCAGGAGGAAGGCTCCACTGATGTGTGAGTCATGGGCTTACAAGTTTTGACAGCTTTGATTTTTACTGTCTGAATCTGCAGCCTCTCAATCAGGGTTTCAAGGTGTGCGGGCATTTCTTCTTCCCAGTGGGGCCCAGCAGAATCCTTCCCATCCTCTGAACGAGCTAGCTCTTCTCCATCATGTCTTCTGGCTGTGCCTTTTCCAAATCGAGCCCCCCTCCCCCAACCTTCTTGTGACAAGTCTTTTGCTGCCAAAATGTGCTATCTTCTTCCTGAATTATTTTCAGGATTGGTTTCAAAACCATTCACTTTGGTCACTCCATCATGTATCGATAACGGTTTCTGTGATTGTGTGCCTTGTCTGTCTTCCCTCAAGTACTTAAAACTTGAACTTATAAAAGGCAAAGACTATGAATTTAGTACTTTCCACTGTGCCTTTGAAAGCATGTTCATAGTTTCCTACGAGAATGTAAGAACTTGTGGTTTCCTGAAGGCTGTGATTTTTAACTGTTTTGACCACCCTTGTATCTTTGGGGCCTTGAGGCATGCCTGGGGCTCTAATAAATGTTAGTTGAATGAGTTAATCTTTTAAAGTGTGGTGGGGAGAATATCCTTAGTCCACAAAATGTTCATATTTTGTAATAATAAAAATAAACATGGACGTAACAGTCCATCCTTTTGAGTTATTTTGAATGTTACTTCAACCCGTTGGCTAATTTCTGTCGTGTTGAATCCAACCAAATCTGCTCACAGGGTTGATTTTCCACTTCCCATCAAAGCAAGCAATGAAAGAGGAACATTTTGGTTGTAGAAAATGTGCTTTACAGTGTTGGGGGCACAATGCTTGTGCAGAATAGCATAGAGTGAACAGAATTTGGAAGAGGGGGGGAAGTGGGATCCATAAGGAAACTGCCCTGGTCTGTGAGTCAGGACACATGTCCCAGACTGAGTTTCATGATTCACCAGCTGTCTGACTTTGGACCAAGAACATAACTTCTCTGGTACTTGCTTGCCTCATAGAGATGAAGGGGTTATATTAGGTTCTCATTTCAACATGGGGGGTTTGTTTCTGGGTCATATAAACTGCTCCCCAAGGTCACTCTAAATGCAGTGGGAAAAGTTCTGGACAGGGATCCAGGGGACCCTTGAGATCCTGGGGTGACAATAAGACATACCAGGACCTTAAATAAGTGTAACCTCAGGTACTTATAGGAACATGATGCAGATAAGACATGAAGTTAGCCCTTGCTAACCTTAAAATTGAATTGTTGTGCCTATAAAGTTGATGGGCAGGGAACTTCGCCTTGAGGTCCAACCAGGGGGTAGCCAAAATGCAGCCTCCAAAGATTTCAGGGAGAGGATAGGTGTGCAGAATGGCCTGTGGTTAATTAAAACAATCACAAAAGAAGGGCGGCAGGAAGTAGGAAGAATATGGTATTTTAAATTTAATTCTTTACTCTGACAGGCCACAACCCAATTTCATCATGAAGTGTGTGGTATTGGAGTCCTTACTTGCCCAATTCACTCAGACATGACACACAGGACCTCCTTTTCTGTAGAATAAGGGAGTTGGAATAGATGGCCCTTGGACTCCCTTTCAACTCTACTCACCTGTGATTTAATTTTGTTTTCCTGAAATCCTAGCTCGCGATCTGTTTTGACCTGATCTTACCCTCTTTGGTGCGGTGGCCTGATACTCTGTTGGTGGAAGGGTCTGCAGAGCACAAAAGGCGGCAAACCACTATAAAACTCCTGTTTGTGTGGAAGTTGTTGGGGAGCTCTGTCCTCTCTTGACCCGGGGGGTTCCTTTACCAGGGACGGTTCAGAGAGTTATCGTTGTGCCTGCAGGGTACTTGTCTTGTTACTGATAAGACCCACTGGCAGATACGATGTCCAAGAGGTTCCCAAGCTTGCTCGGCCCACAGATCCCCCTTTCGTGCACGCTGAAAAGCATCCTCACATAACATCTGCCGTTCCCATTGAACAACTGACTCCAGGTTCTGCCTCTGTTCCTTCCTTCCTTCTGGTGAGATTAAAGTATGTCACAAGAGGGTAAACGTTTCCTCTTTTTCTTTGCACGGCCAAGATTGAGGGATGATTTTCGTGACCATGCTCACTTAATTTACCGACCCCACACTTCTCTTAGCCATTCTATTAATGGTAACCATTACGGCCATTTGGCATAACCATAACATGGGAGTGAGGGGTGGGGCACGCATCCACTCCAGGGCTGGGGGGAGGCGGGAGGGCTCAACGGCTCCAAAGGGCACAAGGAGTACAAATGGGAGATGGGGAGGGTTCCCAAAGGGGGGGGGGGAGTTTGGGCAAAGTGGTTACATCCCTAGTTATGGAAGGAAGGAAGCTGACGTCTCTTCCCAAGCCCCACTTTGTTCGCCCCCTCCCACCTGCTTTTCTCAGGAATGGGGGATGCTCTTGGAGAGACTACGTTACTGGAGGTTATAATTGCTCTGATGTCTACTGAGGGAGGCCGAGGTGCTCAAGGGTTCAGGCATCGGTGCTTAACATCCTTCTGTTATTTTCCCATGAGTTCCTTCAGGGGATGGCTTTGTTCTCTCAGCTCCCAAAGCGTTTGCCAAGATACCACAAACCATGTGACAGAACATTCTTTGCAACTGGGGTCAAGGTATTTTCTCATAAATGTCTTAAGAACAGGCTTGGTGCCATTTTGTGTCCTGAAGACTGCCCGGTGATGTCAGAGACCCCGGGGTTTAAACTGAGGTCTCTGTTCTCACAGTTGCATAACCGAGGCTTCAGCATTTCACGTCTCTTTCCCTACTGGTAGGAAGAGGGTGATCCCATCAGTCTTTGACCTTAAAGAGGGTTTTGTGGGGATCAAATGAGATAATGCCTGGGAGAGTGCCTTCATAAAAACCAACAGTTACAACATGGAGACATGTCCCATATGTGACAATGTGAACTAATCTATAAACGGTACCCTCTCACATGTCTGTGTAAGGGAGTGAACTTGTTTGTGTTTTAAATGTTTTGTCGGGGGACACCTGGGTGGCTCAGTTGGTTAAGCAGCTGCCTTCGGCTCAGGTCATGATCCCAGCGTCCTGGGATCGAGTCCCATATCGGGCTCCTTGCCCCGCAGGGAGCCTGCTTCTCCCTCTGACTCTGCCTGCCACTCTGTCTGCCTGTGCTCGCTCTCGCTCTCTCTCTCTCTGACAAATAAATAAAATCTTTAAAAAAAAAATGTTCTGTCCGTTTTATAAAGCCCACATCTAGGTTCAGTCAAGATGTCTCTCCTTTTTGCTGCCTGAATAAGTTACCACATCATGATTCTGTGCAAGGCACAGAGTAGCCCCCGTGGGATAGAGAGAGCCCCTGGGGATGACTGGGGACCCTCAAAGACTTCTTGTCTGGGGGATCTGGTGGGTAGAGATAGGGGCCCAACAAGATCTAGAATGTGGCAGGCCAAGAAGTCACACATCTGCTTTTTGACCTCCTCACTCATTGTTGGAGTCCCGCTGAGGTGGGTACACCACTTCTAAGAAGAGATGTGTATTCCAGAAACCTCAGTCAACTTCTCCACTTTGAGTGTTTAAAAACCTGTTTTCTAGAAGCAAACAATTAACAGTTCATCTTGGTAAGGGACTCTAAAGGATCCCACAGCACCAGTCTGACATGAGGTGGTAGGGTGGGGGTTCGGTAAGTCAGAGGTTGTGACTCTGTGACCTTCTGTGGGATGGGGTTGCAGTCCTGGCGCACAGACTCCTGGGGTCTGTGCTAGTAAGAGCAGAGTCAATATTCCTTGAACTGAACTGAAAAGGACAGTTTTAAAAATCTTACCTTTCATCCTTCATCTTACAAGGAGAGGAATTTTGTGGTCAAGGTGTCTGTATTTTGGGAACTGTGATCTAGAAATAAAGCCTGTCTACCCTTTTGCCCAACTTGCTCCTCATCCTTCTAAAAAACAAAGGGGGGAAATTCTTAACTTCCTAAGGAAAACATTACTTGAAATATTAGCCTGAATGATATTCAGATCCACAGCCAATTTCGGGAAAATCCTTTAATGTTTCTTAAAAGAGAGAGACAGAATAGATCCCTGTTTTGACTGTGTATTTCTGTGCAAATGAACTCCCATAATTCCTACTGTAGGAAAGTCACTATCCCCCTTGGCACGGGGAAGTGTGGGTACCTAAACAACCTAAGCCACAGGGAATGTGGGTGGCTTCAGATTGTAAATCCGTACTTCATTCATCCGCTCTGGCCCACCCAGATGATTTGGTTGGCTCACACAATCTTTAAAGAAAGTTCAGATCGGGGAAAGATGTTTAAACATCGGGGCGTGCCACACAAAGGTTGATGTTTCTGCTTCCCTAGAAAAATCCAGAAGACCGGGCAGCCTTGGGCATGTATGTGCACAGGACAGAAAGGGGCCTTTGTGCGGTGATGGCCGCCAGGGGACGCTGCTGATGGGGTTAGGTTGGTCTCCTTTGGGCCCCTCAGCTGGCCCTGAGATTACTGGAACTTGTGATTCTTGCTGCTGGGGTCTTCACAGGAAGAAGGGAGGGTAAACCCAGAGCAAGTCATCAAAGGTTTTAAACACGGAACGTTTTGGTGGAGCGCCCAGGCAAGAAGCAATAGTTAGCTACGACAGGGAGGGAAATCTGCACTTTAAAAACTTGACTTTTCTTTGTTGATTTTCTACATTTACTCATGCTATCGAAGTCCTTTAAAAGATCTCAGTCTTTTCACATAGGCTGAGGAGGGGGTGAGGTGGGGGGGGGGCAAAATGCCCTGAGTTGGAGGGGAAGAAAGCTTTCGCTTGGACATCCAGCCCAAGGCGATGCCATATGTGACCTCCTTGCTCCCTGCCACCCGGAGACGGGAGGGTCCTCTTCACTTATTTTTGAGGGTGAGTTTTGCTTTATTCTCATTTGTCAGAGAGAAAAGCTGGTTGGTGGAGATAGGGCAAGAGAAGGGTATAAAAGAAAGAAAACCCATACGGAGGAAAGGAAAGCGCATATGGATGGAGATGAGAAGTTCCTTTTTTCTTATTCTTACTAAAGTTTTGAGGGTTTTTCTTTGTGTGTGTGTGTGTGTATGTGTGTGTGTGTGGAGACGTTGCTGGGTTGCAAGCCCTAAAAGGTGATTCATAACTTTTTAGGAGAGAAGGGATTCACAGTATATCTTGGGCATTCACTTCTCACTTATTCGGGTATCATGGTTTAATATTGCTGTTCAGGAGGAAGGTTGAAATAATTTTATAGGTCACGATTTGGCTGAGGCCCAGATGGGGGTATTTAGTGGGTGCTGCTGTATCCTCGCTCAGGCTTGGGTCCATTGGTTAATGGGTACTAGCGTCCCCCCCCCCCCGGCAAACACCCCCCCCCCCCATGTGCTGGCTCAGTCCTCTCACTCAGGGACACTTCCTGTCAGAGAAGCCCAAAGCCACCCTCTGTCGCCTCCCTCTGTGCCTGCTGCCCACCCTCAGGTCAGACCTGGTATGTTCTTGCTTCTGAAGGACAGACATCCATTCTGCGACGATGAACAATCTGGCTCTTCCTGAGGTTCTGAGGAGATATGAAGGGACTCCATCCCGTTGGGCACCCTTTCTCGGTCTTGCTCTTTCTTAAATCCCCGTCACGCCTCTTTCTTCTAGGTCTTCTTCTCTCCGAATGTTTTCTCCATTCCAAAGCCTACTCCCTTTTCTTTCCTGTCTGACTTCTTGAAATCTCCTTAGCTTGCCTTCTTGTCAGGAGAAACAACAGAAAAATTTCCTAAACCCCCAACTGCCTGTTCTCTTCAACAGACCCCTTGGGTTTGGAGTTGGAAGGGTTTAGCTCCTCATAGTGAGGGGAAGCGACTTTTAATTATTACTTGTGAAGGGATGATCTGACTGCTAGCTTTCGAGTGTCCTCTAGGCATGGACCCCAAAGGGGAGACTTGCATTTTGAGCAAAAATAAAGCCTAACCCTGTATTTCTGTTTATAACCAAGAAGTAAAAAATAGGGTAATAAAAAAAAAATCAAGCCTTGTTTTTAATGTAAGACCACAACTAACTTACCTTTTGTGGAGGGATCCCTGGTGCATCTTGCATGGATGGTGGGTTTTGTGCGTGTGGCCCTGAGCTGAGGGAATGGGTAGGCTGGAAGGCTCTGCATTAGGGGTGGGAAGGGGAGACTCTGGAGCCCAACAGGCCTGGGTGCCGAGGGGATGGGAAAGGACCCGGAATGTAGGTCACGCCTGTTGTGGACTCTTAGATTTCTGTCAGGATTGGGACAGACACCCATATTCCACGAACATAGCTGAATAATTTGTAGACTCCATATTGCTCACCAATGCTTTTGTGCAAGTTGGCTCTTTCGGGGTAACTTGGAGAAAATGTGAAGTTTCGTGACTTCGGTGGGTGGGGTGTGGGAGGCATGGTGGACCCCAGGGGACGGAGAGCTTTGGGCATCCATGAAGTAGGGACTTGTCTGGGAGTCTCCACAGGTGTTTGGAGGCTTAGGTTTCCCGTGGCCGTGTTGAAGGGGGTGGCAGGAGTTCGGGTGGGGTTTCTAGGTCCTTCTGTGGGGTTCAGGCCTTGGAGAGAGCTCTGCAGATGTAAGGAATCACTTTAGTGCATCTTACAGCTGTTCTAGATTTTCAGAGTTTGAAAGAATAAGGAAGGTCCTGGCTGTTGCCAGGGAGGAAGCTGGGGAAGCGGGGGGGTGGGGGGGGGTTGTTGAAGGGAGGGAGTCCCAACATCCACGCCGCCACTGATGTCTTGGTGTCTGAAACCCTTTAGCAACCCCAGCATTTTCTTTAGAGACTTCTTTTCCCCCCAGCTTCAAAGTTTCGTCTCGTTTCTCAACGACTGCAATTCTTCCTGCCTTTCACTTTGCTGAAAACGGTTAAAATGTGCTTTAGCTGCCCAAGCCTGCCCTGGGCCCGGTTCCGCCCCACGGGCTGTGCTGCCTGGGCTGTGCTGCCTGGGCTGCCCCCTTCCTCTGTCTGCAAACCAGAAGTAAAGGCGGGATCTGTGTACCCCACAGGGTTGTTGTGAACAGCAAAGGAGACGGTGAGGGCAAGGTGCTGCTTTTTAAAAGAGTCCCAAGTGGCTACGCAAAGTGTACTTGTTGTGCGTGGGACCCGCATGAATAGAGTAGTGTGATATTGAGGTGGTTTAGGGCACCATGAACGACCTACTTGTGAGCCAGCTGAGCTCAGGCCTCTTTGACTATACATACACTCTGAATCCCCACCCTGCCTCCCGAACGCCCCCCTGATTCCATCCTGTCTCAGTCAGCCCTCGCCCCTTGACAGTGGCCAGAGGATATTGGGACATGCACACCTCACCCCCTTACTAGAGGGTATTTCACTGGAAACCTGGCTGTGAACTCCAGGTAGTGCGTTCACCTCTCTGGTTCTGCCCACCGCCTCCCGCCTTGAACTTGGCCCCTCCGCTGAGTGCTTTTGCATTTGCCCTCTTCACGTTCTGGAAGGCCGTTCCTCTTCTTCCCAAAGGGTCAAGCTCTCCCAAAGGGTCAAGCTCTTGTACCCACCTCTAACAAAAAGTGAAAATAATTATCCTACCTGTGTATTTAGGTCCTGCATGCAAAAGTGACTTGGGAATCATAAAAAGCGGCCTTTGGCCGCCAAGACCCGAAATAAACGTGTGTTGTACATTTCAGAGGTCAGACAGGCGTGCCCTTGACGTCTGAGCCTTTTGGCTCTGCTCCCTGCGACAGGAATCTTGGCGCTCTCACCAGCCCTCTCTGTCGTCACTCCACGCAGCCCCTCCCCTGGACGTGGCATGAGTCGTGGTCGTGGTGTATCTGTTGATTTCTCTGCGGTGGGCTTTGTGCCTGGAGGGTCTGAGGAGGACGCTGATCCCCTAAACCAAGCCCCAATTCCCGACCTGGGCTTAAGAGCTCTGCATGGTCTGGTTTGTGCCTGACTCTTTGAGCTCAACTCAGACTCTTCTTCTCCTGGGTTACCTGCTCCTTTGGCCTTTGTCCTGTACGTGGGACATGCCAACCTTGTTCCTGTGCTTGGGAAAGCTCTTCGCCCAGACCATTCCCCTTGTGGCATGAGATGCGCCTCAGAGGAGAGATGGTGTTCAGCTCCGCCTCTCCCCCCATCCCTGTCTTTGAGAGTGGTGCGGACACTGTCCACCACACCACCCTTCATCATCTCCACTTCGACTCCTCTTACTTGTCTGCTCTTGGCCCTGTCTTCCCCATGGGGTGGGATGCTCAGTGAGGTCTAGCTGAGTTCACTCCCATGGTGCCTGAAGCCATGCCTGGCATGTGGTCACGCTGTAAACCATGCTGGAAAAATGTTTTGTTTTTCCAACTATAGATTGTAAGCTCCTGAGCACTGGAACAACTTGCCCTTCCTTTGACTCTTTCTCCAAAGTGCCTGGCACATAAGAAGTGCCAGCTGAGCTCTGATTCCTAGGTTGTCGAGTGTGGTTGACTATCATTTAGGGAACAGTGATTGGAGAGGAAGGCATCTGGAGTAACAAGTTTCCATGTGGCGCTGTGAATTTGCTCTCACGCGCTGTCGTGTGACATGGGACAAGCTTTGATTTGGATTCTAGTTCCACTGCTACCACTAACCAGCCACGCGTCCTTGGGCAAGTACTTTCACGTGTTCTCCGAGGGAGCGAGTTCCCTAGACACCCTCAGCTCTCACACTTGGGAATATGGGCATGAGGTCAGAGGCTACCTATGGCTTCCTCTCCCCTCTAAATTCTGACTGGTGTCCTTTGAGGCCAGCTCCGTCTCCCAGCGGCAGGTGGCTTCCCCTTGGCTCTTTGAATATTTGCTAATATTGGTCGCTTAATCCTAATCAATAAGGGGCATCGTTCTCTCCAGGACAGAGAACGGGTGCAAAGGTGAGAGGCATAGAGATGTCACTGAGAAGTGGGATAGAGGATATAGGCAAGAGGAGGGCGCCAGAGCTGCAGAGCAGAAGAGAAGCCTGGGTCCTGCCCTGCTGTTCCTTGCTGGTTGATCACGTGACTGCTCCTAACGCCATGTGGCGTTCATTTGGGAGAACTGGCCTTGAAAAGCAATCTGGTGATGGAGGGGAGGAGGACAATGAATGGGCAGAAGTTACAATTTTGCAAAAGAGTTTAATTTCAGGCCTTGTTGGATACAATTTCAACATGCACTGCACAGAGGAAAAGGAAAAACTGATTGGAAAAACTGATTCACACAATTGTTTTCAGTGAGAGCGCGGGCTGAGAACCCCCCCCCCCCCAACCCCTGGAAAGCATGAATTGTGCGCTTCATAGGGGTGTGGGAGTGGGAGCTTTCTAGATGGATTTAGGACATACCCCTTTTGAGTGACAAATGTGTATGTGAATAAAAAATGAGTCGGGCCTGTGCCCAAAGCTCCTGGGTTTGGGGGGTGGTGCCCTTGCGCCTTCCCCAGCTGCTCCCGCTGGTGTCTCTGCTGGTTCCCACCCACACATTTCTCTTCCCCTCCGCTATGGGGCAAATCTGAGCCAGCGCCCAGTGAGTGACCACGGTCTCGGGCCAAGGCTGGGGGCTCTGAAAATGGTCCTTGTGGGCCTTCTATCCAGGGTGTTGGGGGCCCTGTGTGCCCGCTTCCCCCCTTTCTTTTTCCTTGTCAAGTCATTGCAGCTCATTTGAGTGGGGTTCTGCCTCCTCCTCCCCGTGGAGCACCTCAGGCCCCCCACTGGCCCTGGAGCTTGTGTGCCCAGGGTCCTGAACCCCCCCTCCCCCGACTCGGGCCTAACTTCTTGGTCCCCTTGGCAGGAATGTGCTGGCCCTTCTTCCAGTTGTGGTCAGAGTCTGGCCACGCCTGGATGGTTTCTGTAAACACAGGGCTGCCGCCCACCAGCCCCTCAACAGCCAAACCCGGGTTCCTCACCTGCCCCACTGCAGCCAGTCGCTTCCACATTAGCCAGCCCCAAGTTGCCAGAACCGCTGGGCATCTTTTTGTAGACTTACTAGGTGGAGGAGTGTGCTTGCCTATACTGGTGGGGCCAGCTTTGGTCACTGCCTAGGGCGTGCCCCGGACTGGCTTCCCTTTCTTTCCCTTCCTGGACACGTCCAAGGTATTGAAATGACGTGACATTTTTGTTCGCGTCTGTGCTGAGCTTACCTAAGCGTCCCAGAGAGGGGAAGTTACCCCACGTTTGAAAACACCCCCCCCCCCCGCCCCGCCCTAGCGTGCTACTAATAGGGGAGGTTAATGTGAACTTTATCTTCAAAGGTTCAGAGCATTAAGCAAATGAACTTAAAAATAAAATGGACGACTTTAGGAGGGCTAAGTTGGTGGTGCGGGGGGGGGGGGGGAGTTTAAGCCTGTTACTACGTGGGATCAAAATTTGTTTTGATGGATTAGGCATGCTTATGCCAGTTCCGAATGTTGGGGAGTTATCTGTGTTTCTCATCATTTTTAAGCCTTGATCTTTTGGCCGTGGTACCTTTATTTGGACATGCAGCGAGCCAGAATTTTTGTGGGAAACGGCTCTCTGGAGAAGATTTGTAAACCAAATAGCTGTTTAGCCACATGTCAATTACTTTCTCTAACCACGATAGTGCACGAGCTCACCTTTCCCCCTCTAGGACCCCGCGGAAGCCTTGGTCGGAAGGCAGAAGTCTGCCCAGGCCCCTGGGGTGCAGGACACCCCCCCATGGTTTGATGCTTGAGAGTGTATAGCCTCTGCTCCCACACATTTTGAGGACAGAGGTCACGACCTCTGAAGAGGGACGACTGGGAGAGGGACCAGTGTGTACTTGGTGCTGGGAGCTGTTTCACTGAGCCCAGGTGCATCTTCTCATGCTCTTTCCCATGCTCCAGATTTAATTCTTCCCTTTGCAGAGGGTGCCCCATGGAAGTAAGTCCTAGTTGTAGCCTCAGTTCTCTAGAAATCAAAGTTGGAGGAAGAAGGGTGGAGGAGGGGTGGGGATAAAGGGGGGGGGGCGTCCCTAGCAGGGAACTTGCTGCTGTTACTCATGACTGGTGTTCCAGTCCGTGGAGGGACCGTGCCTCTGAGGGGCCATGCCAGTGGCGCTCTGAGATGGTCCCCTCAGCAGTGAGAAAGGGGAAGAATCCACGTATTGGGTTTGGTCTCATGCTGGGGGTCCAGCTCCCCTACAGGCCTGGCTCCACCCATGCATGTGGGGGTATGGACACCTGGTGGTCTACCAGGGACCTCCTGAGGGTTGGGGATGAGAGGCATGTGGGCAGCACCATTTTTAAGGTTCAAAGCAGGACCTCTTTGAGAGTGAGGAGGGGAGACACACTAAGTTTATGCCTGAACAACAGGCATAAACTGGGGCTGGTCTGGCCAACTGAGCCAACTGGGACTCATGGCCATCATCCTGTAGAGGTCATGAAGAGCAGAATAACAGGACTCAGGAGGCCTCAAGGCCCTGAAACCGTGCCTGGTGGTGGGGAGGGGTGGGGCTCTGCTACAGCTCTTGCCTAGGTGGTCATCTGGGTTGAGGGTTCATTCATTCATTCAACAAATATTTATTGAGTGTCTGCTAATGCCAACAGTGCCTGGGCACTAGGGAGGCGGGAGTGTGCAAAGCCAGGCACAGGTATCTGCTCTTCCTGGAGTCTATAGTTGAGAAGAGTGGATATCCACTTAGCAATAATTAAATAACTTCTTTAATGACTAGTTGTGGTGGTGTGGAGAAATACATAGAAGGGTATATAACCTCTTTGGGGGCTGGTGGCAATCAGGAAAATGACCCCGTGGGAGTCCTGTCAAAGGTGAGATTCTAAAGTGTGAGCAGAACTGGCCAGGCTGGGCTGGGCAGAGCAGGGGAAGCCTGAGGAGGCAGGGGAAGGAAGGAGGGGGGCAGGTGGAGGAGAGAAGTGTCCGGGGGCCAGGCGGGGGATCCTATGGAAGGAGACTCCTGGCTGGGACGATGATGCCAAACGTCCCCACACAGCCACATCCTCTGTCCTGGCATCCAAGGGAGGACTGGGAGGAGGTGAGACCTCGCGGGGGGTGGAGCTGGCTGCTTCGGCCTGACACCACGCTAAGGATCACGACTTCAGTCGTCTAAGTTGAAGCTGTGTGCTCGCTACCATCTGCTGTGTGGCAGCAGGTGCAGAGGGGGAAAGTCTTGAAGACATTTTGGGGAGTGTCCTACAGTGAAAGTGACAGGTGCTTTGGGTGGGATGGAGGGGAGGGGTGGAGATGGAGAAAGATAGATGGGTTGGGGATATTCTCAGGAGACATGATTGGCAGGTCAACAACCCATTGAATGCAAGTGGAGAGGTACAGGGAAGAGTCTGGGTTTTAGAACGAAGGGTTTCAGCACGGAGGTGTCACATGAGGGGAGCGGGATGGGGAGACGGAGGAAGAGACCCAGCCAGTCCTTTTGGATTTGTAGAGGCTGGGGCCCCATGAAACCTTCCCTGGGAGGCGGGAAGCAGGGAGTGGGTGCGGAGGGCGGCCAGCTGGAGCAAAGATCTGGCCTGGAGTTAGGGATTGGGGCTTTACGAATCTCTGTGAAGCCAGGGGTAGACCTTCGAGGGAGAACTCCCTAGTCAGAAAGGAGTCCAGGACAGAGTCTTGGTTAACTCACTCTTTAAAGATTTGGAGGAGAGGGAACAGCTCTCAAAGCAAATATAGAAAAAAGTGGCCAGAGAATCGGAAGGGAAACAGAGTGGTCAGATGGGGAGCCGAGGGAAGAGGGTTTCAAACAGGAACAGAATGGTTAACTGTGTCCGAGGCTTCTGAAAGTTCCGAAAGATCCAGACCGAGAGGCAGCAGGTTTATCCAAGTGCAAAGACATTGCTGAGTGGGAGGAAAAGGAGAGTTTTATGATCGGAGCAGCTGGGGAGGGAGTGCCAGCTGAAGAAAAGCAAACAGCGAGTGTGGATGACTTGGAGCGAGGCTGGGAGGAGGAGAGATGAGGTGCGGGCAGGCCGCTGACGCCACAGGCCGCTGACGCCACAGGCCGCTGACGCCACAGGGGAAAGCTCACTGTGGGGAGACCGGAGAAGGTCCGGAGGCTGCCAGCAAGAAAGCTTGCAAGGAGAAGCTGAGGTGATATGGGAAAGAGGCCAAAGTGAAGTCCAGTGCCTGAGAAGGTAGGGCGGGGAGGGCACCATGAGGTTTTGCCCTTTGTTTGATGGAAAGAAGGCCGCGTGAATGCCATGGGGCTGCCCCCAGGTTCCAATAAGACCTTGGCAGGATAGGATGGAATTCCCAACCTGCGGCTTCCTATTTTCTTTGAAACATTTGAGATAAGTTCACTGGCTACATGGCAGTGAGGAAAGCTGCAGGTCTGAAGTAACATTTGAAGGTACTGAGTTCCATCATCTGAGAACCAGCAGAGCTAACCAGCTCCCTGATATTGGCCGGGTACTGTCTAGAGAGCTGATATTTGGCTTAAAAAAAATCACGTTCTGGGAATGCTTTTGACCACATAGCTGAAGCGACGAAACCTACACATTTTCAAACAGAGTACATTTTGTTCTTGCTCGGGCAGTTTGTTCCCTGGGACATGGGGGTCATTTCAGTGGCACAGGGAGGCCCCAAGTGCACGCAGATCAGAGGTGGCCACTGTCCTTATCTCTTGTTTGTGCTTCTTTGTTGTAGAAATGATGGTCCTACTCTGGGGGCCACATTTGGAGGCTTGGGTTTGCCACATGTGCTCTATAACCTGGACAAATCAGACTCCCCCCCCCCCCACCTCCAAATTTTTATTTAAATCAGTAAGTTAACATACAGGGGAATATTAGTTTTAGGTGTGAAATTTAGTGATTCAACATTCCATACAATATACCCAGTGCTCACCATAAGAAGGGCACTCCTTAATCCCCATCCCTTATTTTACCTGTCTGCTACCTACCTCCCCTCCAGTAACCATTTGTTCTCTGTAGTTCAGAGTCTGTTTCTCAGTTTGTCTCTTTCTTTTCCCCCTCCCCACCACATTCATTTGTTTTGTTCCTTAAATTCAAAGGTGATGGGGCCAATGAATATACACTGGAATATTACTCTGCCATAAAAAGGAACGATGTCTTGCCACTCAGAGACAATTTTTATGAGAAGCTCTTTAAGGGATGCTATTCCCTTCTGGGAATGGCAGAGATCCAAGGGATTTAAAAGGCTGGAATAAGATCTGTGGCAAACCACTATCTTGGCGGAGGCCCCATTTTGATTTGTGTCTGGCTGAAATGCCCCAATAATGAGCTCCCTTGTGGGAGGCAGTAGTGTTGGTCTGGAAGTTGTGGTTTAGTGCTGTGGGACTTCCCATGAGTTCCTTCAGGAGAAGAATCAACTTTGTGCCCCGGAGTTAAGATTATGGGCTAGAAGGATAACAGCTTTTCATGAACGGGATCACCGCCTCCCGTGCCACTCTTGACTTCCGACTTCTCCCAGCCTGGGCCAGGCTCACATGGCAGGAACCTTCTACTCTAGCTATGCCAAGGAGGCCAGGCTGAAACCCCTCGAGCTGCCCACAGAGCACTCTGGACTCGGTGCCTCCTTCTACCTCGACACCCTCAGCTCCTGGAAGACGGGGACGGTGCCTCCCGCGTGCTTGTATCCCCAGTGTTTCACACTCCGTACTTTCTTGATGTGCTCACCTTCTCGAGTTTTCAGAAGAGTTGCTCAGTTGTAAAGAACAGATGTTGAACTTGCGAATTTCTAGAGCGGGGCCTGTTCCCTTTTGCTGTGAGGATCAGCAAGTTCTGTTTTCTTCTCTGGTTTTAGTAGACAAATAGCCGCATTCTCATAATGGTCCCGTTGTCCAGACGTAGCTCTCCCCCAACCTCTCTACTGTTGGATTAATTAGAGGTGAGCCAAGAAGTGTGAGCCATTCGGAGAGTGAGAGGGGACGGATACCCCTCGAATTTCAGCCCTAAAATAACGGGACCCAGGCAAGGTCATACACGGTGGTGTCGACTGCCCTCTGCAGGCGACACTCGGGACCGCAGAAAGCCTCGGTTTAACCCGCTCCGCGTCGCGTTAACCAAGAAACAGCTCCCCCCCCCCCCCCCCCGAATCAAGCAACTTAGCCCCTTAGAAATCCAAAGACATAGACTGTTAATGTCCCTTGGGTCCCCTCTCCGGAGCTGTACATTTTTGGGAAATCGCTTAGCATCACCAGGGGGAAGTTGTGTTACTTCAGGAATCGAATGGTATTTCTGCTTTATGATTTTACCAAAACCAGGCACTGGGGTAAAGCTGCCCTTTGAAAAGCCACACTCTCCTTAGAAGCCAAAGCAGGGGCTATGTGCACTGAGAGAGACAGGGGTGGCCCGTGCTGGGGAGAAGGTGCTGGGTTTAGCTGGCAGAGGAGAGCCTTGGATTCCTGGCTCCTTCCCCAACCTGGGTGTTAAGCTGTGAGAAAAATCAGGTAGTTTGACTAGATGATTTCTAAGGACTCTTCCAGCTTTGTGTCTATCGTAGGCGGCGGCACCATCTCTGCTTCCCAGGAGTGTATAGTCCAGGTGGCACGTTCACTTGAGCCACCAGTGGTTACTGTGGTAAAGCACGCGTGTGGCCCGGAGTGGCTGGTGGCGTGAAGTGGTCTGACATGATGGCTGACTGGCCATCTCTGTGACTGGACCTGAGCACTTGACACGCGCCTGCACACGCGCACACACGCACACACGCACACACGTGCGCTTCCCTCTGGGTGGCTGCCCCTGTCGAGTCACGTTTGCTGAGGTCACGAGGGCATCGACTCCGTGGCAGTTCCCGTGCACATTCATACACCGCTTTCCCTTCCACTGAGCACAAGAGCTCTTTCAAAGCTTCCTTCTCCAGTCCTTTAGTCCTGCCACCCATCGCCAAACTCCTAGCGCATGTTTTTGTCTCCCTCCTGCTTCACAGAGGAAGACTGAAGCTCTTGGTTAAGAGCTCCCCTACCCTGCCCGCCTCTCTCTCATGGCTCCTGTCAGTATTTAACTTATTCATGCCTGCCCCGTCCAAAAAAAAAAATCAAAACACAAAACAAAAAGGGAGCCTCTCCCAGGATGCCTCACCCCCACTCTATCTTCTGTCTCCTCCCTTTGACGGCCGAATTTCTTGAAAACAGTGTCTACATTCACTGTCTCCCTCTCCTTTCCCCCTACTCACCTCTTGGCCCACCCAGTCTGGCTTCCTCCCTCCTCTCCACTCCCCCCAAAACTTGTCACCACTGACCTCCATGTCACTTGGGCATTTCCTGTCTTCTCGTGGCTAGAGGGTTCTGCCCTCCCTCCGTGAGCCTCTCTCTTCCCTCCACCACTGTTACACTGGATGCTTCTGGTTTCCCTCCTCCCTCTTTGGCTGTTTATTTGTAGTGAGTGTGTGTGGGGGGGTCCTACCACCTTTGTTTTTCCTTTTGGGTTCTGTCCTAGGTAACTTTTTGGCTTTGTTCCACCCACTCTCCTGTTAAAAGGAGATGGAAACAGAGCGGGGTGGTGGGTGGGGTGGAATGGGAGGGTGGGGTGGGGAAACCAAAGCAGAGAGGGATAGGTTGGCTATAAAAAGCAAAAGGGGAGGGAACTTGGTCCTGCTTCCAGTTCAGAACTGTAGGTGGAGCCGTGGTGGTTGTGGCAGTGGTCATGGGGAACTTGATGAGGTTGGATGGAACAGTCTAGGAACAGAGAAAAGCACCATTTGGCATGTCTGAACCCCAACAGCTCCTGTGTGGCATAAGGGGGGGCTGGCACCCAGACACGCATGCCCACCTTCAGGGGAATGCAGCCTGAATCTTCTGGATGACTGCCAAGGCGGGGGTGCTGATAGGACCCTGTAGATGAACATGACTGGAGAAGGAATGGGGTGGGGACAAGTACTGTAATTGTGACAAGGGGACCCCGAGGGGCCCATAGCACCATCAAGGGCTTAGCTGGGGTGTAACAGTCAGAGCAGATGGACAGTCCTTTTGGGAGAAATGCCCATGCTGAAGGAAAAGCCTCATTTTCCCGCTGGATACAAGGGGCAGGACCAGACCACCTTGCTGAGTGAAACCAGCTGATGGACACCCAGAGCCCAGTCCAAGGAGGAGGTCAGCAGAAGGACGGCAGGGTCTCCACCCCCCTGCTAGGGGGTGCTTGCATGTTTTCATGGCATGGTCATTGGCTTCTCCCCAAAATGAGTGATCCAGGAGAGCTCAAGGGAAATCCCGAATGATTGAGTCCTAGACGTCATATGCTTTGATTTGGATGGGTTACACAGAACCTTCACACTGTGAAGTGGGAGTATATAAGGGCAGCAGCACCCGCCTACGTCCTGATGCCTTCTTGGATAGGGGCATGGGAGTGGAAGAACATAGGACATCTTATTCACCCCCAGAAGTCATGCAAAATACCTCATTTAATTGGGCAGGGACTGTGGTGGCATAAACTGTTAAGCAGACAAATAGTTACTTGTCCCTATTCTCAGGGAGGTGTGGGGTCATGAGAATATCCAAGTAGTTAGAGAGGATAAAGAACCCATGTTTTCTTTGCACACTCGGGTATCAAGTGAGAAATTTATAAATTTTACAAGAAACTTGAAGTTGGCTTTAAAATATTTGAAAATATCCACTCATAATAATGAGAAAGTCTGTGGGTCAACACAAAAATCCCATAAGATGTGATGTTATGTGAGCAAAGAACACACCTTGTGTGTTTGATTTTCACCCCTGAAAATTATATGAAGTTGGGTAGAAGCCAGAATAAAAGCACAAGGAGCTGAAACTGTGTCTGTGTTAGACACCTGGGTCGATTTTTACGAAGCTGGTATTTATTATTAATAAAATGCAATTATTCATAAATTCATTTTATTAATTATGGTTCATTATAGAGTGATGAGCAAAAATCACATTTCCATTTTGTTTTCTTTCACTGGAATGAGTGTCTCCATTTGAAAACCACCCAGAATTTAATTTTCAGTAGCCATTGCTTTAAAAATATCTTTCTTAAAATACATACAACGGACATACCATTTCCTTCTTCTCCAGAAAATTATAGAAGTTTCAGGTGCATCACAGACTACAGAATAGAAAGTATAGTATGATCTCATTTGTGTACAAGAGTCAGAGGTCTCCACACTACTGGCCCTCTCTGTTACCGATTCCTGACCGTGGTCCACACCTCCCTTGCATTTCAGTAAATTTCTTTTGTAAAATATTGACTATGAAATGTATTATTTATCTACTGCTGCATAAAAAAAAAAAATAACAATGCTCAGTGGCTTTAGACAATGGCCATGTGTGTATCCTCTGACACTGACTGCGGTGGGGGGAGGTCAGGGATTTGGGAGTGGTTTGGCTTGAAATTGCTCACGAAGTTATAGTCAAGGCCTGGTCCAGCCCTGTAGTTGTCAGGAAGCTTTGTGCAGGGGGTCAAGGGCACAGCTTCTGCCCACTGCTAAATCCATGGCTTCTCCATCTCAGGTTTTGGTTAGAGTAGTGTCCTATTACCAGGTTCCAAGGTCTATTAGTTATCTATGGCTGCATGACTGCATAACAAGTCACCCCAAAACTTAAATGCTTAAAACAACAATTTCAAGATGCCTCACTTTAATGACCAGCAAGGGAGGGTTGGCTGTTGGCTGGAGCCCTTAGTTGTTTGTTATGTGGACGGACCCTGCACCGCTAGGGGTGCTTGGATGTTTTCATGGCATGGTCATTGGCTTCCCCCAGAGTCAGTGGTCCAGGAGCGCTCAAGGGAAATCCCAAATGTCTTTGATGACCTAGTCTTGGAAGTCAGATGCTGTGATTTCCGTTGGTTACACACACAGGCCCTGCTTGCTGTGAGATGAGAGGATGCTAGGGCATGAATACCGGGAGGTGAGGAGCGTTGGGGGCCATCTTGGAGACTGGCCACCACAGTTCACCCTCTGGCCTCCAGTGACTCCCTTCCCACACGCAAAATGTACTCCTCTCTCCTCAAGGTCTCATCCCATTAAATTATGTCTTCAAAACAAAAACAACAAAAAAAGCAAAAACCAAAAAACCAAAACCCCAAACCCCAGGATCTCATTATTTAAATTAGGCCCAACTGTGGGGCTACTCAGGGCCAGTGCCTCACAGTCTGAAGATCTGTGAGGTAAAGAGACAAGTTGTTTGCCTCTTACACACCCAGTGTTCAATGGTGGGGCAGTGGGCACAGGAAAGCTGCTGTAGAGATTCCTACCCAAAAAGCAGGGAGAAGGGGGCCACGTAGGAGTCACTGGCCCATAGCAATTCTGAAATCCATTGGGATACATTTAAAAAATTACTTTAAAAGGACTCAGTCCGACTCCTGCCTTGGATTGAGTCTCTTTGCCTTTTGGCTTTGCCGTCTGGCTCTCACTTCTACCTGAATCATCCTTCCTTTCCCACGAGAGGCAGCCTATGCTTGCAACCAAGTAGTTTCCCAGTCTTCCTGTCTGTAGATGTTTGAGGTCCAAAGTCTACTTTTCATTTTGAACTGTCTCTGCCCTTTCAGCCCAAGCTGGTGGTGTTTCTGCCACAGTGATCCTCTTAAAGTTTTTAGGGGGTGTCCTGCCATAGTGGGTTTATTTCTTTGGACGAAAACCACACCCACAAATCTCTTCCAGATAAGACTTTATCTCTACCTTAGGCTGCTACTGACTGAGAGTCAGAAAGGCAACACCTTCAAAGTCCTTAGAAGTCCCAGACAGTGCGGGGCTGAACCGTTCTTTGAGGTCCTAATGAAGGATTTTTCAGTTCCACTCCCAGCTTCGTCTTTAGACCACATTTTCTTGAGAGGGCCCTGGATTTGTTCTTTGCCCAGAAGCCCAGTTCTTAATTTTAGCATCCTTTCCATTTGAGGAGATGACAGGGAGTGGCAGTTTCAAATGCAACCATTCCTGGATCCTTCCTGTTAAATGGTCCTTCCTCTGGCTTATCTCTGCCCTGTTGCATTTTAGTATGAGCAGTGAGAAGAAAATCTGTGCACCTTCAGAATCCAGTTCTGTCCCTCAGCTCCCGAGGTATGTTTATACGCTCCCATGTTCTGTAGATGACAGTGTTGATCATCAACTTTCCGCCGCTACACAACCTCTTGTTTCCAAGAACAGTCTCCTCTGCTTCCTTGAAGCCCTCACCCTCACAGGCAGCCTCCTCAAATGTCACCAGCTTTTGCTGACAGTTTGTTCCAAGTCCTCTAGGCTCTCATTAACCTTCTTCAAAGTCCTGTGGGGTGTTGCCCACTGCCAAGCACACAGCTTCTCTCTCATTGTCAGTTTATTTTGGTAGCCCTTCCCTGCCGTGGTCCCCGATCTGTTAGTTACCCACTGCTGCATAACAAACCATCCCAACACTTAGATGTTTTGGACACGGTGACCATTTATTATCTCTACCCATTTTCTGTGGGTTGGGAATTAGGGGACGACCCAGCCGATGGTGTCCTGCTTCAGGGTGTCTCCTCTTTGGGAGTGGCAGTTAAAATGTCAGCCGGAGCTGACATTTGTCATTTGAAGGCTTTCCCAGGACCAGCAGGATCCAGTCACAAGATGTTTTTCACTCACATGGCTGCCCAGTTGTTGCTGGTGGTAGGCGGGAAGCCTCGGTTCCTTTCTGCGCGGATCCCAGGCTGTTTGACGTCCTCACAACATGACCTCTGGCTTCTTTCAGAATGGGTGAGAATTTACTTTTTGTGACCACCACGTGGAAAACACACAGTGTCATTTCTGCAGTGAGAGCTGGCTGCACTTACTGTGGCAGGGAACACACAGCGGGGAGCGGATGCCAGATAGCAAAACTGGGGTTGGGGGGGTGGGGTGGGGAGCCATCTTGGAGGCTGGCTATCCCCTGAGATATGTGAACAGAAGAATGTACAGAAATACATGCATGTATTCACGTGGAGAAAAAAGCCACCCCCAAACGCGCACACACACAAATGTGTCTAGGATAAAAGAATAATAAAATGAGAAATAGGTACTCTCAGACAAGTCTGAGAAGGAGAACATTACCAATAACTTTAACTTTCAAGCCTTTGTTCCCCACATCTCGTTCCTTTCGCCAAATGGGAAGGAATTGGGTTTTGTGGTTATGTGACCTCTGCTTGCTTCACAGATGTGTGGAGGGGTAACATTCAAAATATTTAACAACCGGTGTGATGTGGGCATGGGCAGCTGAGACGAGGCCATGGTGCTCAGCACGGCTACGCCAGGGAGTACTGGCTAACACTGTGCTTGGTGGTGGTGTCTCTACCCAACATGTTTCATTTTGAATGTTTTTTTAGAGTTTGCCTTTTTTGTTTGCTGTTTTATTTCTGAGGTTCGTTCATGGGGAAACGTGTAGCATTTTCACTGCTGCGTAGTGTTCTACCGTGTGACCATACCTTATTGTATTTAGTCTCTCTCCTGACAATGGCCATTTTGTTCTTCCCAGTTCTGTTTTCTATCCTGCTGCTAAGACCCTGCTGGTATGAGATCACCTACACATTTCTTCTGATGCACTTGTGTAAGAATTGCTCTAGGTACGAGCTAGCAGAGCAGTTCCTGGGTCTCAGAATATATATGTGTTCAACTTTACAAGGTAATGTCAGACTGTTTTTCCAAGTGGATATAAGAATGTATATTCTAATTACCATTTGAAAGAATTCCCTTTGCTCGACACTTGGGTATCGTTAACTTCACAATTATTATTTTTTGATCTCATGGATGTTAAATGGTGAGTTAGGTTTCCTTGAATTTCTGTTTTCTTAATTAGTAATGAGGATATGAACCTTTTGTATTCTGGGTTTTGAATCATTGCTGTTTCTTTTTTGAGTGTCAATTCCAGTCTTCTGTCTACTTTTCTCTGGGGTTGATTCTCATCCCCCCCCCCAACTTTAAATGTTTTATTGAGTCAGATAATTGATATGCAAATTCAGTGAACTTAGTGTTGTCCTTAAAGACAGCAAGGGCTGTTTTGGTCTGTCCTGCCGCTTTCTGGGCCTCCGGTAGGGTGCCTGTGTGCTTGCCATTGCCACGTTTCTGAGCCTCAAATTCTCTGCCCTGCACCCCCAGAGGCAGCAACATATAGTTCACCTTGGGCATGTCAGAGAACCCAGGGATTGAGGCCAGGGATTAGGCCCCATCTTGTCACCCTATATTTCACCTTCTCGATGCACTATGGGCACCCATGTAGTGTATGTTGCAGGAATGAGCAGAAATAGCTTTCTTCCGAGGAGACCCTGCCAAACTTGGCCACCTGCCTCACTGATCATGAGTGCGGCCTTGCGCCTCTTCCTGAGCAGTCACGTGGCCAGAAAACACCTTGTGTGGACAAGTGCGGGCTTGATGAGTTGGGTGAATGTAATTTTGCCTTAGAGCTCTTGGGATTTTTCGTCTCCAGACTTCATAAAAGGAGGACAAATGGATCACTGTGGAATAGGCTCCAGGGAGAGGGCCATAATGTCCCCTAGGAGGAATCTTGCATTCCATTTAGAACAAGGAAATCACAGCGAGAACTTCTCCAAGGGGATCCCCACCTACCCCCGTCTTCTCCTCTTTGTACTGATGGGTCCACAGCTCTCTGGCTGTTGGTAGGAGGCAATGCTGATGCTGGATGAGGTCGAAGGCAGCAGAGCAGAAGGAGGATGGAACAGTGGGCAGTTTTGCTTACTAACCCTGCACAGCTCTCTGGACTGATCAGTGTTTTCAGCAGAAAGTTTTCCTGCTGTCTCCAGTAGTTTCTATGTTTCAGCTCTTGTGAGGATCCGCTTCCTCTCCAGGTGTGGGAGTCAAATCTCTTTTCACCAGATCCACAGCTTGCCTCAATCCTTTCCACCAGAGAGGATCTGCAGGCTCAAGAGTGTCTGGAGGAGCAGGTCCTTGCCAGATATGGGATGGATTTCAGAGCCAAGACAAAGGAAGTTCCTGTCTTCCATAAAAGAGATCCTTCAAGTGTACATGTAGGGTAGTGTCTATTTTTGACTTTTGTCACTTCTGAAGGTGGATAGCAATTTTATTGAAAAACATGGAGAATGGATTGGAACAAGGAAGGTGTTCCCTGAAGGAAATGTTAGGGTACGGAGTCGACCACCCATCAATTAGACAGAGAACACTCTCAATAATGCAAATCACACAGCGAGGTTTATTTCCAGCTAGCTGGGGTCTGAGTATCTGCCTGACGCAGTGGGTTTCTACAAGGACCCAGAGCACTCAAAGCCAAGGGTTTATATAGCATTTTTTTAGAACATCCAACTCAGTAATTTTCCATACATACTTTTGGCTTGCGCCCCCTGGCAGTTTAGTAAGATAAGCTCTTTTCAACATCTGGTCCCCGTGGTGCAACCGCTTAGCTGCGCTGGTGGTTTAAGCTGATTAGCTGCTGCCGGGGTGTTGTAGGGTGGGGTATTTTCTTGGAACTAAAGCAGGGTGAGGGTCCCTAGAACTAAAATAGGGGAAAGTTCAGCCCTTGGGCCTGAGATGGCTGCCCAAGCTAAGATGGCTGTATTTATGCTAACCCACTCTTTAGTAGTTCATAATGAACAACTTTTAGTTGTTCCCCCCTTTTAGTTCTTCATAATGAGGAATCTTGGTCATTTGTAGGGCAGTCGTGGGGGCCCTCAAGAGTGGGCAACTTTTCATATTGTTGTCTTAAGACCAGGAGTTGGATGGTATTAACATGGTCCTTTACAAAATTAGTAAGTTTGTTTAGAATGCAGGGGCCAAAAGTTAAAATGAGTACAAGTAGAATAAATGGGCCAACTAAGGTAGAAACTAGGGTGGATGGAGAGCCAGGGAAACTTAATTAAACCAAGCCTCAAACCAGTTCTCCTGTGCCTCTTTGTCTTTTTCTCTTAGCTAATCCTTCTCTTACTTGGCCATGGATTCCTTTACTACTCCTGAATGGTCAGCGTAAAAACAGCATTCTTCTCCTAGTGCAGCACATAGTCCCCCAGTTTGTCCATCCGTTAGGATCCATGTCTGCTTCTAAGGTTGATGAGGGTTGGTTCCCATGTGGGTCTCTCTCCAGCTGTTGAACAGGGTCAGGATCAATTGCCATTTCATCATCGGGCTGGGCAGAAGATTTGGTATGCTCCTGAGGTCTAGAGATCCTCAGTTTCAGGGGATTATCAGGGTGCTGCCACGCGGTCCACTCTGTGGCTTGTCTCTGTTCTGGTGGGGTAGGCTGGCACACGTGAGAGTGGTGGACCCAAGGCCCAATGCGGTCAACCTACATTGAGAGGGGTGGGAGGGGTCAGGATCACGCTGTAGGGTCCCTTCCAGCCAGGCTCCCAAGTTTCCACTTGGTGGCAGCGCTTCCAAACTAAGTCCCCGGGTTGGTAAGGATGTGGTTCCAGCTCCGTCTCCATCTCCGTGTGGGCAGTTAGGATCCCCGTGTGGGCTAGACACACTGTAATGATGCCTGCAGTGACTGGAGTAGAGACTGATCAGTCATTGTTAAAGAGGAGGACCTGATACCCCGTCACTCCAGCGTTTGTCGTCCACCGGTCTGGTGGAGTCCGGAGAAGGCCCTTGAGAGCATGAGTGGTGATCAAGATGAGATTTTGGCCCAAAGTCAATTTACTTGCATCCTTGACCAGGAAGGCCATGGCAGCAATTATGCAGAGGCAGGGGGGAACCCAGCCGCTACTGGATCTAGTTAATTGCTAAGATAGGCTACTGGCCTTTGCCAAGGCCCCAGAGTCTGAGTCAAAACTCCTTTGGCCACCCCTGCCTTTTCATCCACATACAAGTTAAAGGGCTTGGTAACATCTGGGAAGGCCAATGCTGGGGCTGACTGACTGGCAAAAGCAAGATCATTTAAATGAGCTATCGTGCAACTTCTCTGAAGTTTACCTCAAGTTGTCTAGCTTAGGTAAACATTTTAAAACAGTCAAATTTAGAATTTAAAACCCATAAAGGTGTGTTATTAAAACATAATTTTTCCTCTCTAAAATAACCCTCATTTCCAGAGATAGCCAAATCAGGACTAATTCATTTGAAAAACAAGCCCAGTTTTAACAAGCTTGGCCTAATTGTTTACATAAGCTCAGCAAGAACAGTGAAAAATCATATAGTCTTTTAAAATCTGCTTTGTTGGAACTTCTTATAAGGAATCTCTAGGTTGAACTTTCAGTAGCCTTTCCAGGCCAGAAGCCAAGCCACGCAGTTGCCATCAGACAAGCCTGCAATACCTGTCGGTTCCTGAGGTTCTCAAAGTATCCTGAGGCTCTGCACCTACCAGGAAGTGATATTCTTTACTCACCTGGTGAGGCTGCTGGGAACTCTGTAAGCGAGGTATCAGGCCAACAGTTCCAAGGGACTTTATGGCTCCAGGTTTTATAAAGCCAATCTTCGTTCCTTTAAGCTGTCTGGTCATATCTGAGTATTTTCAAATATGACATTCCAGTCAAAGCCTTGGTAAAATAACCCATGTTTCCAATAGTGTCCTGTTACAAGGAGAACAGATTCTTATTGAATTTATGAAAATGACTGATTGCCAAGGAAGAAAGAATACTTATTGAGACCTTTTGGTTTTAGAGGGTTCAAATAGAAAAGGTGAACGCCTGGATTCATTTACAAATGAATACTTTTACAGCTCTGTAAATTACAGATAATTTAAGAAAAAGTTTGGAGAACCAGCAATGTTTAAAACAAGAGACATAACACTATAATCTTTTAGTTCATTTAATCCCATGTTGCTAAATTTGGTTTAGTCTGAATGTAGCCCTTACTTCTGTAATTTTTACCCATTTCAGTTCCCAGGATTTTAACATATCAAAGACCTGTATTTGTCTTGAAATTCTTCCCATGTGAATTTCCTTTAAGGCGCAATTCATCTTACAAGAGAATTAAGATTACAAATGACAAAAACTCAGAATAGATATGTGATATCTATATCAAGTGATGACCCTTATCAAAACATAAAGCTGTAATGTATAGAACCTCTGGAGTAGCTACAGCATTTACCCAAATCTAACCCAAGGTTTACCATTGGTTTAGCAGTACTCCCTGAGTAACTTAGCATATCAAGGAAGCCTTATGAGCCACAGAGATCTCATTTACAACTCTGGGCAGGCAAAGAGAAAACCATTTACATTTCAATTAACCAAAGAAAACTTTGCCCTTTTAAACAGAAAACCAGCTTATCTATACCCCTGCCTTTCCTTTTTTTTTTCTTAAGCGTGCAATCTTGAGAGTTTTCTGGGTTTCCCTCCCATCGTGAATGACGTCGCAAACAAAGGGAGGGGGATCCTTCAGATGCCCTCCTGCTCGGGTCCCTCGCAGGAGTGTCTTAGCTAAGGTCTGTCCATATAAACCCCGGACCAGCCTACTCCGTGGAGAAGATGACCGTTCTGCCATATGACGCCCTGCGAGACTCAGGGTACAGCCCACTCAGACTCTGTAGCCTGTAGCCGAAGCGGTGGAGCCATACACATTCACACAGCCAGGCACTCTTCAGATTCAAACAAGTTGGACACTTCCTCCCATCCGGTCTCCCCGTCCATTCTTTAGGAATGGATCTAGCTCAGACAGAGCCTCCAGGCCTGTTTTTCTTTCTTAAACAGGATCAGGCATCGGGTATTTTTCTCTCCTTTTTACATATTTCCTACTTTTCTACAGAGTCGTTTCCCTTCTTTCCAACAGTCTTAATTACACTTAGCAGAATTTTGTACTCTTAGAAATACCTTAACCTCTACTGAAGATTAAATATAAACCTATTGTGAACTGTTACAACAGAATTCTTTAGAGGGCAAATTGATCAATCAGTTAAGCACAAAACAGGTTTACCAACAGATTTCAAAAGCACAAACATAGTTCTAGCAATTAGCGTCTAGCATTTTATCCCATTTGGTTTAAAGTTTTGGGTTAGCAAAGATTTTGAAAGCTACTTTAACAATTACCCAATAAAACTTTGAGACAATTAAGCATCAGTTTAGTCCTCTCTTTGCTAACAGATTTCAACAGATTTTAACAAATAACACGAGGTTATTTGACCTGAAGTAAAAATTCTGAAGTTTCACATTTACTACTGTTAACTCAAAAGACACGTTTATCCTAATTAACAAACTTATTTCAAATACTGATTTACTTTCCACCTGGGCCCACTCCACTTTGAATGTAGGATCTGGAGTGGGGAGTGTTAGGTCCAGGGGCTGCTTGTCTTGCTCCTCCTTGACAGTGAAGAGAGAAGGAGCCATGGTGCATGATCTAGAGGCTCGTCGTGCAGGCTGCACGCATGTTGGTGCAGGAACATGAGAAGGGGGAGACAGAAGAAGGTGCTGCCAGGAGGCAGAGAAAGGATTCCCGGTTTTAGAGCTTCTCAACTCCAACAGAGGAGCAGACGCTATGCTTTCCCACCAGCAAGGGGGAGGGGCTAGGCAGTCCATGTCAGGCCAGAGCAGGCAAGGAACTTCCCTGAAATAAAGGGAGTTTCAGCAGCTGCTTGGAAATATTCCTTAAAGTCTCTGTCTCAAGTTAGATCAACCCCAGCTGGCTCCAGTTATAGCCATTAACACAGGAAATGAATGAGGGAGAAGCCCCCACATCTATTAGGAGGAACATAGATAAAGTCAGAATCCCCTTTGCTAGGGATGACCCAGCAACCTGGGTATACTAGGCTTATTCTGCAAAAGGCCCTTAGATCGGGGTCCTGGTGTAGAGCAGTGAAGGTTTAGGTATGAGGAATGAAGGTATAGCTTTTAAGTAGTTGAAGACGACAAGAAACAGTAAAGACTGAAATCCATCACGGTCTGTGCGACATTCCAACACATGTGGTCCTTATAGTCAACTTCCCTAGGAAACGGTTCCCGGTTGCATTTTAATTCAGTCGGGTACTGGTTTCGGCTGGCTCCCAATGGAGGTCCTGCAGCCAGAAGTGGCTAGACCAGGGATGTGGAGGGGATCACATTAGATCAGTCAGGAGGAAACCTCACACGGGAGTCCTAAGATTGGCAGCCGTCCTGGTGACTTAGGTGGCTGTCCCGTGCCCAAGAGAGCCAGCTTTATATAAGAACAGGAACATAGAGAGGGCATCAAGTTTCTGGGTCTTATTACCATTCTTGGCCCCCTAGAGACACTCATCAGTGGGGATTTTCTTGGTCCCCTAGGGATGAGCAACACAATAGGCAAAAAAGACAACCAATGACAAAAAGAACACACTCACACAGCCTCAGTCCGCACTAAGACAAAGCCCCATACACTTAACAAACAGCGCAACAGACAAAATTCCCATGCATTTAACAAACAGCACAACTGACAATAAAAACAAGATGCCTGACCGCCTAGGGGACTCGAACCCCCTGGCTGCCTTGGGGGACCACGAACACCCTGGTGACCACCTAGGGGGACTCTCACTCCTCCTGAAACAGCGGGGGACTCTAACCTAACACATAAATTCGAACCGAGTTTTCTAATACCCGCTAGCCCATCAGCCACACCACATCCACAGGCTCCGTCCCACTCACACAACACTCAGGATCCGTACCTAGCCATCGAAATGGTGTCCATTGTGGATGTCATTCTGGCACCCTTTCGTTGGGGATGTTTCCCGCGACTTCCAGTAATGGAGCCTCCAGGTCGCAACCCACTCCTTCTTTCCCGTGAGAATTCTCAATTGGGGCCGGGCAGAGACCTGTTTCAGTCTCTCTGGTGGAGGACTTGTTTTAGTCCTCCCCTCTTGGCGGTGGCCAAACCTCCTGCTGCGGCTTCTATGTAAACCTCCGTGTTGGGGTCATCGGTCTCCCTGAGGAGGGGTCTTAAGATCTCGGTGGGACCTCCAAATGTTAGGGTATGGAGTCAACCACCCCTCAATTAGAGAACACTCTCAATAATGCAAATCACACAGGTTTATTTCCAGCTAGCTGGGGTCTGAGTATCTGCCTGATGCAGCGGGTTTCTACAAGGACCCTGAGCACTCAAAGCCAAGGGTTTATATAGCATTTTTTTAGAACATCCAACTCACAGTAACTTTCCATCACTTCAAAGACCATACATACTTTTGGCTTGCGCCCCCCTGGTGGTTTAGTAAGATAAGCTCTTTTCAACAGCTGGTCCCCGTGGTGCAACCGCCTAGCTGCCCTGGTGGTTTAAGCTGACTAACTGCTGCCGGGGTGCTGCAGGGTGGGGTGCTTTCTTGGAACTAATGCAGGGTGTGTGTGTGTGGGGGTCCCTGGAACTAAAGTAAAGTAGGGGAAAGTTCAGCCCTTGGGCCTGAGAAGGCTGCCCAAGCTAAGATGGCTGTACTTCTGCTAACCCACTCTTACAGGAAACACATTTCTTCTGAGTGTGATCTGACATGATCAAGGAAATAGGTTATGGTTATGGTACACCTACTTAAGAGGACCTATAATCTTTTTTTGCCCATTTCCCCCAGTTTTACTGAAGTGTGGTTACATGAAATAAATGGCACCTACCTTAAGTGTATAATTTTACGAGTTTTAACATACCACGATACCATTGCCACAATCAGAATAAGGAACATATTTGTGACCACCAAGGATTTCTTCACATTTCTTTGTAATCCATTCTCGGTAACCACTAAACTGGTTTCTGTCACCATAGATTACTTTGTATTGTCCAGAATTTTCTATAAATGGGACTGTACAGTAGGACTCTGTTTTTGTCTTCCCGCTTTCACTCAGTGTAATTATTTCTAGGTTCATCCCCCATTGTATGTATCAATAGTTCATTTTTTTAAATCACCAAGTAGCACTCCATCCTATGAATATACCATCATTTACTGATTTCCCTGGTAGTGGACATTTTGTGATTTTCCAGACTTTGGCAATTACAAATAAAGCTGCCATTCATGTCCTAGGCTTTATCTGGATACACACTGGTTTTTTCTTGGTTTAGTGCTTGGGAGTGGGGTAGATGGGTCATAGGGTAGATGTTATGCATAACCTTTTAAGAAACTGCCCAACTGTTTTCCAGACTGGTTGTGTCATTTGCTTTCCCACAAGCAGTATAAGAGAGTTAGTTACAACTGATCCAAATTCTTGCCATCATTTAACGTACTCAGTCTTCTTAATTTTAGCCATTCTGGTGGGTATGTCATGGTATCTCATTGGAGTTTGTATTTCTTCATTGACTAATGATGTTTAGAGTGTTCTCATGTGCTGTTACATTACTCATATATTTTCTTTGGGAAAGTGTCTGTTGAAATATTTTGGCAATTTAGAAAATTAAGCTATTTGTCTTTGTAAGATCTGCATTCTAGATACAAGTCCTTTTTTAGTTATTTGACAGATCAGAAGTAGGCAGAGAGGCAGGCAGAGAGAGGAGGAAACAACTGGTTCCCTGATGAGTAGGGAGCTGGATGTGGGACTAGATCCCAGGACCCTGAGATCATGATCTGAGCTGAAGGCTGATGCTTAACCCACTGAGCCACCCAGACTCCCTGCATATATGTTTTGGAAATATTTTCTCCCAGTCCTTGTTTTCTTAACATTGTATTTTGAAGGTCAAAAGGTTGGAATTCTGATGAAGTCCGTTTTATACATTTTCTTGTATTCTAGTTCCTGCTTATAATGCTCTGTTTAAGAAATCTATGTTAAGTACAGTAAACTAGGTATCTCTTTTCTGTTTTCTCCTGGAAGTTCTTACTTTTATATTTAGGTCTTTGATCTATTTTGAATTGAATTTTGTGTGTGGTGTTAAGTGTAAGGGTCAAGATTCATTTAACTTATTTTTGTATATGGCTTTCCTGTCAGTCCAGTATTGGTAGAAAGATTGTTGTTTCTGCCATTGCCATGTCCCACATTTCTGTTTCTGGAGTCTTCATTATGTATGACTGATCTACATGTTTGTCTTCAAGCCAATAGGACTGTATCTTTTCACAGATTTCTGCTCTTTATTATTTTTTTCTTGATTATTTGGATTTAATTTGCTCTTATTTCTTCTGATGGATGCTTAGCCCATTGACTTGATATCCTTTTTTTTTTTTTTTCCCTAATAGAGCTGTTTAGTGCTCTTCATTTCCCACTGAGCCCCACTTTAGCTAAATTACAAAATTTTTTCACGTTGCATTTTCATTTTCATGCAGCTCAGAATACTTTAAAAATTTCCTTTTGATTTCTTCTTTGATCCATGTGTTATATACAGTGTGTTTATTTTTTCTAGTATTTGGGGATTTTCCACATACCTTTCTTTTACAGATTTTCAAGTGAATTTCACTGTGGTTAGAAATCATTCTTTGCTTGATTTGATTTCTTCAAAATTGACACTATTACATGGCCCAAAATTTGATTCCTCTTGGTAAATCTTCCCTACACTCTTGAAAAAAAGACATTTCTTTTTCTATAGTCTCCATTATGTCTAATCGATCTTTGTTTATCTTCATGCCAATAATATGTTGTCTTTTCATTGATTTCCACTTTGTCTTTATTCCTGGTTTTCTTCTTATGTTTGGATATAATCTGCTCTTGATTCTTCTGATTTAGTTTCCTCTTATTTCTACAGTTGTTTGATGGATTGTTCTACAAATGTCAATTAGTTCAAGTTGTGGAGAGTGTTGTTTAAGTCTTTATATTCTTATTTTCTTCTCACTTGTTCTTTCAGTTACCAAGAATGGAATGATAAGTCTCCAACTTTAATAGTGGATTTGTCTATTTTTGTCTCTTCAGTTTTATAAAGTTCTCGCTCCATGACTTTAGAGACGGTTATTGCATTTAGAATTACTATGTCCTTCTGATGAATGGATATAATTGTCATAATGAAACATAGCTCTTTATCCTTGGTAATATTCTCTGATACAAAATCTACTTGTCTGATAGTAATATAGCCATTCCATCTTTCTTTTTATTAACATAAGCAGAGTAGTATATATTTTTTATCCTTTCACTTTTAACCTATTTATGTTTTATATTTAAATTGAGTTCCTTGTAAATAGCACATAGTTAGATCATGCTCCCCTCCCCCATTCTGACAATATGTGAATTTAATTGGAGTGTTGAGATCCATCTACATTTAATGTGACGAATGACTTGATTGAGTTTAAATCTTTTATACCTTGTTTTTGATTTTTTGTTTGTCCCATCTATTCATCATCTCCTTTCTCCTCATTTCTTGCCTTCTTTTGGTTTACCTGAGTAGTTTTTTTGTGATTCTGTTTTATTTCCAGTATTGTCTTAAAAATACCCTGTATAATGTTTGCTTTAGGGTTTAAAGTGTACATCTTTGAAATAGTCTATCTTCAAATAATATAAAAACAGTTATTATATATGGAATATTTGAGCACCCCCCATTCATATGTTGAAGCCCCGATCCCCAGTGTAATGGGAGGTAACCAGGGTTAGATGATGACATTAGTGCCCTTACAAAAGAGGCACCAGGAGCTCTCTACATGCACACACAAGGACATGCACACACAAGTACACGCACCAAGGAAAGCCATATGAGCACATAGTGAGAGGTGGCCATCTGTAAGCCAGATAGAGAGCCTCACCAGAACTCAACTACTCTGGCACCCTGATATCAGACTTCCAGTCTCCAAAACTGTGAGAAAATAACATAATAGTTTTGTTTAAGCCACCTAGTATGAATATTTCATTATGGCAGCCCAAGCAGATTAAGAGAATGATCTTACAGTTGTATCTCTTCACTTCCCCTCTCCTAGTCTTTGTCCTAGTGTATACATTTTACTTTCAGGTATGTTGTTGTAAGCTCCACAATGCGTTATTATTTTTTTCCTTTGAACAGTCAATTATTTAAGGAAATTTAAAAACCTAAGAAATGACATCATATTTGCTCACATTTTTATAAGGTAGCGTGGTCTTCATTCTCTGTGTAGATTCAAGTTTCCATCTGGAAACTTTTGCCTTTATTCCCTTTTGCCTGAGGACTTTTTCCTATAATGTTTTAGTGACAGTAAGTTGTTTTAGTTTTTAAATGTATGAAAATATATTAATTTGCCTTTGCTTTTGAAAGACTTTTTCCTTAGAGTGGAATTCTGTGTTAACAATTTTGTCCCTATCATATTTTAAGGATGTTGCTCTGCTACATTCTGGCTTACATAGTTTCTGTTGAGTAATCTTCTGCCATTCAAAATTTTATTCTCCTGTACACTTTTTGGTCTGGCTGCTTTTAGTATTTTCTCTTTACTGTTGATTTTAAACAATTTGATTGTGATATGCTATGGTGCATGGGGAAGTGAGGGTTCATGGAGCTTGTTGGAACTAGGGGCTAATATTTTCATTAAATTTGGAATATTTATAGCCACTAGTTCTTAATGTACTGTTTTCTGTCCTAATTTCTGCTCTTATCTGGGGACTACAGTTATGTTCCTTAAATTTGATTTACAGTTAACTGGCCCCCTTTTTTATTTCTGTGTTCCATTTTGGGTAGTTTCTAGTTGTTGGCATATTTAGATTCACTAAACTTATTTTCTGTAGTGCTTTATCTGCTGTTATTTCCATCTAGTGTATATTTTTTGTTGAATTTTATTGAAATAATTGTTGATTCATATGCGGTTGTAGATTTTCCTACTTTTTGCCAAAGTTAACACTTTGCAAAATTGCAGTATAATCTTACAACTGGGATATTGACATTGATGCAATCTACCAATATTATTTAGATCTCCCCAGTGTTACTGATACGTGTATGTGTATCAATGTGTAATGTCTTTCAATAAAGCTTTAAAATTGTCCCCATACAGTGATTGCATGTTTTTATTAGATTTATTTGTAATTACCTTACCCTTTTGGTTGCTAATATAAAACTATGTTTTCTAATTGTTTCTTTCACATAGTAATTTTTAATTGAGTTTTAATCTGCTCACTTACAGATAAAAGCTATTGTAATAATTACTTTGTAGACTTTTTGATATTATATGTAGATAATCTTCTCACTCAGAAATGATTTTGTTCCTTCATTTCTAGTTCATTTTAGATTTATTTCATTTTAATTTATTTTCCTGGCTTTATTATTTTGTCTAGGACTCCCAGTAAAGGGATGTGGTGAAGCAGGCATCCTTATGTTATTGCTAATCTTTAAAAACAACTTTATTGAGGCATATTTTACATACCATAATATTGACCTATTGTGAATTTGGTGACTTCCATACATCTATAAGATTGTGCTGATTTTTGGTTAATCCTTACTTTCACCCTCAGTCTTAGGCAATCACTGGTCTATTTCTCTCTATAAATAGAGAGATGCACAAAATCAATGGTTATAAGAGAAATTCAAATTAAGAGGAAATCACTATTCACCCATTAGATTGACAAAAGCTAAGGAACTGTGCAAATGCTAAGAATTGGTGGGAATATGTAGACAGAGGAGTCCTTGCAGGCTGCTAGACAGACTGTTGATTGATGTAGTAATTTTATTTTTTTTTAAGATTTTATTTATTTATTTGACAGAGATCACAAGTAGGCAGAGAGGCAGGAAGAGAGAGAGAGTGGGGGGAAGCAGGCTCCCTGCTGAGTAGAGAACCTGATGTGGGGCTCAATCCCGGGACCCCGAGATCATGACCTGAGCTGAAGGCAGAGGTTTAACCTACTGAGCCACCCAGGCACCCCTGATGTAATTATTTTAGAAAGAAATCTGCCAGTACTGGTGTCAAGTACTCATGTACTCTCTGACTTGATTCAACTGCTCCTGGTATTTATCCCAGGGTAATTTCTGCACAGATCTATAAGAAGTCATTCTTGAGAATGTTTATTGCAGCATTTTTGTGGGAGCAGGGAGTTGAAGGATACTTCAGTGTCTCTTCTAACAAAATGGACATATCATGTGTGGTATTTGTATTAGACACAATTTAGAGATAAAAGTAATATAGGTGTATCTTAAAATATTATAACTTAGAGGAAAAAGAAGGAAAAAATGAGATGCAATGCAACAATACAATATAATACATTTTATGTAAATAAAGATATATGTCCTTATGATAACAAAGCCATTACAAAAAGAACAAACAAAAAGAATTTGATCAGAACCATCTGAGTGGGTGTGACAATGGTATCACATTATGGTTTTGTTTGTACAAACAAAAAGAATAATGTGCTATTAATGAAGGAGTACAGCTGACTCAACCTGTTGAAGTACTTGAGATATGAAACAAAGCCCAGAAACCTAGCTTGTTAGTGAGTGTTATAGGGATAGCTGGGTCACTGACTCAGGTGGGCCAGGAGGGTGCAATCCAGAAAGTCTGAAGTGACCTGTCCTCAGAAGGTTTCACCATAATTCTTTATGCCCTGGTCATGTGATCTGAAAACTTTCACCCTCCTCTCTTCATCTGTTCCTAATGCTTTTTAAAAAAATAATTTCTGCTTGTAGATGGTCTTCTCTGTCTTCCTTGAGAGTACTGAGGTGAGAAAATTCTGTTTGACTTACTAAAATGGTGTCTGCTACTGTGCTTTCTGACAATCTAATCCTGTTATTCACAATTGTCAAAGTAATGATTGTGCACTAGTGTCCTCTTTCTCAGTTTACTTTTTCATTGTTCTGATGCATATCCTCTAGTAGTCCTCTCAAAGAAAGGTACATGGAAAGTGAATTGAGATTCTACATAGCTGAATTCATATTTTGGAGTTTATAATTCTAAGAAGTCACTTTCCAACAGAATTTTGAAAGCAGCATGGAGTTCTAGTTGCCTGTGTTGTTTTTGAGAAGTTGGATACCATTCTAGTTCCCTTGTGTGTGTGTTCAACCCTTTCTCTGAGATCATTTTAGACTTAAACATAGAACTTGCAATGATAATACAGTTTCAGTATATCCTCTACCCAGTTTTCCCCATCATTAACACTTTCCATTACTGTGACACATTTTCCAAAAGGAAGAAGCTGATATTAGTCCTATTACCTCCAAGTTTTATTCAGATCTCATTTATCTATTAATGTCCTTTTTCTGTTCTAGGATCCAATCCATGTTACCACATTTAGTTGTCAGATATCCTCAGTCTCCTCTGGACTTTGGCAGTTGCTCACGACATCGAGAATCTTGAGGAGTATTGGCTGGGTATCCTGAACATGGTTCCCCAGTCTAGGTCTTTCTCATGATTAAAATGCTGTTGTGGATTTTTGGAAAGAATACAATGTTACATCGTAACAGAAGTACATGCTGTTTATATGCCAGCACTGGATATATTAACCCTGACTTGGTTAAGGATTTATTTATCAAGTTTTTCTTGTCCATCAGATGGTGGACATTTGGGTTGTTTCTGGTTCTGGCTATTGTGAATAATGCTGCTATTTGTATACAAGTTGTCATGTAGAGAGATTTTTTTCCCTTGGGTCTACACTTAAGAATGGAACTGCTGAGTCATATAGTAGCTCTGGCATTTTTTAAAAAAAGCTTTTATTTATTTGACAGAGAGAGACACAGCAAGACAGGGAACACAAGCAGAGGGAGTGGGAAAGGGAGAAGCAGGCATCCTGCCAGTTGAGCAGGAAGCCCAAGGCGGGGCTCCCTGAGCCAAAGGCAGACGCTTAATGACTGAGCCACCCAGGTGCCCCGTAACTCTGGCATTTTGAGGAATTGCCAAACCATTTGCTGCAGTGCTGCTACCACTTTACATTCCCACCCTTTAATGTACAATTTTTCCGATTTCTCCACATTCTTGATAGCACTTGTGTTTTCCTCTATTATTTTGATCAGAACTATCTGAGTGGGTGTGACAATGGTATCACATTATGGTTTTGATTTATATTTCCCTGATTGCTAATGACCTTGAGCATCCCATTATGTGCTTATTGACTAATTACCTTATTTGACCATATCCTCTTTGGGGAAATGAAATGTCTATTCAGATCTTTTGCCATTTTCAAACTGGGCTATTTGTCTTATGGGGGGGGGGTTATTTGTCTTTTTGTTACCAAGTTGTATAAATTCTTTATGTATTCTGCACACAAGTACCTTATTAGACCTACATTGCTCCCCTTATTTTCTGGGTTATCTTTTCAGTTTCTTGACGGTGTCCTTTTATGCACAATGGTTTTAAAGTTTTGATGAAATCCAATTTATCTTTTTTCTTCTGTCACTTGTGCTTTGGATGTTGTATCCAATAAGGCTTTGTTTAACCCAGTTTCACAAATCTTTCCTCCTGTGTTTTCTTTGGAGGCTTTTAAACTTTTGATTGTTACATTTAGGTGGAATTTTTTTTTTTTGGTTATGTGTCCATTTTATATTAATTTTCTGTGCATTGTGTGAAGCAGGGGCTCAAATAATTTTTTTTAGTGTGTATGTGGGTACGTAATTTTCTCAGTACAGTTTGTTGAAGTTTATTTCTTTTTCATTGGGTTTTCTAGATGTCTTTGTCAAAAATCAATTGACTATAAATATAAGACTTTATTTCTGGACTCTGGATTCCTTTCCATTGATTTATATGTTTACCCTTATGCCAGTACCACACTGTCTTGGTTCCTATGGCTATGTAATTAGTGTTGAACTCAGAAGTGTGAATTTTTCAATTTTGTCCTTAATTTTCAAGATTGTTTTGTCTGTGTTGGGCCCTTTGAAGTTCTATGCAGATTTTAGAATCAGGTTGTCCAAAAAGTATGCTGGGATTTTGATAGGTTTTGAATCTATAAATTCACTTGGGAGAGATTGTCTTCCAAACAATATTCAGTCTTGCAATCTATTAATATAGATGTCTTTTCAGTTCTTTAGATTTTTACTTATTCAGCAGTGTTTTATAGTTTTCAGTGTACTTGTCTTATACTTCTTTTGTTAAATTTTGCTGTATTTTATTCTGTCACAAATGTCATTGTTAGTAATTTTCTTGCTTTGTCTAGCTAGAACTTCAAGGACAATATTCAGTAGAAGTGGTAAGAATGGGCTTGTTAGACTTGTTTCTGATTTTAGGGGGAAGGCCCTCAGTCTTTCACTCCCAAATATGACATTAGTTGTGAATTTTTAGTTAATGTCTTTTATCAGGTTGAAGAAGTTCCTTTTTTGTCCTAGTTTGTTGACTGTTCTAATCATGAAAGGGTGTTTTGGATTTTTTTGAATGGCTTTTCTGTACCTAATGAGGTGATCAGGAGTTTTTTGCTTATGTTAATATGGTGTATGACATTGATTTTTGTGTATTGAACCAACTTTACATTACTAGGATAAATACCACTTGTTCAGGGTGTATAATCTTTTTTATATGTGGCTGGATTTGGTTTGATAATAATATTTAGCTGAGGATTTTTATATCTGTATTCATAAGGAACATTTGTCTATAGTTTTTTTCTTTTATCTTTTTTTAAAGCTTTATTTACTTAATTTAGAGAGAGGGGAGAGGGGAAGATGGAGAGGGATGGAGAGTCCCAAGCACACTGCATGCTGAGCACAGAGCCTGACCAGTAGCTTGATCCCATGACCCTGAGATCATGACCTGAATTCAAATAAGGAGTTGGCCATCTAATCAACTGAATCACCCAGGCAACTTTTTAAAAATTTTATTTATTTATTTGACAGACAAGAGATCACAAGTAGGCAGAGAGGCAGGCTGAGAGAGAGGGGGAAGCAGGCTCCCTGCTGAGCAGAGAGCCCAATGCAGGGCTTGATCTCAGGACCCTGGGATTATGACTTGAGCTGAAGGCAGAGGTTTTAACCCACTGAGCCATCCCGGTGCCCAGGGTTTAGTAATTTGAGGGTTTTTTTTTCCCCATTCATTCTAGCTAAAAATTTGTTAATTTGTTGATCATTTCAAAGAAACTACTTTAGATTCCATAGATTTTTCTCTGTTGTTTTTCTATTTTCCATTTCATTTATTTCTCCTCTAGTTTTTTAAAATATTTTCTTCCTTCTTTTTGCTTGGATTTAGTTTGGCTTTTAGTTTCTTTTTCTACTTTCAAGGTGACAGGTCAAGGTACTGATTTGGGTCCTTTCTTCTTTTTTACTATAGGCATTTACATTTATACATTTATATTTTACAATTTACATTTACAATTATACATTTACAATTTACAATTATACATTTACAATTATACATTTACATTTATAATTTACAATTATACCTTTTTCTCTGAGCCCTACTTTTATTGCCTCCCACAAGTTTTGGTATGTTCTGTTTTCCTTTCATTCATATCAAACAGTTTATAATTTCTTTTGTAATTTTTTTGGACTCATTGGTTAGAGTGCTAAATTTCCACATATCTATGAAGTCCCCAATTTCCTTCTATCATTGATTTTTTATTTCATTATACTGTTGTCAGAGAATATACTCTGCATGATTTTGATTTAAAAAAAATTTTTTTTTTTGTGATTTTGATTTTTAAAGAATTTTGGAGATTTGTAGATAACCTGGCATATAGTTTATTCTTCAGAATGTTCCATGTGAACTTGAGAGGAATGCTTATTTTGCTGTTGATGGGTGGAATGCTTTGTAGATGTCTGTTAAGTTTGGTTGGTTGGTTGTGTTGTTCATGTCTTTTATTTCTTCTCTTTTTTTTTTTGTCAGAGAGAGAGAGGGAGAGAGAGCAAACACAGGCAGACAGAATGGCATGCAGAGGCAGAGGGAGAAGCAGACTCCCTGTCGAGCAAGGAGCCCGATGTGGGACTTGATCCCAGGACGCTGGGATCATGACCTGAGCCAAAGGCAGCTGCTTAACCAACTGAGCCACCCAAGCATCCCAGATGTCTTTTATTTCTTTACTAACCTTCTGACTAGTTGTTCTACCCATTACAGAAAGTGGAATATGGAAGTCTCCCAACTACTGTTGAATCATTAATTTCTCCCTCTATTCTGTCAGTTTTGCCTAAATATATATTTTGGGCTCTGCTGTTAGCTGCATATATGTTTATAATCATCATATCTTCCTAGTGAATTGACCCTTGATCATAAAACATCTTTCTTAGTTTTCTGGTAACTTTTTTTTTTTACTTAGTCCATTTTTCCTTGATATTAATTTAGCCACTCTGTCCTTTGGTTGATATTTGCATAGTATATCTTTACCCATTCTTCTACTTTCCCCATGCCTTTTGATTCAAAGTGAATCTCTTATAGACAGCATATAGTTGGATAATTTAAAAAGATACCCATTCTACCAATCTCTACCTTTTAATTGGAGAGTTTAATACATTTATACTTAATGCAATAAGTACTAAAGTAGGATTTATGTGACCATTTTGCTATTTATTTTCTATATTTTTTCCCTCAGTTCTTCCACTATTGCCTTCTTTCGTATCAAATAGAAATTTCCCACTGTATCTTTTAAACTCATTTTTAAATTTCTTTTAAAATAAATTTTTTTGTAATTTTCTTATTGATTGACCTGGGAGGGTACCATTAGTTCGTAATTTATAACAATACAGTTTAGATTAATACCAACTGAATTTCAATAGTATGCAAAAACTGCTTTTATATAGCTCCATTCCTCCCTCTTTTATGCTATTATTGTCACAAATTACATTGTTAAACATTGTGTTTTCATTAACATAAATTTATAATTACTGGTTTTTGCAACTGTCTTTTTGAAATCAAACAAGAAGAAAAGGAGCTGCATTTAATAGTTACATTTATACTATTCTAAAATGTTATATTTACCTTTACTGGTGCTCTTTATTTCTTTGCATGATTTTTGTGTTGCTATCCAGTGTCTTTTTTTTTTTTTTCAGTCTGAAGTATTTTCTTTAATATTGTTGGACAGATTGCTAGTAATGAATAACTCTCCCAGGTTTTTGTTTATGGAAGAACGTTTTAATTTTATCTTCACTTTTGAATAAGAGCTTTGCTGGATATAGAATTCTTAGTTGGCAGTCTTTTTCTCAGCACTTAGAGATCCTCATGTTAATTGATTTTTAATTTGCTTCCATGGTAGTCAGAGAATGCATTTTGTATGACTTGGGTACTTTTAAAATTATGTAGACTTGTTTTATAGTCTTGAATATGGTCCATCTTAGCACATGTTCTGTATGCATTTGAATGAAAAGTTTATTCTGCTCTTGTTGGGTGGATTATCTTATAAAGTCAGTTAAGTCTTATGTTGGTACATAGTGTTATTCAACTCTTCTGTATATCTTTACTTACTTTTTGTCCCCTTGTTTTTTCAATTACTGAGGGCTGTTGAAAACGCTGACTATAATCATGGATTTACATATTTTGCCTTATTTTTAAAAAGTTTTGCTGCTGCTATTTTGAAACTCTGTTATTAGGTACATAAACCTTTGGGATTTGTACATCTTCTCGAAGAATTGATTCATTATTATGAAGTGTTCCTCTTTATCCTTGATAGTACTGTTTCCTCTAAAATCTGTCCTGTCTGAAATTAGTATAACTACTTCACCTTTCTTATAATCTGTAGGAGCATTGACATATCTTTTTTCATTCTTTCATTTCAATTTAATTGTCTATAAATTCAAAGTGGTTATTTCATAAGCCTCATGCACTTGTGTCTTGTTATGTTTAAATCCCACTTGACATCCTCTGCCTTTTCTTTTGTATAAACAGTTTACATTTCAGTATACTTTACATATTAAAATGTGAATATTATTATGATTAAATTTAAATCTATTGTCTTGCTATTTATATCATCTTGGTATTTGTGTCATCCACTTCCTTCTTTTAGACAAATTTTTATATTTATTTTATGATTCCATTTTATCTTTTCTCTTTGCATTAGCTATAACATTGTTTTGTTATTTTAATGGTTGCTTTAGGATTTGTAGTATATATCCTTATCAAAATCTTTCAAACAATATGTCATTCACATATAGTATAAGAATCTTACAATATTATAATTTCATTTTTCCATTCTCATGCTTTGTGCTATTGTCACATTTTACTTCTCTAGATATTATGAAACCTCATTATGCACTGTTTTTATTATTACTTTAATGAGTCAATCATTTTATTTTTTTTTAATGAGTCAATTATTTTTAAGGAGATCTTAAAAAGAAGATAATAGTCTTTTCCATTTCTTATATTTACTATTCCTAGGGCTCTTAATTTCTCTGTATAGACTTGGATTTGGATCTGATATCATTTTGTTAAAACCTGCAATATATTTTCAATTGGTATAGATTCTAGGTTGGCATTTTTTCCTTTAATATTTCTCCAATCTACTCTATTTATATTACTTGTCATGAGACACATATTTATTCTGATTTTTGTTTCTTTGTAATTTTTGTTCTGGCTCTTTTTAGATTTTTCCTTTGGTTATGAGCATGAATGAAATTATGATTTGCCTTGGTGTGCTTTTCTTCATTTTTCTTCTGTTTGGATATTTTTGAGATTATTAGATTTGTGGGTTTATAACTATCACAATATTTGGAATAATAATATCACTGCTGTTCAACTAGTTTTTCTGCTTTTCTTCCCCCCCTTTGTGTTTCATTTTGCATTATTTCTACTGCCAGGCATTCAAGCTTATAAATCTTTCATTTGCAGTGTCAATTTTACTTTTAAACCATCCAGTATAATTTTCATCTCAGATATTGAAGTTTTCATCACTAACATTTTGATTTGACCTTTATTATATCTTCTGTATCTTAATATATTTGATTTCCCCTTTACTTCTTCATCTAATGGAATATAGTTGTCATAAATCTTTTAAAGATTTCTTGCCCATTTATCCTATATTCTGTTTCATTTCTGGGTCTGTTTCTATTGATTTCCTCCTCATGAACCATGATTTCCTGCTTATTTACATGTCTGATATATTTTGGTTGGGTGCCAGACATAGTGAAATTTATCTTGTTGATTGCTGGAAACTTTTTTTTTTTTTTTGTGGCTTCAGCAAATGTTTTGTTATTTTTGCCCTATTTAAAAAAAAATTAAGTTCAGTTAATTAACACATAATGTATTATTGGTTTCAGATGTAGAGGTCAGTGATTCATTAGTCTAATATAAGATCCAGTTCTCATTACATCACAAGTTCTCCTTGATGTCTATCACCTATGATTAAAAGTCTCTTATGGTTTGTCTTCCTCTTTGGTTTCATCTCTTTTATTTTTTCCTCTCTTCCTCTATGATCCATTGTTTTTTTCTTAAATTCTACATATCAGTGAGATCATATAATAGTTGTGTTTCTCAGATTGACTTATTTCACTTAACACAATACCCTCTAGTTCTATCTGCGTCATTACAAATGGTAATATTTAATTTTTTTGATGGTTGAGTAGTATTCCATTATATATATACAACATCTTTTTTATCCATTCATCTGTCAACGGACATCTGGGCTCTTTCCATAGTTTGGTTATTGTGGACATTTCTGCTATAAACATTGGGGTGTAGGTGCCCCTTCAGATCACTGTATTTGTAGCTTTGTGGGTAAATACCCAGTAGTGCAATTGCTGGGTTGAAGGGTAGCTCTATTTTCAAGTTTTTGAGGAACCTCCATACTGTTTTCCAGAGTGGTTGTACCAGATTGCATTTCCACCAACAGTGTAAGAGGGTTTCCATTTCTCTGCATCCTCACCCACATCTGTCAAATCTTGACTTGTTAATTTTAGCCTTTCTGACTGGTTTGAAGTGGTTTCTTGTTGTGGTTTTGATTTGCATTTCCCTGATGCCAAGTGATGTTGAACATTTTTTCCTGTATTTATTGGTCATTTGTGTGTCTTCTTTGGAGAAATGTCTGTTCATATCTTCTGCCCATTTCTTGATTGGATTACTTGTTTTTTCAATGTTGAATTTAATAAGTTCTTTATAGATTTTAGATACTAGCCCTTCATCTGATATGTTGTTTGCGAATATCTTCTCTCATTCTGCTGGTTGTCTTTTGGTTTTGTTGACTGTTTCCTTTGGGGGAATACAGCAAATAGAATTCATGGCCTTTTCCCCATGATTCTTTAGTCTTTCAATTTGAATTTTTTAAAAAAAATTTTCCTCTTTCCTTTTCAGCCAATTTCTTATTTTATCAACTCTTTTTAAAAAATATTTTTTAATGTTCATTTTTATAGTTATATTCTATCCTTTCATTGCATTTAATTTTATTTTTACATGTATAGAAGTTTTTCTTTCTTTACAATTTTTAGATGTAGCTTCTAACAAACTGACAAAAATACACTCAGAAGATAGTGTATTGCTCTGTTCTGTTCACCTGTCTGTTTATATCCCTCCCTTTTTTGTTATTGTTTTTCTTTTAATTTTCTTTTTTAGTTATGTTCTATCCTTTCTTTGTATTTAATTTTATTTTTGTACACATGTGAATTTTTCTTTCTATAAAATTCTGGGATCTAGTTTTCTAACAAACAGACTGAAATACACAGGATCCAGAATATTGCTCTATTCTGTTCACCTGTCTCACATTCTCTCTTATAAATTTTTTTTTTCTGTTTTGGGTCTCTTCTGATTTGTTTAGTGGCTATTTCTCTGTGGTTGTTGTTGCCATTTTAGTATTTTGTTCTCTTGTTCATAGATTCTTCTATGGACAGAATGATAAGAGAGAAAACTCACCTGGAAAAAGAGAACCAGTGGCAGTATTGACTGCCAGGGATCTAATTAGTATGGAATAAATAAGATGTCAGAAGTAGAGCTCAGAATAATGATTATAAAGATAGTAACTGAACTTGAAAAAAGCATAGAAGACACTAGAGAATCCCTTTATGGAGAAATAAAAGAACTAAAATCTAAACAAGTCAAAATAAAAAAGGCTACTAGTGAGATGCAATAAAAAAATGGAAGCTTTACCTGCTAGGATAAATGAAGCAGAAGAGAGAATTAGTGATATAGAGGACTAAATAATGGAGAATAAAGAAGCTTAGAAAAGAAGAGATAAACAACTACTGGATCATGAGGGGAGAATTTGAGAGATAAGTGTCATCATAAAGTGAAACAATATTAGAATAAATGGGATCCCAGAACAAGAGGAAGAGAGAGGGGAAGAAGGTATATTGGAGCAACTTATAGTGGAGAACTTCCCTAGACTGGGGAAGGAAACAGGCATCCAAGTCCAGGAGACACAGAGAACCCCCTAAAATCAGTGAAAATAGGTCAACACCCCAACATATAATAGTGAAACTTACAAATCTCAGAGACAAAGAGAAAACCCTGAAAGCAGCTTGGGACAAGAGGTCTATAACCTACAAGGGTAGAAACATTAGATTGGCAAAAGACCTATCCACAGAGACCTGGCAGGTTAGGAAGGACTGGCATGATATATTCAGGGTGCTAAATGAGAAAAAAAAAATATGCAGCCAAGAATACTTTATCCAGGAGGATGTCATGCAAAACCGGAGTGATGAAAAGCTTCCAGGACAAACAGAAACTAAAAGAATTTGTGATCACCAAACCAGCCCCACAAGAAATATTCATAGGGATTCTCTAAGCAAAGAGAGAATCCAAAAGTATCATTGACCCCAAAGGAATAGAGACAATATACAGAAACAGACTCTTTACAGGTAATATACATAGACACTAAATTCATATCTTCAAATAGCTACTCTTAATGCTGGAAACTTTTGTATTTTTTTTCCTATATATATTCTTTTTTTTTTTTTTTAAGATTTTATTTATTTATTTGACAGACAGAGATCACAAGTAGGCAGAGAGGCAGGCAGAGAGAGAGAGAGAGAGAGGGAAGCAGGCTTCCTGTGGAGCAGGGAGCCCGATGCGGAGCTTGATCCCAGGACCCTGAGATCATGACCCAAGCCGAAGGCAGCAGCCCAAACCACTGAGCCACCCAGGCGCCCCTCCTATATATATTCTTGAGCTTTACTTTTGGGACACAATTATTTGGAAACTGTTTGCTTGTTTCAAGGTTGTATTTTAGCTTTATTAGATACATTGAAGCAATATTGAAGTAATAGCCTTCTGAGTGTCCCATCAGTCTTGTCATTGTCGTATCAATTATGATATTTTACACTCTGACAGTTGTAAAATATACTTCCAAGCCCCATGTGAGATTCTTCCAAACCCATGTGAGGTTTTTTCCCTCTACTTACATTATGGTGGTCTTTTCTAAGTTTTGGGTAGTTTCTTCATACACAGGTGTTGGTTAGTACTGTGATGAAGACTCAAAGAAGCTCTCTTCAGATCTCCAGAGCTTGCCCTTAGTGAAGCATCCTCATCTCTGATAATCTTCCCCATGAGCTTAGCTAGCCTCTTCCAACTCCTTGCTTTTCAACTCAGGGAGATCATCGTTTGTGCCTTGATTCCCCCTTTTTTAGGTGTTGCCTGGAAACTATCTCAAGGTAGTAAGCTCAGCAACTCTAGGGCTCACCATTTTTATTTCCACCCTTTTTTGAATCCCTATACAACACTTTCTGACTTCCACTGTGTAACAGTCATTATTTTATAAATGGCTGAATTTTTAGCTGTTTCAGGATGAAAAGTAATTGGCTCTTGTTCTTCCCTCTTGAGCAGAAAAGTAAATCCTTTTTCTTGATTTTTTGAGGGGTATTTTTCTTGGATATATAATTCTGAATTGAGAGTTTTAATTTTTTTCCCAGTGTACCTTATATTGTTGATCCATTTAATTGTTTCCTAATGGATATTGTGATTTATATAATTTCCTCCTGTATATAAGGTCTCTTATTCCCTGGATTCCTTTATGATTTTGTCCTTATCTTTGTTTACTTGCAATTTGACCACAGTTTGCATAGGTGTGGGTTTCCTTGTATTTTGGGGGTGGGGGTGCATTAATTAAGTTTATTGTATTTTCAGTTAATATTTTTCTTCAAATTAGGGAAAATTCTAGCCACTATTTCTTCAAAACATTTTAGAAATGATTTTTATTTATTTATCAGAAAGAGTGCACAAGCAGAAGAGAGAAGCAGAGGGAGAAGTAGACTCCCCACTGAGCAGAGAGACCAATGCAGGGCTTGATAGCAGCAGGACCCTGGGATCATGACCTGAGCTGAAGGCAGACAACCATCTGAGCCACCCAGGTGCTCTCTTCAAAACATTTTTAAAAAACCCTATTTCCTGCTCTCCTTTTGGGACTCAATTTACATATACACTAATCCTCTTAATGTTATTCCAAAAGTTACTGAGGTTCTGTTAATTTTTTTCCCACATTTCCCCCCTCCAAGTTTTCCCTTTAGAGCAGATATTTTCTATTATTTTATCTTCAAGTTTAATGACTCTTTCTTCTGCCTTCTATAATTTGCTGATAAGCTCATCTAGTTAATTTTTCATGTCAGATATTGTACTTTCCCGTTCTGGAAAGTTCATTTAAAAATTTCCATTTCTCGATTTATATTTTCCCTTTGTTTTCTCATTATGACCATCTTTTCTAGTTGCCCTTGGACATTTTTATTATAATTGCTTTGAAGTTCTTGTCTGTTAATTTCAATACCTGTATCATCTCAGGATCTGTTTTGATTTGATGATTTTTCTATTGACTATGGGTCAGGTTTTTTCATCTTCACTTGATTGTATACTGGACATCGTGGGTTACAAGATGAAGGTTCTGGATTTTAGAACCTGAAGAATGTTATTTTTTTCTCTCATGCATTTCAATTATTGGCAGTTCACCTTAAAAGTTGTAGATGTTTGATTGTACATTACCTTAGATTGTATCTGATTCAGTTTTGCTCTTAGTCTTAGGGAAAATCATAATCATGGGACATAGTTTCCTTTTCTAAGACATTGCCCTTCTGAGGATTCTGTTGATGAGATTCAGTCTCCAAATATTGATTAATTTGTGGTGAACAATAGCTGAAATCTCTCCTCACTTTCCCCAACTCCTTAGATATTGCTTTTGCAAGGCTCTAGTGTTCTCTTCTGTGCATGTTCTGTTCATGTTGGCTCAACAAGAAATTAAGAGAGTTTATATGACTGTTTGGAGTCTTTCTCCTCTTTGTCTCCCATTCTCCTGGTGTATACTTCCTCAATTTCTCACTAATATAGCAATATTAATCTTCACTCACTGACACTTCAAGCTGACAATACTGTGGTTTTCTGCTTGAGTTTAAGTTTTGTGCTGAAGAGATTGGATCGTGCTCTCAGATAATAAACCACTTAAACACAGATCTCATTTTATGTGGCTCACTTCTTTTAGAAGAAAGAAGGCATTAAAGAAAAAAATCAAATAACCTCTTCTTTTTTGTTTATTTATGCTCACTTTTTATTTCCACCAAATAGTTGTTTTGAAAAAATAATATGGAGTCTATGTTATTAACTGGAAGGTTGGTAGGATACATGCTATTAAACCATTAGTGGCACTGTTACTTCTCATGCAATATTATTTCATGTACTATTTTCCTAGGGTTAATTACCTCAATATTCCTTTGCTTTTTTAATGTATGTGTTATAAATTCTTCCTCTAAACATTGATACAGGATTACAAAATTCCTCTCAATTGAGGAAAAATACATTTGATCATCTTTTAGGCATATATTTTTTCTCTTTATGTCACCTCTTCTGGAGCCCTTTATCTTTCTTTTCTAGTATAGGCCTATATCTCTTTAGGCCAGCTAGCCATTTTTCATCATTATCTTCAGAATTTTGACTAATTTTTTCCAGTGTCAGATTTCTTGTTCTGGTATTCTTGCCTTCCTCCCTCAGTTTTGTAAAACAAACCTTCTCTAGTAGTTTCATGAGAATGTAAGAATAATAGGAAAAATATTTGAAAACTTGTGCGTCTGAAATGCATTCTTCCTTTCTTAGAATTGATAGCTTGAAGATAGTAAAAAATGTAATTTGGGAAAATGCTTTCCTCAGATTTTTCATTGCTGCATTTTCTTCCAAAAGTTTTTGCTCAGAAGTTGGATAAATACTTATTTTTGATCACTTTTCCCTTAAGAATGCTTTTAGGGGGCGCCTGGGTGGCTCAGTGGGTTAAGCCGCTGCCTTCAGCTCAGGTCATGATCTCAGGGTCCTGGGATCGAGTCCCACATTGGGCCCTCTGCTCAGCAGGGAGCCTGCTTCCTCCTCTCTCTCTCTCTGCCTGCCTCTCTGCCTACTTGTGATCTCTGTCTGTCAAATAAATAAATAAAATCTTTAAAAAAAAAAAAAGAATGCTTTTAGAATTTTCCCCCTAAGATTCTGAAGTTTTGTGGTCATGTGATTTTGCATGGTTTATTTATTATTATTATTATTTACTTATTGCTGTGTACTTTCACCACTCAAAGTGGAGTACATAACAGTGGGTCATGGTGTATAATTCCTTTTATACATTGTTGGATGATTTGCTAATTTCTTTTCTCTTTTCACAACTTAAGATTTTATTTTTAATCATCACTATCGGTGTACTCATAGGTGTAAGATTTGGTCTTTAAGAGGTTGGCCATTTTTTTAGGCTCCTCTGATGATGCAAGAGTTAGTTCTAGTTTTCTGGACTTACTATGCACAAGGTATTACTTGGATTGGGAGCTTCTCAGGATCCCTTGTTTCTGATTCTGTTTCCTTTTTAGCATATGAAAAAAAATTAGTAATGTTGGCCTTATTTCTGTCTTATGCTTTCTTGAATGGTTGGTAAATGTTAGGAATTTTTTGCCTACATATGCTTAACAGGGTATTTTTACCCTCTTGGCTGTTTTCAGCATCCAGTCATGGTCTCTAGATGAGCATTGACAGGGTGTCACTCTCCTTCCTTTTTTGTGTGCTTCTGGCTGTTTGTTCTACTGCTAATATTTTGTCAAAGATTTATTTTTTCTCTTTTTCTGCTTACTTTGGTTTAATTTGCTCTTATTTTTCTAGTTTTCTGAGGTGGAGTGTAGATTATTGATTTTAGGTTTTTCTTCTTCTCTAAGATACGCATTCAATGCTACAACTTGCTCTCTACTGCTTTTGCTACATACAACCAATTTTCACAAATTGTATTTTCATTTAGTCCTAAATGAAAAATTTCATTAATATTTCCTGCAAGGCAGATCTACTGGCAATAAATTCCTCAACTTCTGCTTGTCTGAGAAAGTATTTTTCCTTAACTTTTGAATGGAATTTTGGATTTAAAAAATTCAAGGTTGGTGGGTTTTTCTTTTCAGCACTTTAAATATTTTACTCCACTCTTCTTGCTTCTGTGGTTTCTGAAGAGAAGTCCATTATATATTCTTATCCTTGTTCTTCCATAGTTAGTGGTTTCTCCCCCTCTGGCTTCTTTTAAGATTTCCTCTGTGCTTGAGTTTCTGCAATTTAATATGGTATGCCTAATTTTTTTTTTTTCCTGTTGGGGACAGATTTTTATCCTGTTTAGGGCTCTCTAAGCTTCCTGGATTTGTGGTTTGGTGTCTGTCATTAATTTGGAAAATTCTCAGTCATTTTTACTTTAAATTCTTTGGTTCTTTTTTCTATTCTTTCTCCTTCTGGCATTCCTACTGATGTGTATGTTACAGAATATCCAAGAATGATGGGACGATGTAACAGTGTCTTTTTCATACTTTTTCTTTTGCACTTAAGTTTTGGAAGCTTTTATTGACATTTCTTCAAGCTTACTGATTCTTTCCTTGTTTTGTCCAAACTACTGATGAGCCCATCAAAGGCATTCTTCATTTTTATTTCAATGTTTTTGATTCTAGCCTTTTCTTTTTATTCTTTCACGGAGTTTCTATCTCTTCATTTATATTATCTACCTGTCCTGGCATGTTTTCTACTTTTTAAATTAGAGTTCTCATGATATCATCCAGAGTTTTAAATTCTTGATATGATAGTTCCAAAATCTTTACCATGCATGAGTTTGGCTCTGATGGTCTGTATCTTCAAATTGTGTTTTTTATCTTCTAGTATGCCTTATAATTTTTTCTTTTTGTTGAAAGTCAGACTTCATGTATTGGGTAAAAGGAGCTGGGGTAAATAGGTCTTCAGTGTGAGGTTTTATGTTTATCTGTTTGGCTAGAAGTTCGGCTATCTTTACTGTTTGCTGTAGCTGTAGGTGTCAGAGGCTAAGATTTATTCTGATGTTTTTATTCCTATCTCTTCTTTTGTCTTTGGGTTTCCCTTAGATACTTTTTTAAAAATATGGTCTGAGACATGCAGTGCTTTTAGTTTAATCCTCTGTTATTATACAAGAGCCTTACTGATGTGTTGGCAAAGTGTGTATGTTGGGTGAAGGGGGAAAAGAAGCAGTCTATAATCCTATGACTGGGTCTCAGTCATTTAATGACCATGTGTCACTGGGTTGTGACCTGCAAAAGTGCTTCTCAATTTTCCCTTTCCCCCTTAGTCAAGATAAGGTTAGAAGAAATTGAAATTGGGTATTTCCCTTTCCCCTGGACAGTGAGGCCTCCCCAGTTAGTCAGGCTCTGATAAAATAGTGTCTCTTGAGTGTGTACTTCGAAATGGCTACTTTTCCTTTCTCCCTGCAAGAAGCATGAGGAGATTTAATCTGACCTCTGCCATGAGAACCTGGTTTGGCTGATGGAAGTAAAATTTATTAGAGTATGGGGCCCCCTCTGAGCATGGCCTCCTCTGGAGGTTTTAACTCTTCAGCTTGTCCAGACTGAGCAGTTAATCAATTAGACAGCTGCATGTTAGATTTTCCTGCCCCAGTGCTGGTTCCAGTGGTAGGCTTTTCCTCTTGAGCTTCTGTTCCTGATAGGGTGTGATTTTCTGCACCTGCCTGCTTGTTTGAGTAGTGTTTGTCTGTGACCTCAATTCTCCGATGGAGCCAGAAAGGTTGTTAATTTTCAGTTTGTTCAGCTTTTATCTCTTTGCTTCAGTTGTTCCAATAATCAGAGTGAGGACATCTGCACTCTTCATATGCTGGACCAGAAAGAGGAAGTCCTTATCTATTTATTTATTTATTTATTTTTGTGAACCATTTTGATTTTTTGTGTTTTTTACTACAGCATAACTGAGTAAATAGGGACTGAGAAAATTGTTTCCTAATACACATCTGTGCATTCATATTAAAGAGCATGAGGGTAAAAAAGCTGATTGGAAGCTACATGTGTGTGGTTTGTTAGTGGAATTCTTGTGTGATTGTTGATTGGAGACTAAACTATTTCATTGAGAGATTTGAAGCACCAGTATCTGTTAGTCTTTTGTGATTTTTAGATTCCCTGAGGAATTTACAGTCCTCTGACTGTGGGTTGTAAGATGGCCCCCAGCCTTTTGAGTTGAGCAGGAGTAGCAGCCTGCTCAATTTGTACTGAAGCTTCTAATTTTTTATTGGCTTATAGCAGTTTGCCTTGCCTGTTTCTTCTTCTGTACCTGATGTTCTGAGGTCCAGAGTCACTGTGCTTCATTTATTTTCAGAGAGTAAATCTCTCATCTTCTGAAGGAAGTACATTTGGTGAATGAACAACCCTCTGTACATACCTTAACTACTTTTGTTGTTTTCAGCCTACTCCTCCATTATATCTTCAAAGATGCCTGTTGCCTTTAATTTCCAAGACTTTCTGTGATGTGATTTTACTTGCTTTTTTCTAGTTTTCCTTCTTTAGATAGTTTGGTTTCAGCTTTATTTTTCTAAATCACTTACAACTGTCCATTTGCTTTCCATATTTCAACCACATATATATTTAAATATAAATGACACATTATATTAGTTTTAGTGTAGAGATTTGATATTTGTGTATATTGTTAAATGTTCAACACCATAAGTCTAGATACACCACAATAAGTCTAGTTAACATCCATCATCTTATTTAGTTACAAATATTTTCTTCTTGTGATGAGAACTTTTAAGATTTACTCTCTTAGCAATTTTCAAATATACAATAGAGTATTGTTAAATTTTTTAAAAAATATTTTATTTATTTATTTGACAGGCAGAGATCACAAGTAGGCAGAGAGGCAAGCAGAGAGAGATAGAGGAGGAAGCAGGTTCCCTGCTGAGCAGAGAGCCTAATGAGGGGCTTGATCCCAGGACCCTGGGATCATGACCTGAGCAGACGGCAGAGGCTTTAACCCACTGAGCCACCCAGGTGCCCCTAGAGTATTGTTAAATGTAATTTGTTAAATGCTCACTACCATAAGTCTGGATATACCACAATAAGGCTAGTTAACATCCATCATCTCATTTGGTTACAAATATTTTTTTCTTGTGATGAGAATTTTTAAGATTTACTCCCTTAGCGATTTTCAAATATACAATAGAGTATTGTTGACTTTAGTCACCGTGCTGTATATTACATCCCCAGGACTTATTTATTTTATAGTTAGAAGTTTGTACCTTTTGACTCCTTCACCCCATGTGTCTGGTAATAGCAAAACTGTTCTTTATTCTCTGTGTTCAGTGTTTTGTTTTTGGTTTGTGTTGGTTTAGTTTCCACATATATAAAATGAGATCATACAGTATTTGTCTTTCTCTGTTTGACTTACTTACTTAATCTAATGCCCTCAAGATCCATCCATGTTGTTGCAAAAGGCAGGATTTCCTTCTTTATTTTTGTGGATAAATAGTATTCCATTGTGTTTGTGTGTGTTTATGTGTGTGTGTGTGTGTGTGTGTGTGTGTATCACATTTTCTTTATCCATTCAGCATTTTATTTTATCTTTATCAGGTGTCATCCTCTCTCATTCCCTCCATTCTTGTGTTTTGTTTTTTAAAAGCCATTTTAAGTGTTATTTTAATGAAAAAGAGATAACCAAATTTTCAATATGATATATTTAAGCAAAGTTACCTTTTTCTTTATTCTTCCCAAGGTCTTTCTGATTTGTAATCCCTGAAAAATTTTTTTGAAAAATCCTAGATTTGGGTGATAATTTTCCACAAAATGATGCTACTTTTTCTCTCTTATTCTAGATGTTAAAATTTATTGAAAACTTACTATGTGCTAAGTGTTGGGCTAAACCATTACTATCCCATTTAAAACCATCAAAACCTTATGGAATGGAACTATTCTTATGCTGATTTCACTTATAAGGAAAATAAAGTTTAGAGAGGTTAAGCAAAACACTCAAAGTTACAAAGCTAGTAAGCAGAAGAGCCTTGAGGGAACCAGGCTACCAAGCTCCAGAGCTCAATATGTATGGGATAAAAATCTCTAATTCTGCAAGGTAACTAATATTCATATTCAAGCTTAATATAAAATAAAAATTAGAGTGAAGAGGAAAACTTTTGAATTTTATGCTCTTCTTATCTTTATTAAAGTTATGCCATTCTTTTCCGGAAGTCAAAATATTTTGTGTCTGTACAATGGGTCTCCTGTCAATAAAAACATTTTAGAAATAGATTATGGAGCTTTCAATACTGATAATGGCAGACAATGTAAAATGAAACAATTCTACCAATGAAGAAATGCAACATATCTGCTTGAAGGAATCAGAGTTTATAGAGTAGTAAAATGTTTAACCCAAATATACACAGTAAGTCAAAGGATCAAGAGATCAACCTGCAAAGTCAGATTCCAGAACTCATACTGCACTTCTTTTAGATGGCAACTAATGTCTTTAGAATATATCAGCCTCCTGTTTAAGGACTTAGAAAATGAGGGGAAGGCTTATTTCTTATCAGTCATATGCATGGTTCATAACATAATTTTTGATATATGGCCTTGGGTTTTGAAGAGGCTGCCATACCTACACATCCGTTGATGAATCACAGATGATCTATAAAAGGTTGAGAAAAAATTCTTGGTTAAGAATCACAGAGGAAACTTTTGCTGTTGACCTTTTGTAAAGGGGACTGGTTGATGATGGAAGGGCACGTAAATTGAAATTTATGTCAAATTGAAAGGGTGGCATAATGTTTTGGTTTAAACTGCAAAGTCCTTCCCTCTGAATTAAGCATGAGTGATGGCTTTTCTGGAAGCCCATAGCCTAGAAGCCTCCATCTGGAAAATGAAATCTTGCAAATACCTGTAAGGCAGGTGTATTTTCACCTCTATTTGGTGACTTCAGGGCCACAGTTTTTGGATAGATTGTCCCTATTCCCGTATGAAAATCGAGCTTGAGGCTGTCCAAGTGCACTTTTTTGAGGAAATCACAAATGTTTTTTCTCCCAAAGGATAAATTTTAGTGTGTTCAAATGTTTTGTTACATCAGTAAGAATGCAGCAGCTGGTGAATCACTGGGGTGGGAGCTATAATTCTTAAAGATCCTTGATGTGAGAAAATAGATCAGTAGATCTGTCCAGTTTTCCTTGTTTAGTCATATGACTAAAGTAAAGAAAATTGAATCCCTTGACTAGGCTTCAGAATCTTCCATATATTCCCCAACCCAGCAAGAGTGAAGGAGTCAGCTTCCTCCATTACATCATTCTGTAGAATTGACTTACAGACTTCATAACACAAACTTACAATAAATGATGCAATGGAACCCTAAGGATGTTATGACCCCTGACACATTTCCCTTCATTCACAGAGGGTTCTAGTTTTCCTTGCTGATTAATTCAGTTCTTCCATGTTTTGAGTAAACTTCTCAAATTCTGAGAATTTGAATTCTGAGAGCTCATGAGTGCAGGTTAATTAGGTGAAAACATTCTTGCTAAAATGGCAGGTGGTGTGCAACCCAAGAATAGGCAGGCTACCACAGACCTGTAGATCACCTACTGGATGCTTGTTGGCCTTTTGACCTTTAGAGCATCCCTCAATGGTTCCTTTTAAACTACTTTCTAGTGCACTTGGGGAGAAGGAAAGAAGGCTTTCTACCATCCTTGAAGTAGTAAGGAGTACTTTTAGTTAAAAGACCAAACCCCCTAAATCAGAGAAGCCAAGAAATAAGGGATGGACTGATGTAGCTAGAAAACACTGAGGAAAGACTGCCTGAAAGATGGACATACAAACCCCAGCTTTATCATCAAGCAAGTAAATGTGAGTTCCATTGAAGAAAGTGTAGGAAAGGAGACAAGAGAACAGAAAATAAAGACAGGGTTTGAGTAATGTAAGAAAAGGCATTTGCTTGGTTCATGTTTCAGCAAAAGAATAGGTACGATTAATTTAGAAATGTGTTCATATTAGGGTAGTAACTTACTGCCTCCTCATCTTGGGCAACTGTCTTATTCAGGCATTAAGTTTTTCCATCAATCTCACCCTCCCTCCACTAACGCTTCCATATGGAAGAACATTCTAAAATATTCTTTCCCACATTCTTTTCATTGTTTGCCTCATTCTCAACTTTTTGATAGCAAATAAGAGTGGTTTCAATGGCGTAGACAAAATTCTTTCGGACAATAATGCAGTGGTGATCAGGGCCCTGGCTGAGACTTTCTCCGAGCTATCACTCTGCTGCTAATGAGAGGTCAGTTTGCATTATTCATCTGTATGTACACCGAACGTCTGCCTTTGCTCTATCTTTTGACTTTCCCCTCACTTCTGGCCTGCTGGTGTCTGTCTTACAGCATCTTCTGTAGATCATAGTAGTTTGTTTCTTCATTGTGTCTTGGCTTGCCCTGGGAACTGATGAGGAGGCCAGGTTTCCTCCAGAGGACAATGAGATGGGCCCTGAGTGTGATGAAGCAGAAAAAGGGCCTTCCAGAGCCTGGCCTCTATCCATAGAGGTCTTTGATTAGTAGGAGAAGTAATATTAGCCCTTTATTTAAAAATATGAAGGATGTTCTTGAACTCCCAACTCATTGAACTTCTGGCACAAACATATTCAGTGGCTCTGCTCCAAATATTTTCATTCAGTATGGCTTTCATTCAGTATAAATTGGGCATATTTTCATGCACTTGAAGTTTTTGCTTTTCAGTAATTTCTTGAGATTAAATAGGCAACTGCAAATATGCATGTTAACCTCAGTAAAATCTCTTTACTTAATATTGGTGGCTTATTTTTATCCATTTAACAGATGTTGTGTGCCTATCAGGTGCCAGACACTCTTGTCTTGGCAAGAAGAACATACAGGTGAACTTCATGGAGTTGCTGTCCATCATCTCCTGGACGTGGGAAAAATGGGTCTTTATATAAGTTCATCCAGGTGGTTTCAGTCAAAGGTCCCATAAAAGTGGTTGGAGAAATTAGTTATGTCTAGAAAACAAGAGGAATTCATTAGAAACTTGTCAAGGGAGAAAGCCTTCACCAAATGAATTTAGTAGCTTGAGCACTTGGGTTTTTTGGAGAGGAGTTTGACATAAAGTAGTTTTAGGTAGGAGGTAGTGAGTAGGGCTTGTCAGTGATTGGTTAGAAAGTTAGAAACCAGGGAATAGCTTATTCAGTGGGTATGTGGAGCAAGGTTATTGTTGAAACTTTGGTTTTATTTTTCTAGCATATAGCTGGGAGGCAACTATTGCTAATGCACATAGAGCTTAAAGGATTTGTGTTTTTTATATTAACATAATGTATTATTTGCTTTAGGGGTACAGGTGTGTGATTCACCAGTCTTACACAATTCACAGCACTCAACATAGCATATATCCTTTCCATTGTCCATCCCCCAGCCACCCCATCCCTCCCATCCACCACCCTCCAGCAACCCTCAGTTTGTTTCCTCAGAATGAGAATCTCTTATGGTTTGTCTTTCTCTGTTTTTTTGTTTGTTTGTTTGTTTGCTTTTTTTTTTTTAATATTTTATTTGACAGAAATCACAAGTAGGCAAAGAAGCAGGCAGTTGAGGGGGGCGGGGAAGATGGCTCCCTGCCGAGCAGAGAGCCTGACGTGGGGCTCGATCTCAGGACCCTGAGATCATGACTTGAGCTGAAGGCAGAAGCTTTAACCCACTGAGCCACCCAGGTGCCCCTTCCTCTCTGGTTTTGTCTTGTCTCATTTTTTCCCTACCTTCCCCTATGATCCACTGTCTTCTTTCTCAAATTCCTCATATCAGTGAGATCATATGATAATTGTCTTTCTCTGATTGACTTTTTGTGCTTAGCATAATACCCTCTAGTTCCAGCCATGTCATTGCAAATGGCAAGATTTCATTTTTGATGGCTGCATAGTATTCCATTATATATATCTCACATCTTCCTTATCCATTCATTTGTTGATGGATATCTAGGCTCTTTCCATAGTTTGGCTATTGTAGACATTGCTGCTATAAACATTCGGGTGCATGTGCCCCTTTGGATTAAAGCGTTTGTGTTTTAAATGTGATTCCTATACAGTTTCTCTGTTTTGTGAATTATGGTTTCTTTACAATTTGTGTAATTTGCATGTTGTGGTTTTTGAAATTTTATTCCTCAGTCCTGCCTTCTGCTATACTTAAGCCAATAAATTCTCTAAGATAGACTATATTCTCAGGGTGATCATTCTACGTGTACACTGCTGATCACCGTATCTGTGGGTATGTTGGAGGTCACTTGACTTTCAGTACACTTTGTAAAGTTTTATTTCTGTTGAGCAGTCATTGATGAGACAGTAACTGAATAACAGCACTTTAGACACGGGGAACCACACATTTGAATGTTGCAAAAATATAAATACTAAGAAGAGGATTATGATCAGAGGATGTAGTCCACTTTGACTCTAGGAATCATGAATAGTCAAATTAAACCAGAGAACATATCCTGTCCTTAATCTGTAGAACCTGTAGTAGCAGACCTAGGGATATCAGACAGATTACCTAATGTTATAATCTCTTCGTGTGCTTTTTGGGTATTTATAGAACAAGAAAGAGTCTGCAAAAGTTTGTGAGCATTATTATTCCCACTAAATGGCACACATTCTGCCTTGAAGGCTGCATTTGACTAGGGCTGCTCATTTTTTAACCACTTTGTCTATTTTGTGAAATTTTTTGGTGGAAGATCTATAGCCCTAAAGGCATTGTCAAGTTCTTCTGTAGTTCTGCAATTGTTGTGTGCAGAATGTCTCCACATTTTGGGTGGACTTTGAAACTGGAAATGAGGAGTTATGAGGAAAGGAAAAAGTGGTCCAGAATAGTTAAGTTCACAAACTTGAGGATCAATTTGACTAAAGAGCTTTTTTTTTTTTTTTCTGAGAAAGAAAGCTGATGGGCCAAAATGGACCTTGAGTGACATGAGGGACTTTCTTATATGTAGGTATTAATTTACCAGCAAAGTAAATCCCTATTTAACTTATAGTATTAGGCAAGAGGTTTTTGTGCTGAAAATCTCATACCAGTTGTTGCGGAACACCTAGTGAAGTAATTTTGACCTAAATACTTCTAAGAGGTTGTCTAGAGGTATGCCATGCAATTCTGATTTGAGCATGACGAGTCATCAGGTGATGAAAATTAAAGAAGATCAGCAGGCATATTTGTAGTAGAAGGGAATGATTTTGTGTTTAAGTTCTAGATCTTCTTTATAAGGCTTATAAAAATGAAGCATTTTCAATTTGTAATCCAGTTCTTACTTCCTTACTAATTTCCAGTTCTATGAAAATTTGGTTTAGAAGCTAGCTCCTATAAAAAGTAAAAACCTATGATGTGATAAGAGGGTCTTAGGCTTTCAACTGTCTGGTCTGTTGTGGTATTTGCCATGTAGAGTGTCATGTAGTTGAGTCTATGGAAGAAACTGATTACTTTTAATGACTAACAGAGTGTCATGTGGCACTCAAAAGCATATTGGTACTAATCAAAAGAAAGTGGCTTACTGCCCCAGTGAAAGTGATCAATAGATGGTTCAGTGGTATGTTTTAGATAAATCACAAGTGAGTTGTAGCAAAGTATGGTACTCACATTAAGGAGTAACTAGTGGTGCATATGGCAGTATTAAGAATAGAGGCATTCTATGTCCTACTGCTAAATAACACATACCTGTTAGAAAATCAGGCCCTTAAAACTACAGAGGAAAGACAATAGGTAGGGCAATAAGAAAGCATGCAATCAAGTGCATGTCAATCAAAGGTTGTAGGCATTTGAGATCTTGTTCTGATATTTTTAGGTGGAAGCAGTATATTTCAAGTCACTATGTCTGCTGTATCCAGGGGTTTTGGTTCAGCAGTTGTCTTCAAAAGAGAATATGCATCTGAGGGATTCTTAAAAATCTGGAGGCTTCTGCTGGGATCTCTTTCCATAAAAGCTGGCTTCTATTTAATTGGGAGACACACACCTAAGGATCAATATCTTGTCATTAATCTAGGGAGCTGTTGGTAAGTAGGACTCAAAAAAGTCATTTTCATCTGGATTCAAGAACTATCCCCCACACTGATGTCTTCTCTAGAAGATCAGTCTCTGGGTATTTAGCCATGCAGGGATTGGTTAGGAAAATGCTGAGGAAAAGACACCAGTAAGATAGTAAGAGAAAGTATGCCCTAGTTCCTTTAAATATTTAGCCATGTGAGTTTGTAACAGGTTGGAAAATAAGATCTGGATGATATTGCTGATGTATAAGGCTGCCAGCCATCAACTCATGAAGGGAGAGTCAATGAGCTTCAGGTGGGATTTGTCCATGGTTATTAAGGTCATGACCAAAGCAACAATTTTGGAAGCTCAAGGGTTTCTGAGAGTTTTGCTAATTAAAAAAAAATTGTCCTATAGATATCTCCTGAAGATTTAAAAAAATGGACAAAATGGAGTTTTTGGGTGAGTGGTAAGATTTCTCATTTTCATAATGACAGTTTCACTGACATGGGTTCCTCTAATACTGGACACCTATGGGATTTGACTTTTCTAGGTAGGATGATGATAACTGTATGAAATCTGTTCAGAGATGTCTAAGGGGGACTTGAGGACTGGTCTCGTAGCCATGTCTTACTTTTATACTTCTCCGAGGTGATGTTGGTGACAAATGACATATGCACCGTGTACTTGCCCAGCAATTTTAGTAAAGTTTCTCCACCAGAATTAAGTGAATATTATTCTGTTGGAAGTTCCCTGGCATCCCTGGAAGGCTGATGTAAGAGTGCGGAAGACTATGTTCTCATGTAACATATAGCCAGATTATTATCAACATCTTTTTATCTGATTCTGGAGCCACATTTTGACATCATAGGATAGCCTCTTTGAATTTGTCCAAGAATTTGTCCTTGTATAGTATCAGAAGACCTTGACTGTTGTAAGGGCTGCTCATGTGGCAAATTGATTAGCTACAGCATTAAAAAAAAAAAAAAATCTAAATTATGCTCTTTTGTGTTTGCGTCTACTTTTATAATAACATCCCCTTTTGTGACCATGAAGGTATTAGGAGTTCCTTAACCTGAGGACCATTGTATTTACTTATTTTTTTCCTATTTTTAAAAATAATTTATTTAAATTCAAGTTAGTTAGCATGTAGTATATTATTAGCTCAGGGGTAGAATTTAGTGATTCATCAGTTGCTTATAACACCCAGGGCTTATTACATCAAGTTCCCTCCTTAAAGACCTTACCCAGTTGCCCTATCCCCCCATTCACCTCCCCTCCAGCAAAATGCTCAGTTTGTTTCCTAGAGTTAAGAGTCTCTTACTTAGGGTTTATCTCCCTCTCTGTTTTCACCTTATTTTTCCTTCCTTTCCCCTATGTTCCTCCATTTTGTTTCTTAAATTCCACATATGATTTCACCTGAGTGAAATCATGTGATATTTGTCTTTCTCTGACTGACTTATTTCACTTAGCATAATACCCTCTAGTTCCATCCACATTGCTGCAAATGGCAAGATTTCATTCCGTTTGATGGCTGAGTAGTATTCCATTATACATAAATGGTAAAATTGGTTTTAGGTGTAGAATTTAGTGATTCATCACTTACATACAACACCTAGAACTCATCACAACAGGTACCCTCCCCAATACCCATCATACACTGTTCCATCAACCCTGTTTGTTCTCTATAGTTGAGTCTTTTATGGTTTGCTTCTCTCTCTTTCTCTTTTCCCTTTTGTCCTATGTTCATCTGTTTTGTTTCTTAAATTCCACATATGAGTGAAATCATAAAGTATTTGTCTTTCGCTGATGGATTTATTTTACTTAACATAATACACTCTAGTTCCATCCACATTGTTGTAAATGGCAAGATTTCATTCTTTTTGATGGTAACATTCCACTGTATATATATAAAATCACTTCTCCTTAATCCATCCATCAGTTGATTATCTCTTACCCTTTCAAAATATTCTTTCAGATGCCAGAGTTGAAACAAAGGAGTTATTTACCATTCTAACTTGTTTAATTAAATCTCCAATTTCAAGTTTTAATTTGTCTACTTTACAGACAGCCAAGTCTGAGAGGTGGTCACTTTGGCATTGAAATGTGTGCTCAGTGCTTTAGAAATATGCGGAACAATCTGTTTTTTAATTGTTCAGTGGCTTCATCGGTTCCATGCTTACAAGAATAAAGACCTTAGTCAATCTCTACAGGTTTATAATCCTATGTTACCCATAGGAAGCCAGTCTATTTTGACAACCTTATTGAACTGATTAGCCACTCCATGGAACCACTGTCCTTGATCACTTCGACAGCATGATCACAGTGAAACTTTCCCATCCAGAATTTCACCTCTGTGGGGGGGGGGGGGCGCTGCCAGCATGAGACTACTTGATGTATTTGGCAATCAGGATTTTAACTCTAGGACTATTCTGGATTTCTCAGTACATTTTTTGTTTTACCTTCTTTACACTTAGAAAAGTCCTAGATGATACCTCTTAATTTTGACCTAGCCCATGGGTTAAAGTCTACTTGTATGGGCTCCCTGTCGAGTTGTTTGGCTTTAAGGGACAGTCAAAGTGACTCAAGAGACTTAAGAGATGTTGAGATAGAACTGAATTAGAAAGGGGAGACAGAGCTGAAGATAGGGGGAAGGTACAGAGGAGAGAAATGGCTTTGGGAAGACAAAATGAACAAGGTTGGTGCCTGACCTAGTCAAGGAATCTCTTAAAGATACAGGTAATTTTGTTTTTGCTTTTGTTTTTTTAAAGTAATCTCCATGCCCAGTATGGAGCCCAATGTGAAGCTTGAACTCACAATCCCAAGATCAAGACCTGAGCTGAGATCAAGAGCTGGAGCTACCCAGGTGCTGCAAAGATTGTTTTTGATTTAAGGGGATACATGTGAGCACCGTTATGTTTATAGAAGCTTTATCTACAGCAGTCAAGTTATGGAAGCTGCACAAGTGTCCATTAATGGATGAGGGATAAAGAAGAGGTGGTATATATATCTATAATGGAATATTACTCAGCCATCAAAAGAATGAAATCTTGTCCTTTGCAAGGACATGGATGAAGTTAAGAGAGTATTATGCTAAGAGAAACAAGTCAGAGAAAGATAAATACCATATGATTTCACTCCTATGCAGAATTTAAGAAACAAAACAAATGAGCAAAGGAGAAAAAAGAGAAAGAGATAAACCAAGAAATAGACTCTAAACTATAGAGAACAAACTGATGGTTACCACAGGGGGGATGGGTAAAATAGGTGACCGAGCTTAAGGAAGGCGCTTGCCATGATGATCACTGGGTATTGTATGGAAGTGTTGATTCACTATGTTGTCCCCCTTAAACTAATATTACTGTATGCCAACTCTACTGGAATTAAAATTTTAAAAAAGATAGTTTATGACTCTAAATTTGTTTTTGAAGCTTCTTCATGTCAATGAAAGCACGGTAACTCTTGGATGTTAAGAGAGCCCATTCCACTTCTGTTATTAAGTGTCTCTTACATGATTTTCAAATTTTTTCTCAAGTAGTTACTGAAATCCCAACATATCCTTGGTGAAACTATGTTGTTCACAAAGATAAACACGAGAAGCTGGATGTTAATGGGAAATGTGTCTGAACAGGGGCAAGGAAACTGGTGCAGCCACTCTGAAGAATAGTATGAAAGTTCCTCACAAGGTTAAAATAGAACTACCCTATAATCCAGTAATGGCACTATTAGGTATTTACCCAAAGGATACAAAAACAGATTCGGAAGGATACATGCACTCTGAAGTTTACAGCAGCATTATCAGTAATAACCAACTTATGGAAAGAGCCCATATGTCCATTGATTGGTGAATGGATAAAGAAGACAGATTTTATACACACACACACAAACGTGTGTGTGTGTGTGTGTGTGTGTGTGTATATATATATATATATATATATATATATATATATAATAGTGAAATCTTGCTATTTGCCATGACATGGATGGAGCTAAAATTTTGCTGACTAAGTCAGAGGCAAATACCATATGATTCCTCTCATATGTGGAATTAAGAAACAAATGAGCATGGGGGGTGGGGAAGATAGGCAAATCAAGAAACAGACTCTTAACTATAGAGAACAAAGTAATCATCCCCAGAGGGGAGAGGGCTTGGGGGATGAGTTAAACAGGTGATGGGGATTAAGGAGGGCACTTGTCATGTTGAGCTCTCGGTGTCGTATGGAAGTGCTGAATCGCTAAATTCTATACCTTAAAAATAATACACTATATGTTTACTAACTGGAATTTAAACAAAAACTTTAAGAAAAAGGATAGTGGAAAACACCTACTCATGATGAACAAGTTATGGGCAGGCCAGAGATGAGATGCTGCCCATATCACCTGGGCCTCAGGCCCCTCCCTGAAGGGTCTGGCTTTCCCCTGTCACTAACCTGACTACCAGTGACTCAAGGAAGGTGTACTTCTGGTGAGCAGCTCTCTCCCAGGGTCAATGCCTCCATCATGACATAGAATGGAAGCACATCGCTGACATTTGGTTGGGGGACTTGAGTTTATCTTTGGAAGGGCATCCATCTCCAGAGGCTCCTGAGTCCTCAGGCCAACGTGGACCTATGTCTGCCTCTCACTTCGAGCCTCTGTTGTAAGCAGACGCCATCTTTGCTGCACGCAGGTAGGCAGGAAAATTAGAAGGAAAAAATGGCATAATTTCACCAAGGGATACAAACACAATCTCGATCAAATTAACATTTAGGAGGTTGAAAACAATTCCCTAAAAGGATCTAAATGTTCGGAATAAAAATTAGCTCACTGAGGGAGGGAGCTCAGGAAAGTGGGATTAGAGCTGAGGCACAGTGCAAAGCCTGAGTCACTGTGACTGGTGAGGGCCTCCTGCCCAGACACTTGAGAGGCCTCTGTCCACGCTGCTCCCGAGGCTGCTACTTATGACTCCTGACCTGAGGACACTTACAGCACTCAAATCGTCCTGTAGCAAAAACAACCATTATCTGTTGAGAGAATCACAGGGGCTATGCACTGGGTGTAGTTCTCAAACTTCAGGACTAAACATAATCATCAGGAATGCTTATTAGAGCACTCCTCTCCCTGCCTCACCCCCACAGCTTCTGATTCCGTAAGTCTGGGGGATGGGCCTGAGAACTTCCCTTTTTAACAATCTCGCAGGTGATGCTGATGCTGTTGGTGTGCGGCCCCCACTTTGAGGATCACTGCAATGGAAAATAAAATACTCACCAGAGACCGGTCAGGACTGACATGGAGAGATGTTTCTTAGCTACATTACAGCTTGTGGAAATTTCCTGCTGAAGATCCTGGCCACTCTGGCAGGGCCTGGGAAGTTTTATCTTGGGCCAGAAATTGGGCTAAATTAGCGATGGAAATGCAGCAATTCCAAGGTGGGCTTCGCCTTAACTCTGCCTCCTAAATTTTCCCTGAAGTAGCTTCAGAGTCTGTGTTGGATACTCCCTACGTTCCTGGAGTTGGTATTACTTTTAATCTCTTTCTCGGAGGTGAAAATAGCTTGGTTTTGGAGTCATGCTGTCCTGAGTTTGAATTCTGGCTTTTCCCCATCACCGTCTGCATGACCTTCAAGAGAACAAAGTACTTAAATCCTCATCTGAATAGTAAGAATAATCACCCCTGCCTCATAAAGTTGTTGTGAGAATTAAATTAGCTAAGGCTGGACTAGCCAACAATGTATCTACTTTTCTATTGTCTTCTGGGTCTTTTTGGAGTCCTGATTCTGAATGGCAAATGATTTTCTTTTTTTACCTCCATTCTGAATCAAGACATACTATTTTCTTTTCTTTTCTTTTTTTTTTTTTCCTATTTTCAAAATCAGATTTATTTTTCTCATTCTGAAAACCAAATTTTAAAATTCAGTATATGATAGAAGAGAAAGGCTTTTTTTTTTTTTTTTTTTTTTTTTTGGCAAATGTGAATGTGAATGGTTTTCATTTGGGTTCACTTCTGCTTTCAGAAACCTGTAACACCTGTAGCATATTATCTATAGGAGGAAATCCTGGGGCTAGCAGAAGATATTTGGGGAGAACAACTGCAATTTCATATCCGGGCCTGCCACTCCAAGATTCTTGTCTATAATGTTATGAGATAGTAAAATCTTAGCATGGGACACTGTGGAGCCTCAGGAGGTTCCAAGAATCAGCAGATGGCTGATCACGGATAATTGAAGCGCTCCCAGGCTCGTGGCCTGCTGGCGGGCCAGGGGCGCTAAATAGTCCTTTAAACTTCTTCCCTGCCTCTCTTCACGTGTAGGCTGTTCCCCCGGGCCAGTCTACAGGGACGGTTCCTGACATTTCATTATTTTTCATCTGTTCATAAACCGAATAACCACATCCTCCAAAGGACACCATAAAGAACTTCCTTATCTTTCATTCTGATCCTAAAAGCAGAAATTGGCCTTTGGGTATTAGTTCCTGCTAGATGGCTTAGGACATAAAAGTACACTGAAGTAAGAGGACAAGAAGACAAGCATTTCTCAGGCGCATGGCCTTGCCATCTGGTCGAAATCCCCCTCAGCAACCCTGTATCCGCCTTCACTGTCCTCCCGATCCCTTTTTAACTTCCAGCAGGTTTTGCTATTATTAAACCCTGGGAGATGGACCAGTGACTCATCACTCTAAACTGTCCTTTCCAGATAATAAATACTAAAGAGATTTAAAAAATATTACCAGGTGCTCCAAGGGATGTGTGTGTGTGTGTGTGTGTGTGTGTGTGTGTATTTGTGTTGGAGGGATGTTCTGAAACTTCTTCGACTCTATGAGGGAAAATTGGATATTTTCCGTCGTTAGTTTTGTTCTAAAAAATGAAAATGTTTACTATTTCTAGGAGCCGTTGAACAGCGTGGGTAATGTCAGAGACAAAAGGCCCAGGAGTCTGACAGAACCAGGTTTGAGTTCTGTGTCCCTGTCCTACTTGGGTCTCTTGTTATTTACCTTTGCGAGCTGGAAAAATCTTTCGAGGTTAAATCGTAGGTGTTAACTTTTGTGAGTTACATTTGTAGAATGGGAACATCTCCTGTTATTGTTTAAAGGGTTTAGGAGGAATGGATGCAAAATACCAAGCAGAATGCCCAGTACCTAACGGGCACTTATTATCATGGATGCCCTAGAGCCCTTACCCTGGTGGGGGACAGGGCCTGTCTGCGATCTAGGACTCCATCAGCTGGCTGAGGACACAGCCTGAAGAGATGGGTGAGGCTGGGGACCCCAAACATTTTAGAGAATTAGTCCATTATCCACCTCTTGGTTGAGTACGGTAGACTTCAAGAGTGGTGACCTATCAAGAGATAGAGTTTACCCCGCTTATTGCCACATCGCTCCCTCCCAACCAATTTGGGGTTGGCTTTGTTGCCGATCGCATCCAATGGAGGTAATGTTATAGTAGTTATATGTTATACAAGTTAGAAACCAGGCCTCAAAGATCTCATAGTCTTGCTTCTTTGGGAACGGTTGTTATGTAAAGAGCTCTGGCTATCCTGCTGGATGGTGATAGACAAGGATCCAGTCCTCCTGGGCACTCCCAACACCAGCCAGACACAGGAGAGAGGCCCAAGCCCAGCCAGCCCCCACCTACACTTCCCCTGCGGCCAATGAGCAAGAGCAGCAGGTCAGCCTTGGCCAGATCATTGTTCCAGTACGACTGTGAGCCCAAGAACCTGTTGTTTTAATCTAGTAAAAATGTAGCAAGCATGCCGGTGTATCCTCGGCAAAGCTATCAACTTTTCCAAAAATTAGAACATTTCCAAATAAAATAGGAGGGGAGAAAAGACCACGGAACTACTCCACTGAAGATCATCTGCTCTTAGGGAACACAGTTAACGAGTTGATGGGTATTGTTTTTAGTGTCTAAATATCTGCCTTCATAGTCTGTTATCTTTTGACAAAAATCTTACTTTGAACATGAAAAGACAACTATAAAATATATTTTTAAAAAAACCCCTACTTGTGGGGCACCTGGGTGGCTCAGTGGGTTAAAACCTCTGCCTTCAGCTCAGGTCATGATCCCAGGTTCCTGGGATCGAGCCCCACATCGGCCTCTCTGCTCAACGGGGAGCCTGCTTCCTCCTCTCTCTCTTTGCCTGCCTCTCTACCTACTTGTGATCTCTATCTGTCAAATAAATAAATAAATAAATAAACAACAACAACAACAAAACAACCCTAGTTGTCTTAAGTCTGTCATTTTTGGGGTGGTTTGTTATGCATCACAAGTGCATTGATAAATGGATACTCCCTGTTCCCCTTCCTGATTGCCAAGGGGAGAGGGTGGAAAAAAAGCAACAGAGAAGAAAAATCTCATGCAAGTCCATGCTGTTATTTACTGATGGTTAACTTGCATTTCATTTACTCATTCATTTATTTATTTGTTTACGTATATTTGACACACCATGTTAGTTTCAGGTGTACACCTTAGGGGTGTGACCAGTTTATACATTTTGCTTGGCTCACAAGTGTGACTACCCTCATCGCATTATGTAGCCATTACCACGTCGCTGCCCAGAAGGCTATGGTTTCACTGAGGTGTGTTGAGCAGTGTGCCGTTTGATGAATTCCGACAATTGTTCATACCCGTGAAGCCACTAACCCTAACACGAAGAGAACCTTTCAGTCACTGCAAATGATGCCCATCTGTAGTCTGCCATCTCTGTATCTTCGGCCCCAGGCAGTCCCTGATCTAGTTTCTGGCACAACCCGTTAGTTTGCACTTTCTAGAATACATCACATAGCCTGTACTTTTCCACGTCTGGCTTCTTTCACTCAGGGTAACGATTTTGAGATTCACCCATACTGTGGCACTGCATTTTCCTCCTTCTGTGTAGGAGCCCACTGTTTGGATATTTTTGCCACAGCTTGTTGGCCCAGCCACCCGCTGATGAGCATTTGGGTTGTTTCCACTCACGGGCTATCACAAATAATGCCGTTATAAAGGTTAGTGTACAAGTACTTGTTTCATGTATTATCAGTTCTGTTTGGTAAACATGCAGGTATATGTTCAATATAGTATGGTAGGTATATGTTTAGTTGTTTGTTTTTTTTTAAGATTTTATTTATTTGTCAGAGAGAGGGAGAACAAGCACAAGTGGGGGGAGCAGCAGGCAGAGGGAAAAGCAGGCTTTCCGCTGAGCAGGGAACCCGATGTGGGGTTTGATCCCACCTGGGATCATGACCTGAGTCAAAGGCAAATGCTTAACCGACTGAGCCACCCAGGTGCTTATGTTTAAGTTTTAAAGAAACTGCCCAACAGTTTCCAAGGTACCCATTTATTTTTCTACCACGAGTGTCCAATTGTTCTGCATTCTCCCCAGCACTTACTATGGCCAGTCTTTTTGACTTTTGCTATTTTAATGGGTTTGTAGTAATATTTCATTGTGAACTGAATTTTCATTTCCCTTGATGACAAATTACATGGAGAATCGTTCATGTGCTTACCGATCAGTTATATATAATTTTTTGGTTAAATGACTGATTCTTTTGTTCACACCTGAGTTGTTTGAATTCTTCTCATTGAATTATAAGGGATCTTTATGTGTTCTGGATACAAGGCCATTGTCAGATACCTTGGCTTGTGAATGTTTTCTCTCATTCTGTGGCTTGCTTTTTAGTTTTCTTGATGGTGTGTTTCAAAGACCAGAAGTTTTAAATTTTGATAAATTCCCATTAACCTTTGCTTTTTTCTTTTATGTTTTTTGTGTGTTTTTGAAAATTTCCTAATAAATCTTTGTCTATCAGCAGGTCACAGAGATTTTTCTCCTGTTTCTAATTTTTGCTTTGAGGCTTAGATTTATGATCCATTTCTAATAAAGGTATGTATGACTGTTAATTTTGTGTCAGTTTGGCTAGGCCAGATACCCAGTATGTGCCAAACACCTGTATGGGTGTTTCTGTGAGCCTATTTTTAAGGTGAGATGGACATTTAAATAAGTAGACTTTGAGTTAAGTAGATTACTCTCCATAATGGAGGTGGGTTTCGTGCAATCAGTTGAAGGTCTTAAAAGAAAATGACTGGCCCCCTCCAACACCCCAAAGAAGAGGAAATTCTCAGAGAAAACTGGTTTTGGCTTTAGGCTGCAACATCAACTCTTGCCTGGGGCTCCAGCCTGCTGGTCTGCCCTGCAGATTTCAGACTTGCCAGCCCCCGCAATTTAGGAAGAACAAGCATTGTAAAAAAATCGATTCTTCTATCTCATAAACACCATATAGCCCTTGATTTATTTAGGTCGTTTTCAGTGAAGGCATCTTACATCATTTTTGTTAAATCCATCCCTGCTTCCATTTCTTAGAGATTATGTTTTCCTACAGATATATATTTAAAAATTCCATTTCCAATTCTCTGCTGCTGTTCTATGAAAACACAGTTGGTTTTTGTCTATAAACCTTGTAGTCCAAAACCTTCCTTAATTCACTTATTAGTTGTTTTGTAGATTTTTCAGAATTTTTCTATGTAAAAAAATCATGGTGACCCTGAAGAGGAATAATCTTGCTGCTTTTTCTCCTTCTCCTTCTCCTTCTCCTTCTTCTTCTTCTTCTTCTTTTTTTTCCCCTCCAAACTCACTTCCTTATTTCTAAGCTTCATGCTTTTTATTTTCCTTTTCTTTGTCAGTTGAAGCTGGTTAGGACCTATACGACAGCACTGAATAGATGAATGGTGAGAGTGGAAAGTCTTGACTCGTTCTCAGCCTTAGGTGAAAGTGTTCAAAATGTGACTATCAACTAGGTTAGTGGTAGATTTCTTTTTTAGCTATCCTTAATCAAATCAAAGCAGTTCCCTTTTATTCTTAGTTTGGCGAATATCATAAATGAATGTTGAATTTTGGCAAATGTCTTTACTGTTTCTTAGAGAATCTTACCTTTTCTTTATTCTGTTAAAATTGTAAATTACCGGGGCGCCTGGGTGGCTCAGTGGCTTAAGCCACTGCCTTTGGCTCAGGTCATGATCCCAGAGTCCGGGGATGGAGCCCCACATCTTCTGCTCAGCAGAGAGCCTGCTTCCCCCACCCCCTTCTGCCTGCCTCTCTACCTACTAGTGATTTCTGTCAAATAAATAAATAAAATCTTTAATAAAAGAAATTGTAAATTACCTTGATCATTTTTAAAGAGTTAAACCTCCCTTGCTTTCCTGGGAAAAGCTCCATGTGGTCATTAGTATACTTTTTTAATAATTTGTTTGATTGCTTTGCTAACATTTTGTTAAGAAAATTTGTTGTCTGTTTAAGAGATATGTTAGTCTAGAATTTTTTTCCTGAAATATCTGTTTTTTTTTTTAAGATTTTATTTATTTATTTGACAGAGAGTGATCACAAGTAGGCAGAGAGGCAGACAGAGAGAGAGGAGGAAGCAGGCTCCCTGCTGAGCAGAGAGCCCTATGTGGGACTCCATCCCAGGACCCCCAGATCATGACCCGAGCCGAAGGCAGTGGCTTAACCCACTGAGCCATTCAGGTGCCTGTTTTTTTTTTTTTTTTTTTTTTTTTTTTAAATTAGTGATATGCTGGTAATAAAACACAGTTGGAAGTGTTTCCTTCTCCATCTTCTGGAAAAGTTCATGTATCATTTTTGTTTTTTGAAAGTTTGACAGAATTCACTGATTAAACTTTCTGGAGCTTGAGTTTTCATGGTGAAAAGGTTTTAGATAACACATTTAGTCCTTATAGGGATGTTGTAAGTACAACTGACAATTTTATGTTTCTGTCAAGCTGTGTTTTTCAGAGAATTTGTTCATTCTAACTATGGTAGGTCAGCAATTTTTTTTTGACATTAAGTTGTTCAATATTCTCTTTATCATTCCTTTAATTTATATAGGATCTGCAGTGATAATAACTTTTTTGTGTTCTCTCCCTTTTTTCTTGATTAATATAGCCAGGAGTTTAACATTTTATTGATTTTTATATAGAAGATAAACAATGGAGATAATTGACAAAACCAAAAACTCATTCTATTTTGTTAACTTCTACTATTATCTTTAATATTTAATTCCTTTTATTTCCTTGGGGGCACTTTGTTCTTCTTTTTATAGCTTCTTGAAGCGGAACCTCAAATTATCGATTTTTGACATTTCTTCTTTTCTAATATTAGTATTTAAAGCTATCCACTTTCCTCTAAGAATGCTGTAGCTGCATCAGACACATGGTCATATGTTGTGTTTCATTATTATTCATTTTGAAATATTTAAAACTTAACAGTTTCTTTTTTAGCACATTGATAATTTAGAAGTGTGTTGTTTAATTTCCAAGTATTGGGGGCTTTCCTAGATATCTTGTTTCTGTTGATTTCTAATTTAGTTCTATTGTGGTTAGATAATATACTTTGTGTAAGTTCAGAACTTCTAAATTTATTGAGACTTGTTTTATGACCCACTACATGTTCTCTTTGGTAAACATACAATTTGTACTTAAAGTTTTGGGGTTTAATGTCCTGAAATATAAATTAGGTTAAGGTAGTTGGCAATGTTTCTTAGATTCTCCATCTTTATCTACCTTTCATGTCCTTTTTCTATGAATTGCTTAGAGAAAGTTTTGAAACTCCTTATTAGAGTTGTGGAATTGTCTCTTAGAATCTGTTAATTTTTGCTTCATATATCTTAAGGCATATTGACATTTATAATTGTTATCTTCCTGATGAATTGACTCTCTTTGTTTTCAGATATACCTTTTTGAATTACATTTTCAAAAAATGCTTGTTGTGGGAATTACAATATGCAGCCTTATTTACAATCTTAGAGTTAATATTGTATCATTGCACAAGCAAACAATTTGGTGCTCTACAGGTTCATACACTACTTTATTCCCTTAATGCTATACTTGTTATATACAGTTCCCTTTGCCTCAAAGAACTTTCTTTAGCCTTTCTTGTAATGCATCTGAGTGGTTACAAATTTCCTTATGCTTTCTTTGATTTTATTCTTGAAGGATATTTTTCTGGGTTGAGAGTCCCCCCCACCCCCTCCTTTATTAACTTTACAGATGTTTCACTGTCTGTTGGCCTCCATGGTTTCTGATGGGAAGATTATAGTCAGTTAAATTATTGTTACCCAATCCCCCCCCCCCATTTTTTATTGTGGTAAAATACACATAAAACTTGTATCATAACCATTTTTTAAAAAAGATTTTATTTATTTATTAGGGAGAGAAAGCAAGACAGTGAGAGAGCATGAACTGGGGATAGAGGGAGAGGGAGGAGCAAACTCCCCACTGATCAGGGAGCCAGACATGGGGCTCAATCCCAGGACCCTCGGATCATGGCCTGAACAGAAGGCAGACACTTAACTGACTGAGTGCCCATTTTTTGTTTTTGAATGATGTTGAGTTTTGTTTTGAAATACTTTATCAGATATGTGATTTGTAAATATTCCCCCTGTTCTGTGACTTGCCTTTTTACTCTGTCAACAGCATCTTTTGATACACAGTTTTTTTAAAATTTTATTTTATTTTTTCAGTGATCTAAGATTCATTGTTATTGCACCACACCCAGTGCTCCATGCAATACATGCCCTCCTTAATACCCATCACCTGGCTCACCCATTCCCCTACCCTGCTCCCTTCCAAAACCCTTAGTTTGTTTTTCAGAGTCCACAGTCTTTCATGGTTCATCTTCCCCTCAAATTTCTCCCAAGTCACTTTTCCTTTCCTTCTTCTAATGTCCTCCATGTTATTTCTTATGCTCCACAAGTAAGTGAAACCATATGATAATTGACTCTCTCTGCTTGATGTATTTCACTCAGCATAATCTCCTCCAGTTCACTCCATGTTGATACAAAAGTTAGGTTTTCATCCTTTCTGCTGGAGGCATAATATTCCATTGCATATGGACCACATCTTCTTTATCCATTCATCTGTTGGCTATTGTAGACATTGCTTCTATGAACCTTGGGGTACACATGGCCCTTGTTTTCACTACGTCTGTATCTTTGGGGTAAATACCCAGTAGTACAATTGCAGGGTCATAGGATATGCACAAAAAATTATAATTTTCATGAAATCTAATTTGTCTATATTTTTTTGGTTGCTTGTACTTTTTGTGTCATCTCCAAGAGATCATTGCCAGATCCCATATTTTTTTTTAGAGAGTTTTATAGTTTTAGATCTTCCATTTAGGGCTATGAATTAATTATGAGTTAATTTTTCTTTGTGTTAATAGTCCAACTTTATTCTTTCTTATGTGAATAGCCAGTTTCCCCAGCACCATTCACTGAAAAGTATTTTCCTTATTGAATAGTCTTAGCACCCTTGTTGGATATCATTTTACCATATATTTGAAGGTTTATTTCTGGATTCTTTATTCTCTTTCATTGATCTGTTTGTCTAAAATATGCCAGCACCACATTGTTTTGATTATTGTAGCTTTATAGTTAGTTTCAAAATCAGGAAATAAGTCCTCCAGCTTTGTTATTTTTTAGAATTGTTTGGGGCTCCTTGAAATTCCATATGTATTTTAGGATACGTTTTTCTATTTCTGCAAAAAAGTTCCCTTCATTGGGATTTTGATTGAAATTACATTAAATATGTAGATCACCTTGGGTAGTACTGACATCTTAACAATGTTGTCTTCTACTCCATAAACCTAGGAAATTGTTCTGTTTTTTTTATGTCTTTATTTTCTTTCAGAAACATTTTACAGTTTTTATTGTATAAGTTTCCCACCTGCTTGATTAAGTCAATTCCTAAGATTTTACTTTTTATGCTATTTTAAATTGAATTATTTTCTTAATTTCCTTTTCAGATTGTTCTTTGTTCGTGTATAAAAGTGTACCTGAGTTTGTGTGTTGACTTTGTATTTTGCCATGTTTATTATGTGTTTATTAGTTCGAAGAGATCTTTGTGAAATCTTTAGGACCCTTTATACACAAGATAATATCATCTGTGAATGGAGACAATTTTACTTCTTCCTTTATAATTTGTATGCCCTTTATTTCTTTTCTAATGTCTATTGGCTCTGACTAGTACTTCCAGGACTGTATTGAATAAAAGTGGTGAAAGTGAATATCCTTGTCCTATTCCTGATCTTAGGTGAAAAGCTTGCAATCCTTCACTATTAAGTGTGATATTCACTGTGGTTTTTTTTTTTTTTTTTCAAAATGGGTCTTGTTATGTTAGGGTAATTATCTTCTATTCCTAGGTTATGAGTGTTTTTTTATCATAAGAGGATTCAATTTTGTCAAATGCGTCTCCTGCTTGATTGAGATGATTATGTGTCTTCTCCCCTTCATTCTGTTGATGTGGCATATTACACTGATCAATCTTCATATATGGAAACAATCTTGTAATCGAGTAATAAATCCTACTTGGTAATGAATGATGTGTCATCTTGTTAATATGTTGCTGAATTTGATTTTCTATTTTGTGAAGGATTTTTGCATCAGTGTTCATAAGGGATAATGGTCTGTAGGTATTGCTCCCATATATTTAATATGTCATTTATTTTATTTTCTGGCTGCTTTCAAGATTTTCTGTATATTTTTTATTTTAACAGTTTAACCTTGATGTGTCTAGACCCTATTTTATTCCTTTAAAAATTTATTTATTTATTTGACAGACAAAGATCATAGGTAGGCAGAGAGGCAGGCAGAGAGAGAGAGAGGGAGAAGCAGACTCCCTCCTGAGCAGGGAACCGAAGTGGGGCTCGATCCCAGGACCCTGAGATCATGACCTGAGCTGAAGGCAGAGGCTTTAACCACTGAGCCACCCAGGTGCCCCTATTTTATTCATTTTTATGTGTTTGGAGTTTCCTGAGATTCTGAATCTGTAAATTTATTCTACCAAATTTAGGAAGTTTTCAGTCATTATATCCTAAACTACTTTTTCTATCCATTCTCTCTCTCATATCCTTCTATGACTCTAGTGATTCCACATGTCCCTAAGACTCTTTCATCCTTTCTTTCCAATTTTTTCCTCCTTTTTTTCAGATTGAAAAAGTTCTACTGATGTATCTTCAAGTCCACTGATATTTTTCCTCTATTTTTTCCATTCTAATATTAAGCCAATCCAATTATTTTTAAAATTCCTGTGTTATATATTTCTGTACTAAATTTTTTGTTAATGGTTTCTTTTTTGATAGTTCTTATTTCTGCTGATATTCATTCATTATTGTTTATTTTTTTTCCTCACTAAGCATAGTTATAGTAGCAGTTTTAAGCCATTTTCTGATAATTCCAAATCATCTCTCATCTTGGTGTGGTTCTTTTTTCATTTATTTATTTATATGATAATAGGTTGGTCATACTGTACTAACTCTTAAATACATATTCTTCTGTATTTTGAGTCATTTTGGAATGTGTTCTAGACTTTGTGACCATTATATTGTAGAGACTCTGGATTCTGTTATATTGTTCCAAAGGGTGTTGATGTTTGGGCTCAGCTTAGACTCAAACTGTAGTCTCTTGTCTTGGCTGCAGTGAGTGGCAGCTCAGGTCTCAGTTTGGGTTACTCTCGGTATACTGTGAACATATGTGATTGAAGGGCCAGGCAGAAACTTGAGCAGAGTCTAGACACAGAATTAGGTGTAATACTTCTTTGCCTGTCTTCTTTTGTAGCAATTTCTCTCTCACTCTGACTTCTCTGGGCTCTTTCTCCTGTCCCTAATTCCAGAAACATGGTAAGCTTTTTATCAGACTTATCTTATTCCATACCTCCACAACTACAACTGCCCACAGAGCAAAACCACAAAAATGGGAAACTCACCCTATGTTAGCCACTTCTTCTGAGTCTCTACTTTCCCTCAAAATCTGTCTACTTTTGGGACACCTGGGTTGTTCAGTTGGTTAAGCGTCTGCCTTCAGTTCAGGTCGTGATACCAAAGTCTTGGGATAGAGTCCTGAATCAGGTTTCTTGTCAGTGGGGAGCCTGCCTCTCCCTCTCCCTTCTGCTTCCCCTGCTTGTGCTCTCTCTTTCTGTCTCTGACAAATAAATAAATAAAATCTTTTAAAAAATCTGCCTGAAAAAAAAAATCTGCCTGCTTTTGTTTATTTTCTTGTTACCTTATAACACTGTTTTTGTATTTCTTTCAGAGTGTCATTGTCGGAGGATCTGCTTGTTAGTTGCATCCAAATAATAATGTTTTAAACTGAGAAGTTATTACTTTCTAAAAGTTTACTGTATGGAGAAGGAAAATATAGAGTAGTTTCCAGGTGAAGTGTGGAAGTGTGTGTGTGTGTGTGTGTGTGTGTGTGTGTGACATAAAGGTGGGGAGGAGAGAATGAAACGGGAGATGTACATTGCTTGCTCACACATGGATAATGCTATTTTTATTTTATCATGGAACTCTACTATAGAAGTACAAGCAAGTATAATAAGTAAAACATTTACTTACTGAGTAAGAGTTAGTGCATTTTCTGTTATAAAACAAAACAAAACAAAAAACAAACAAAAGACTACACTTCTTAAAAAGTCCTAAAAAAACCTGTAATTTCTAACCCATTTTTCAATACACTAACTATGGGGGCTTATTTGAATTTACTGGAAAACCAGATTTTATAGCTCTCTTTTTCTGAAAGTTTGTAATATTATCATGATCTGCTTCTCTCTCTGATTCTCTATGATTCAGACCAATGAATGGGATGTCATAGTACAAATTCTTTGATTTTGTTTACTTAACTGTGTATTTTAGAGAATTTTTTTTTATCTTAGTATGTTTAGATCAGCGGTATAGCCAACATTGCATTCCATAACCTACGTGCACTTGAATTTATTTGAGTTTTGTCTTTTTGATAGATATTCAAATTGTTCTTAAGTATTATATTTCAAATATCTTTGTGCATAATTCTCTCTCTATATGTTGATTTTGGATATGTAAATTGATAGAGATTGGGATGATGCTTCTAAGAGTATGTGTGTTTAAATTTTTGATAGATGTTCTTAAAGTTCCTTCTTCCAATAGGCTATACAAATTTATGGTCCTATCAACAATAAATGAGAGTTTCCATTTCTCTTTACCCACTACAACAGTGGATGCTGTTAATTTTTTAAAAAGATTTATTCATTTATTTTAGAGAGAGAGAGAGAGAGCACCAGAGCAAGAAAGCTCATGTGGGGGAAGGGGCAGAGGGAGAGAATCCTCAAGGAGACTTCCTGCTGAGTGCAGAACCCCACCCTGTATGAATAGTCTATTCATGACCTGTAATAACTTTTCCATTGGGTTATTTGTGTTTTCCTAGTTGGTTTTAAGGAACTCCTTATTGATACATTATAGCCCTTCAATTATTATATGTGTTGCAGATATTTTCTGTCTTTAAACTTTTTAATAGAGTTTTTAATACAGAATTTAAAAAAATTAATGTAGTTAAAGCTCAGTTTCAAAATGGATTTTTTTGTTGCTTAAATAATATTCACATATATAATATAAAATTATTATATTGAGTCCGTAGTTCCATCTTGAATTTACTTTTGAGGATGGTAGGAGGAAAGAATTGAGCTTTTTGTCAAAACAACTCTATTTAGGCATAACTGATGTTTAAAGAATTGTGTATATTTAATGTGCACAATTTGATGAGTTCAGACATATGAAAGACCCATGATACCATTACTATTACCACGGACACAGTAATAGATATATATAATACCTTCCAAAGGTTTCCTGTACTTTCTCTCTATTTTGTGTGTGTGTGTGTGTGTATGTGTGTTAGGGGTACCTGGGTGGCTCAGTTGGTTAAGTGTCTGACTTTGGGTTGGGTCATGATCCTGGGGTTTTGCGATCAAGCCCCACGTGTGGCTCCCTGCTCGGCAGGGAACCTCTTTCTCCCTCTCCCTTTGCCTTTCCCCCCTTGTGCACTCTCTCTTTATCTTTCTGTAACAAATAAAAAAAAAAAATCTTAAACAAAACAAAACAAAACAAAAAAACACATAAGATCCACATTCTTAGCAAATTTTAAGTGATAATACCATATTGTTAACTATAGGACTGTGCTATACAACAGACCTTTCCAATGTATTAGTCTAGCATAATTAAAACTATACTCACTGAATCACTCCCCATTTCCTCCATCCCCCAGCCTTTGGCAACCACTATTATATTTTCTGCTTCTTTGAGTTTGACTATTTTAGATGCTTCAAACAAGTGGAGTCATACAGTATTTGTTCTTCAATAACTGACATAGTTCACTTCACATAATATCTTCCAGATATATTCATTTTGTTTCAAATGGCAGGATTTTCTTCTTTTTAAAGCCCGAGTAATAATCCAGGATATGCATATATCACATTTTCTTTATTTGTTCATCTGATGGGTACTTGAGTTGCTTGCATATCTTAGCTATTGTGAATAATAATACAGTGAACGTGGGAGTGCAGATATCAGGAATTTAATTTTATTTTTTTCCCAGAGAGAGAGAGAGAGAGAGAGAGAGATAATGGTCCTAATTCTATCCTATTTCTTCCCCACTGATTCGAAAGGCCACCTTACCATATTATAAATTCTGACATATAAATATGTCTCTTTCAGAATTCTCTTTTTTATTCCATGGGTCTACTTGTCTTTTTAAATGCAAACATATACATCCAATTATCATGGATTTAATGGTTTATATCATGTTTAAGTTCTACTAGGTATCTTCACTGCTTTTTAAATTTTTAAAAATTTGCATGCAGTTTTTCTCTTCCAGATGATTTTTAGAATAGATTTATCAAGTTCCATAAAAGTGAATTGCTTTTGGAATTTCATTAAAACTGATATTTATTGGGCAATTATTTTGATAGGATGAACATTTTTTACAATACAGTACCTTTCTAGGGACATGGTACATTTCTCCATTTACTCAGGCTGTTTAAGAGAACTTCAAGAAACTATATAGTTTCCTTCATGTAGTTCTGTACATTTCTTATTTTTAAAAAGATTTTATTTATTTATTTGAGAGGGAGAATGATTGAGAGAGAGAGGGAGAGAAAGAAAGAGGACGAGTGGGGCAGGGGAGAGAGAAGATTCTCTGTTGTTTAGGGAACCAAGCATGGGGCTTGATCCCAGGATCCCAGGATCCTAGGATCATGACCTAAGCCAAAGGCAGACGCTTAACCGACTGAGCCACCCCAGCACTCTTATATATTTATTTAGTCTCAGATATTTTTAAACTTTTTTTGGTGCTATTAAAAATTGATCTTTTAACCCATTACAATTCTCCTTTAGTTCTTGACATATATGAAAACTATCACCTTTTACATTTTTATCTTATTATCTAGTTAGTAATGATCCTAAATTATCTTATTGGTCCCAAGAGCTTTTTAGTTGATTGTCTTGGATTTTCACAAAAATTACATGAACTAAAAATAATCAGTTTCTCATTAACTTTCTAATATTTATACCTCTTACTTTTTATCTTGTCTTATTTAATTGGCTAGGTTTACCAGTAAAGTGTTGACTGGTAACAAAGGAAGAAACTCCTGTCTTCCTCCAGATTTTAAAGCAATGTTTTTTGCTATTTCAACATTGAGGATTTTTGGTATTCTCTTTATCAGGATAACAAAGTTTCTTTCCAATTTTAGCTTTCCAAGAGTTTTTTTTTTTTTAATTATGAATTTTTTAAACTTCATTATTTTCCTCAACTTTATTGAGATGACCAGATTGTCTCCTTTCCTGCCTTTGTCTTGAGTATTTATTTTAGTTTCAGAAGCTAATTAGGGAATTTTCTCTTTCTATTACCCGAAAGGTTTTGTTTCTTACACGTTTGATAAATCTCCTCTCTTTGAACCCGGGGTTTTCTTTGTGAGCAGATTTTTAACTACTCAGTTTGGAAATAGTGATTTACATTTCTTACTTGAAAGGAAAATGCCGATCATGATGAGTTTTCCTTCAAACTGAAATTTAGAAGAATTCCTCTCTTGGGATTTATAGGGGACACTGAGACCACATATGTAGCAAACCATAACCTTAACATTTAACAGCAATGAAGCTTTGAATTTCTTGTGCTTTTTTTCCCCTCCTTGAAATGATCTTTTATAAATGTCAAGGACATGGTATAAAAATATACCTCTTGAAGGTAATACTACTATGGGAACCTAAGTTAAAAAGATTCATGTGTGTATTTAGAGATCCAGTTTTCTGACAATTCAAACTGGAATGTATGGAATTCTTGGGGGAGGGGATAGATTCTACAGCCTTCAAATAGAGCCTTCAAACTCACTGTGAGTTTTCTCTAATTTGGATTTTCGGCAGGAGTTAGATAAAGGATGGTTTGAGATTCTGTTTTTATAGTGGGATCCCAGAGAACTCGTATTCTGCAATAAACATTAGGAAGACTTCCAGGTGATGGAAGTTTTGCAACCAGCCTGAGTAAGGCCAAGTAGAGAAAAAAGAGAAAGTGGAGCATATTTAGAATAAGAGTCATGGGGTTTCTATTTCATAATTGCCCAATACTTGGGTTCCCAGGAATTTTACTCTGGCTTTATTTTTTAGACTAAAAAGTTGTCATCTGGAAACATTATCATTAAATACCGCCCCCCCACACCCCGCCAAGCCTTCCAGAAAACCTGAACTCAAATGCAAGAGACTATGAAACTGTTGGTCTACTTTTTTTTTTTTTTTTTAAGATTTTATTTATTTATTTGACAGAGATCAGAAGTAGGCAGATAGGCAGAGACAGAGAGGGGGAAGCAGGCTCCCTGCTGAGCAGAGAGCCTGATTCTGGGCTCGATCCCAAGACCCTGGGATCACGACCTGAGCTGAAAGCAGAGGCTTTAACCCACTACCCTGGGATCATGACCTGAGCCAAAGGCAGAGGCTTTAACCCACTGAGCCACCCAGGTGCCCCAGTTAGTCTACTTTTAAGGCTTGTGCTTTAAATCCAAGCTATAATCTAAGCTAAACTATAAGCATGGCTGTCTGTAGTAAATTGAGATTTTTCATTGCATATCTTGTTTCATCTAAATAGTAATAGAACTGAGTAACTACAGATGGATGGAAGGACTTGCAATCTCACTCATAGAATGAAGTATAAAGAGAATATGATATTGAAGGGGAAAATATTACATTCATTCTCCAAATCTGTGCTTCTGTGTTTCTACAGGTCATTGATAGGTCATATGTTAGCGAAGATTTCTGAGATAAGGCAAGAAGCAGCAAGCCTTGAATTTAGGGCACAGCAGAGACAAGGTTAGCTGTGACAGGCTATGTGGGGGTGGGGGAGAACTACTCAGATTCTATTGCTGATGGATCGCTGAGATGGTAAAGAGGACTAGGACAAAGTCTTTGTGTGAAGGGAATTAAGAATGAGGGAGACAATCCCTGCCTTCAGGATACTCAAAGTCTAGAGGGCCACTGCCCAAGAGAAGTATAATGTAAGCCTCCAAGGTAATTTTAATGTTTTAGGGGTGACATTAAAATATTTAAAGAAATGAGTAGAATTTATTTTAGTAATATATTTTATGTAACCTAAGCAGATATCCCAATTATCATGTAAATATGTACTCAATATACAAATTATTAATGAAATATTTTATATTAAAAACACCGTCTTTGCAATTGAGTGCATGACTGACGTTAATGGTGCGTCTCAGTTCAGATTAGCTATAGTGCAATGCCCAAGAGCCACATGTGGTCAGTGGCTGCTGCGTTGGACCACTCAGCTCTGGAATGAAAGATCTGGAAACACAGGAATCCGTAATGATGTGAGAAGAATGAAGGCCAAGGTGGGAACAAAGGACTGACTGCAAGACCCCTGACCCCTGTGACAACATCCACTGACCACAGGTGGCCGGAAGTTACCGTGGAGGAAGCAACCTTCAAATCCCCTTGTGAACAGGGGAGTTTGCAGGCTGCTCCACGATGGCTCCATTCCTCAAACCATTCTTTACTCCTGGCCTCAGCAAACATTTTCCAAGCCCCGAAGAGCTGGGACAGGTCTAGTGATGCCGGGAGGGGCGCGCGCCCATTGCAACTCAGCCTCCCCCTGCACACAGCTGGCTGCTCCCATCCTGATCCTTAACCTTTCCCATGGCCCCCTGCTGCTGCCCCACAGGCTGCTTCTTGCAAGTGGGCAGAAGAGCAGGGACCATCTCCTTCATCTGTTAGTAGCCCTGAGGGGGTACTACTCTATGAACTTGACAAAGGCAGAAACCAGCTGGGAGGAGGTGCCATGCCCAAGGTCACACAGGACTGCTGGGAGGAGGATTTGACAAGGAGCATCTCCAGCGTCATTGCTTCTGCTCTGCGGACGGAGCTCAAACTTTTCCGCAGGTCAGAAAGCTGCAAAATCACAGAATCAAGACGGACTCCTAAATAACTTCCCCTCACAATACTTCCTTGCTCAGTGGAGTCAGTGATCTATTTTCTGTAAACCGCAGGGATTTTGAGACACTCCATGATTTATCCCCACGCCATGCCCTCGGCCACCTTCTAACCTTAGCCTACCCGCCGCCCATCCCCACCAGGGCCTCTTCTCAGAGGTCCCTCCCCTTTACCTCTTCTTTGTCCTGCCTCATGTGCAATTGCTTAGAGAAGGTCAAAGCCATAAAGCATAACATCCAAATATTCTTTTAACAACAGAAATATTATTTCTCCTTGTAGCATCAGAGGGCGCTGTTGGCTAACAAAGGAACGGTAGATTTACTAGGAGCTTTGCAACCTTCATAGCGCCTGAAAGGCAGAGTGCTTTATCCTGATGGTGTCTGTTTTTTTGTGGTTACTGATGTCCTTTCCACAGCATCATTTTGTAACAACAAGTTGGCAGCTTAGACATCTATAAGTTACTTGTTGAGAATTGTTTTGTTCTCTGCCTGGTCTGAATGAATACAAAGTAACAGTTTAAGTCTTCAAAAATCAAGAATTGTAAAGGTATTTCTGGGCAATTTGTTTCACATCTTATATACATGTTAGGATATTTTGTACATTATTTGAGCTGTCTACTTAGAAATGGGTCTAATTAAGTGAAAATCCTGTGTTTTTCTTGATATTTTATAGGCCCATTAACAAGTAACCAATTGCGGAAAAGCCATTTATTACGTGACCTTGGCCACAGGGACTTATTTCTGGAGGGAGTGGAGCCTTAGTGTGCAACCTGGGTTTTGCTGTTCTAGGATGGGCATTCTTCTTATGAACAGCCCCAGGGAAACAAGGCAGAAATGAGAACTAGTTTATATGAAGGTACCCAAGGATGCAACACTGAGCCGGCTTCTGTGGTTGAACAGGGGTGGGACAGGCAGCCCCATAATCGCATTTCTCATAGAAGATATCTCTCATCCAAACCAGGATACTCTAAGAAAACATACTCCCCAGTTTGATCAGAAAAGAGAATTCTCAAATAAATGCTTGTTGGTAAGTGATCCCTACACAAAGATTCCTTTCTTCCTTCCTTCCTTCTTCTCTTTCTTTCTTTCTTCCTCTTTCTTCTCTCTCTTTCTTTCTTGATAGTAATTATCTTCCACCACTTGGCCCAATTTCACCTTAAGGGTTGGGAGGACATCTTTCTGGCTATACAGTGAAGATGTCCTTCTGTTTGTCTCCTCCCCTTTCTCCTGATTCAGTCCCTCTCTCTCTGGTGGAGTGTGGGGTTGTGGTGGGGACAGTGCTCTAGGATAGCTGGTGAGCCTGCGATATGGGATTCTCGAATGTGTGCTCTAGGAACGGTCCTCTGGCTCTTTTTCAATCCATGGCAGGAGAAAGGGATTGTTCTCGGTTATCCGTGGCACACAGGATGGGCACATTTCCCAGGCCAAGGAGAGAGCTGTCCTTGATGATTCTACTCTGCCCTCCCCAGAGCCCTCACAGCTGGTCTGCCCACTCTGTCCCACCTGGGGTAAAGGCTCACCATAGCCCTGCACCCAGAGTGGGTCCTGGGGGCCTGAGTGTTCCCACAACCTTTCCTAACTCTTTGCTTTTGTTTCTTCCAGGCTCTGATCTCTGGTAGGAGCCAGGAGGTAGACTAGCCTAACCAATGGAATGGGTCGCCGCTAAAAAATTGACTGGCTGATTTGCTATTTCTCTCATAACGCCAGGATTTGATTAGAAGTGTATCTTCTAACTCAGGTCTGGGCTAAGTGCTCCACCCTCTAGGTGGCTAGATGGTAAGATATTACGGGTACAAGGACCTTTCTGAACACTTCAAATTATATCATGAATGTTATTGCCTAGTGTGTATATTCACACACATTAGTGTGCCCTTGGTCTGTTCATAAGCCTTTTTTTCTTTTCTTTTTTTTTTTTTTTTCCCTTTCCTTTGAACTATGGTTTGTGAACTAACAATGTGTCATTCACCAAAACCCTGGTTTTGGAGCTTTCTTTTCTGGTACTACTCACAAACATTAGCTGTTACCAGAGGTAAGAAGTAGGAAGGAATGAGAGCGGGGTTTCTCTGAGGCAACTCTGAATCATAGTCTAAGTTTTTTTTTAAAAAAAGATATTATTTTAAAATCCAGGAACCCATTTGTTAAGTTCATGGCGCTAAATTCTGTAGCAAAAGCCATGAAGGCCAGGGTCCTTGGAGACCATGAAATGGACTGGATCTTATGGCAGGTGTGCCCTGGTCCCTTGCCCACACCATGGAGGGCCACTCTAGTAGGTTTGAGCTGATAACTTGTACTTGAAGGTGGCCTTGGAAAATTGAGTTTTGAGACATATGAAAAAATGTTCAACATCACTAGCCATCAGGGAAATACAAATCAAAACCACAATGAGATACCACGTTATGCCATTTAGAAGGGCAAAAATTAACAAGGCAGGAAACAACACATGTTGGTGAGGATGTGGAGAAAGGGGAACCCTCTTACACTGTTGGTAGGAATGCAAGCTGGTGCTGCCACTCTGGAAAACACTATGGAGTTTCCTCAAGATGTTAAAAATAGAGCTACCCTACAGCCCAGCAAATGCGCTACTGGGTATTTACCCCAAAGATAAAGATGTAGTGAAAAGAAGGGCCATATGTACCCCAATGTTCATAGCAGCAAAGTCCACAATAGCCAAACTGTGGAAGGAGCCAAGATGCTCTTCAACAGATGAATGGATAAAGAAGATATGGTTTATATATACAATGGAATATTACTCAGCCATCAGAAAGGATGAATACCTACCATTTGCATCAACACAAATGGAACTGGAGAGGATTATGCTGAGTGAAATAAGTCAAGCAGAGAAAGTCAATTATCATATGGTTTCACTTATTAGTGGAGCATAACAAATATCATGGAGGACAAAGGGAGTTAGAGAGGAGAAGGGAGTTGGGGGAAATTGGAAGGGGAGGTGAACCACGAGAGATTATGGACTCTGAAAATCAATCTGAGGGGTTTGAAGCAGCGGGCGGTGGGAGGTTGGGGGAACCAGATGGTGGGTATTAGAGAGGGCACGGATTGCATGGAGCACTGGGTGTGGTGCAAAAATAATGAATATTGTTACACTGAAAATTAAAAAAAAAGAAGATATGGTTTATATATACAATGGAATATTACTCAGCCATCAGAAAGGATGAATACCTACCATTTGCATCAACATGGATGCAACTGGAGAGGATTAGGCTGAGTGAAATAAGTCAAGCAGAGGAAGACAGTTATCATATGATTTCACTCATATGTGGAACATAAGGAATAACACGGAGGACCACAGGGGAAAGGAGGGAAAACTGAATGGGAAGAAATCAGAGAGGGAGACAAACCATGAGAGACTCTGGACTCTGGGAACCCAACAGAAGGCTACAGAAGGGAGAGGGTTGGGCGCTGGGGTAACCAGGTGATGGGTATTAAGGAGGGCTCGTGTGGTGGTGAGCACTGGGTGTTACACACAACTTATGAATCGTTGAAACACTACATCAAAAACTACTGATGTACCATATGCTGGCTAATTGAATGTAATAATAAAAAAGTAAAATAAAAAAAGAAAAATTGAGGTTAGGCTTTTCAACTCTACTGGGTGAATTTTATTTGTTTGTTTTTACTTTGTTTCTTTAATTATCCACATTCTTAACCCCCTTTCCTTCTAAGGGTTTTCTACTCAGCTTTCAACTGGCCCAAGTTCACGGAGTCGCATGAACAGTCCTTCTGTGTGTCTCACCTCAGCTGAGCCCGTGGAACAGTCACACACACACACACAGGTGCCTGGATCACCAGCATGTGTGGCCAGACAGCAGGGGCGGGGGTCGGAGAGCTGCTGCCCGAGGAGGAAGGCAGGAGATGCTAGCTGGCATGCCTTCCTGTCAGGGTTTCAGGGAGCAGTGAGAAATGAGCCCTCTGGGCATGACAAGGGCAGGGATGGGGCCTGGGGCATGCTGTCTTTTATAACACTCTGGGGACCCGGAATGCAGGTTCTGAAGCCACATAGACTCGAGTCCATCCCTGCCACAGCTTCTCTGACTCCATGACCTCTCTAAGCTGAGCCTAGAAGGGCAAATGCTTTAAAGGCCAGGCAGGTAATGGAAAGAAGGCAAAGAGACCAGGCAGGGTGCTCACAGAGTGAGCTGCACTGACTTGGGCTGCACTGACTCTTGCCAAGGGGCAATGCAGATCCTTTGTTACCACACCATCAAATTTTTAAAAAAATTAACATAAAATGTATTATTTGTTTCAGGGGTCCGTGATTCATCAATCTTATACAGTTCATAGCTCTCATCATAGCACATACCCTCCCAAATGTCCATCCCCCAGCCACCCCATCCTTCCACCCACCTGCCCTCCAGCAACCCTCAGTTTGTTTCCTGAGATGAAGAGTCTCTTATGGTTTGTCTCCCTCTCTGGTTTCGTCTTATTTCATTTTTCCTTCCCTTCCCCCCACGATCCCCACCTTGCCTCTCAAATTCCTCATATTAGAGAAATCATATGATAATTGTTCTCTGATTGACTTCTTTCACTTAGTATATTCATGTCGTTGCAAATGGCCAGATTTCAGGTCTTTTTGATGGCTGCATAGTATTCCATCGTATATATGCATCACATCTTTTTTATCCATCATCTGTTGTTGGACATCTAGGCTCTTTCCATAGTTTGGCTATCGTGGACATTGCTGCTATAAACATTTACACCATCAAATTCTTAAAGAAAAATCAGGAATCTGGACTTCTATGTAAACTTGCCTTTGTCCAAATGTTTTAAAAACACTGCTCATTCAATGTAGGCTGGTCATATTCCCCTTATAAAATGGGAGTACTAATAATATCTAAGCCTCACAGGGTTGTGCGGGGGGTTATACCAGTAATGTTTGGCAATCATGGCAGGATTTCCTGGCAGATGGTAAGCCATCATTAAATGGAATTAGAAATATTGTCGTGGTTGTTATTATTTGGGTCAATCAAAGTCAGAAGAAACAAGCAAGTGTTAATGATTCATTAATAAGAAATCATGCCCTTCCCTAGTTTGGAATTCAAATACCATCTGGCAGGTGTTTAATTGGTGCATGTGTTGAGGATCTATTCTCTGCTAATACTTGGGGATGAAGTAGTGGGTGGAGAGAGGTGGTTCTCAAGGGTCTGGCTCTTACATAAACCAGGGAGGAAACCAAATGTGTCTGGAGGGCCCATATTTTCATCACAGCCTCTCAGTGTGAGTCCTTTTGAGCCACTTAACAGTACAACTGGGTGTCTACCCATACTATATCAGGCAAATAACATTCAAATGACCTATTTATAAAACATGTCCCCAGATTATACAACACATATTTAACAGCTCTTCATGACCACCAAATATCCAAATCTCCCTCTCCCTGTTGGCTCCCACACTCTGGGGGCGGGGGGTTGATTGCTCCATTTCCCCCAGCACAATTATGTGATTATCATTAATTCATAGGCTGGAGACATTGTCACCTGACTACAGAATCAGAGCTATACAGTTCCTTAGGAACTCTGAGCATTTGTTAGCAAGTTTGCTGGCTGTCTGCTACCAACTACCTTTGCAGTTAAAAGTTCTCCTGGAAATCCACTGGTAGGAATGTTTGACCAGAAACTTTGATGATTATTAGTTCTAACAAGAACTGAATGAGATAAAAACATAGAAGGACTGATTTAGTTTAGACTGAGTAAGATTGCAGGATGCATTTGCTGGCAGCACGTTAAGGGTTATCATCATCATCATCATCTTCTTCTTTTTCTTCTTTTTAAAGGTTTTATTTATTATTTTTGCATGCACGTGCATGGGAGAGAGAGGGTGTGAAGATGCGTGCAGAGGGGCAGAGGGAGAAGCAGACTCCCCGCTGAGCAGGGAGCTGGATGCTGGGCTTGATCCCAGGACTCTGGGATCATGACCTGAGCTGAAGGCAGACGTTTAACTGACTGAGCCACCCAGGTGCCTCAAGAGTTATCATGTTCTAATTCAGTGGGATGTTTGTGTACAATAAGTATGAGTGATGCAAATTTGAACATCTCTCCTTAGGAATGCCTGGATGAGGCACAGACATCTGAGATAACCACTCATTCATAGACAAGATGTCCTATGAAAGGGCTTAGTGGTGCTATTGGATTCCAAGTTTCAGGTGAAGGGTCTACTGTGTGCCAGGTATTATAATAAGCATTTAGGACTCCAAACCATCAAGTGAGTGACTCAAAAAACCTTTGTTGAGCTAACACTATGATGGTATGTGTATTATATATATTTTAAAGATTTTATTTATTCATTTGACAGAGAGCAAGAAAGGGAACACAAGCAAGAGTGGGACAGGGAGAAGCAGGCTTCCTGCTGAGCAGGGAGCCTGATGCGGAACTGGATCCCAGGATCCCGGGATCATGACCTGAGCTGAAAGCAGACACTTAACCAACTGAGACACCCAGGCACCCCAATTGTATTATATTTTAATATAATTTTTATTAATAATTTATAATAAATTATTATACAATATCATGTATATAAATATATAAAATATATAAATATAATAATAAATAAAACAATAAATTATAATAACTTATAATAAATAAATAATAATATAATATAAAATATAAATATAAAAATAATACAATAAATAAGTAAAATTAATAATTTTATGTATTTTATATAATTAGGATATACCTGACATATAACATTACATAGGCTCAAGGTGTAATGTGTTGATTTAATACATAAAAATGTATTAATGTATTTAATGTATATCCTAATTAATAATTTTATGTATTTTATATAATTAGGATATACCTGACATATAACATTATGTTATATGTCAAACAGCCCCCCTGACCAACCCTGGACCTTCCAAACCAAAAGCCTTTGTTGAGCAGAAGGTGAGTGGTATGGACTATGCCCTCCACTTCCTTTCCCTAGCTTAGGGGCTCTCCTTGGCCACACATAATAAGGGGAGCCTAAAAAATTCCGATGTCCTGAAAACACCGTTGACCAATTAATCAGAATCTTTGGGACTGGGGCATAATCATGACTGATTGTTCGTGTCCCCATGATATGCAGTGAGGTATAAGGACTACCGTCTTCTGTTTCTGGGGAGTTACATCTACCGTCTTGCTCTGCCACGGATTTGGGATGTGGGATAGTTTAGTGGGTTTCAGCACAAAGAGGTGTGGTGAGAGCAGTGTGCAGAGAAACCACTCCCGACTGGAAGGGAGGAGGAGGGAAAAATAGCTCAGCTCTTTCTCCTTACAAAGATAGGCTGTACAATCCAATGCCTTCCGGGATGCCTTCAATGGCACAGATGTCTGAGAAAAGGCTATTCTGCACATCGGGTTATTTTCCCCAGAACACTAGTGTACGGTCTGCATAAGCCATACTCCGGAACTAGGAAGTGACTTTGTAATGCAGAACTTGACATTGGCATCCCGCTCTGGTCTGGTGCTTCCCATCTCCGTAAAGAGTGTCAAATCCATCTATGACATAGTTCATCCTCCCAACCTTCCACCTGGACAGGTGTGAACCCCTCTTCCCCACATTCTGTCACCAAGGTCTCTCCATCCCCGGCGCCATCGCACTAGTCCAGTGACCATCCCCCCAAAACAAACAAACAAACAAACAAACAAACAGTGTCCTAACTGGTCATGGCTGGAGATGGCTCTTTAAAAGGGCAAATCTATGTCCTGTGCCTCGAACCTCCTTGGTTTGAGGGCTTTAAGAGTAGGAGAGTCATTCTCACCGACCTGCTCCACTTGGACGCCACCTGTCTCAGCTGCTCTCTCCAGTGCCCTGGCCCTTGGTCCTCAACACTCAAGTCTTCTTCATATTGTTCCGTCTCCCCAGACTGCCATGTTCCTTTCCACCCCCAGGCTCTGAGTTTTCTGTTCCTATTCCTGTGACAGAGACAGTAAGACTTTCCAAATTTTCCATGGGAGTACTCCATTTCCCGGTGCCCTGGACTTAGCTTCGGCCACACTATTTGTTCTGACCAATGTGTCGGGAGGGATGTGACCAGTGTACTTTGGGGCTGAAGCTGAGAATTGTTTTCCCCATGCTCTCTTCTTTTGCTGCTAAGACAGAACAGAAGCATCCTGGATTGGATGAGAGCAAGTGTCCCAGAGAATTTCCTGGGATTTGAAGGACTGAGAAATAAATTCTATTCCCATTTGTTTTTTCTCAGTTTAAGTACAGCGTGCTGTGCTTCTGGCTGGTGGCAACCTTTCATCCATCAGAAGGACTCAGAAGGACTGACTCAGAAGGACTCGGAAGGTCTCTTTTCTCAGTGGCCTCTCAGCTTGTGGTTCCTCAGAGTCCTCTCCATTAGCACATGGGGGAAGGTGATGGGATTGCAGGAGGGTAAGTTTTGTGCGCTGGGGACACGTGTCTGTTTCCTTATCCATTGACCAGAGCTCTTGGATGCAGGGTCCTGCTGTATCTTCTAGAGCCGGGCTTGTAGTCTCCTGCTGTAGGCTAGAGCCCCAACCCTCCACCTGCAAGAGGGTACACTCACACAGGGACCCCTCTCTGGTCCCACCTATAAAAACGTGGATGTGAGGCCTGCCCCTAAACTCTGTCTGCTGTCTGAGAACCCACACTGCTGAATTGACACTTGGAGCTGTCTTTGACTTTGGGGGAGTCTCTGCCCAGCTCCTGGGGTGTGGCTTGTCACACCCCATCCCTGCAGTAGAGGCGAACAAGTGCAGGGTCACTAGGAAAAGAAGAACACCCACACACATCTTCATTACTAAGCCTGTCCCACGGATCAGAATTATTATTACTATTATTATTTTTTAAAGATTCACCTCATTCATTTTAGAGAGAGAAAGAACACATGAGTGGGAGGGGCAGACGGTGAGGGGGAGAGAAGCTCAAGCAGGCTCCGCACTGAGTGCAGACCCCAATGGGGGGGGGGCTCAATCTCATGACTCTAAGACCATGACCTGAGCCGAAACCAAGTGTCTGATGCCCAACCAACTGGGCTACCCAGGCTCCCCTCCCAGATCAGAATTATGAAAAGCTCCTACCATTTTTCACATATTCACAGACTAATATTTTTTTCCAGGACTTACTCTAGTTATGGTTAGGATCTGGCAAAAATCTGATTTGAATGGTTGAACTTCCCCAAAGGAGGTCTCCAATTCAAGACTAGATGTTCTTCTGTTGAACCAACTGCATCCTAGGGCAGAATAATAAATTCTAGGTGCTCCTCCTTTGAGGATTTCCAACATGAGCAACTCGCCTTTATCTTCAGTATCCATGTTAATATCCTTTTGAGTAAGAATTGTTGTTCTTGTTTTCACATAATTGGACTAAGTGCTCTAATCTTAGATGCTGAATTCCCTTTGTATTATATATTTAACAATTAATTTAATAGGATGATGGGTCCTATTTCCCCTTGAACTTTGGGTTCTGAGAGATTTTAGCTAACATTGCCATACTTTATGAGAAACTAAACATCGTTAGAATTGCAGAATGGAGTGTGTGCTGTGACTTCTGCTGGGGTCTGAATTCAGTTAAAACCTGTAGTTATAAGAGATGGACTGAATCTTTTTTTAAGATTTTATTTATTTATTTGGCAGAGATCACAAGTAGGTAGAGAGGCAGTCAGAGAGAGGCAGAAGCAGGCTCCCCACCCAGCAGAGAGCCCGATACGGGGCTCGATTCCAGGACCCTGGGATCATGACCCGAGCCGAAGGCCGAGGCTTTAACCCACTGAGCCACCCAGACGCCCCTAGACTAAATTTTTTTAAACAATATTGAGAGTGCAGTCCTCCAGGCAAACAGAAGAGTGCCATGAAGATGTTTAAAGATCAACAGACATGCACGCGAAGCATTTCTCAATGCACATTCCAAAAGTTTGTGCATGCTGGTTTCAAAATGATGAATCAGTTGCAAGTTTTATTTGGCTGCTGGTATCAAGAAACCCAAGAGCACAGAGGCTTAAACCAAAGCAGGGATTTATTTTTTTCTCATGTAATACCAATCTGAAGGTAGCTAGCTTAGTTGGTACAAAGTTTCATAGTATCATTAGGGATCCAAGTTTTTTGTAGCTTTCCCTTCTGCTGCCCTTTGTCCTCATGTTTACAATATGGTTACTGAAGCACCAGCCATCACATTTTCATTTCAGCAAGAAAGAAATGAAAGGTTAAGGGACAAAAATGATATTAATAATCTGAGTCTTCTCACGAGGGATCTCCCTATATATCTCCTTGGCCGGAACTATGTCAGGTTTCCATCCTTAGCTGTGAAGGAGGCTGGCAGGGTACATTTTAGCTGATTGCATGGTTTCCATTCAGGAAGGCTAAATTGTAGGATTTCCATCCCTTCCATTAATTGGGTCCCTGCTACTAGAAGGAGAGGAGAAGGGGTTTGGGAAAGGCAAATAGTGGTATCTGCCACCTAGACTTCTCAGAATCTTGAATATGTTAATGTGTATTGTGACTTTCTCTATGCAGGGGACTCCATATGCAATGAGTCTCCAGCTGATGGAACTCTGCTGTCCTTTTCCAGGGGACATTACACAGGACAGGGCTTCTCTGGAGCACACATTAGGAAATTCTGCCTCAGTCAGTTTATTATAGAGGTGGATGTGAACCTGTGTTCCACACCAGACACACATAGACATAGACTACTCGCCATTCAACTCTTATTTAAATTTTATAGCAGAAGAACTGAAGCACCAAAAATTGAAAGGTTACTTGGCCAGCTAGTTCCTGAGATGAGACCCACATTTTTGGGTTTGACGATTACCTTAAAACTCAGCTCACTTTAACCTTGATCATCCCAAATCTTACACCATGCTTCCTGGCTGGGTTGAGTAAGGGCTGATCCAGGGCTGGCTTTGTTCCCAGTATCCAAGCTGACCCCTCTTGGTCACAGATACAGACGATTCAGGTGGGAGCTTGGGGGTGGTGCAGCTGGAGTCTGCCAAAGGAGGGGCTCCTGGCTTGTTTAATGCCCCACATGAGCTTAGTATCCTCCCATGACCTCATTCCCGAATGGCTTAACCCAGCCCAGGAGTTACTCTTCATTCACACTTCATAACAAAATGGGGTCTTTTTGTTACATTTGCTGATGCAGAGGAAGAATGCTTTTGTTATTTTGAAATGTCACTTTAGAGTTGGCAGATGCCGGCCGTGTAAACAACAGGAGTTCTCCGTGAATGTTGGTATTTGAAAGCCCAGATTTCATCAGCCCCATGTCTGGACGAGTGGGAAACTGTCCATCTCACTATGGTCCACACACAGATGGTCCTGGCGCAACAGGAGGATAGAGAGTCCGCCCAGCTGCTGAGACAATTGGCAGAAAGCATGGCCGTATGGCCAGGAGGTAGCTTGGTAACAGAGGTAACAGACACAGCCGAAGGATCTACACTGGGAATTTTATATGAACGAACCATAATACACTGAAGTCTCAATTTAGCACAGTAACAATTATAATCCTACATGAAGTGTGGATTTATCAGAAATTACATACATCTCAAAGGCTATAAAGGTTTGACATGTTATAGGGGGAAAGAGCCATTTCTAAGGAGTTTGTTTTTAGTAAATTCTCTGAAATTGATCATATTTTAGATAATGTATTTATCTGTCCTGAAAACTCCTCCCTTAGACCTGATTTTGGGTTTTGGTCTGCAGACAAATAATAAATAGTATAATTATAACCATTCTGTAGATTGAAAGCAGAATTTATTTATTGGTTTTGGCTAGTGAGGGTGGGAATGCTAATTTTATTTGCATATAAAGCAGCTCTAGTTGCCGAAACCAGAATCTAAAATTGCATTTTCCTATATTTAACAAGCTGAATTGCTTCTTAACGTCAGCAGAAATGGATGTTTCTCTCCAGCAGAACTATTTTGAGAGCAGTCCTTGGCACAATGAGCATAGTTACTGTCTGTAGAAGATCTCTTAGGGGTGTTTAATACCAAAGTTTGTTTCTGAGGTCATGGTCAGTGCAAAACGATGGAAAGTCCAGTTGGAGATTGTATTAAGTTCCTATGGCCGTTGTCATAAATTACCACAATGTTGGTGGCCTAAAACAACGGTTTTAATAATTCTGGAGACTGGAAGTCCAAGATCAATATTACTGGGCAAGGCCACACTTTCTCTGGAGGCTCTAGGGGAGAATCCTTCCTGGTGTTTTCTAGTTTCTGGTGGCCATGAGTATTCCTTGGCTTGTAGCAATACCCCTCCAATCCCTGCATTCACCCTCACATGGCCTTCTCCTCCTCTGTATAAAAACTCCCTCTGCTCCTCTATCAGAACACTTGTGATGGTGCCGAGAACCCACTCAGGTCATCAAGGATTATCTCCCCATCTCCAGATCCATAACTTAGTCACATTGGCAAAGCATCTGTAAAGGTGTGTGTGTGTGTGTGTGTGTGTGTGTGTGTGTGTGTGTTTACCACTTAAGTTTCTAGAGATCAGGGTATGGATATCTTTTGAGTGGGGTGCAACTTTTAGCCTTTTACAAAGCTGACTGGTAAGGTTTAACAGAAAACGAAAAGGGGAAAATGAAATCCAAAATTTTAGGAACTCTTGAAACTTTGATGTAGGAATCCCTAGAGACTCTCAGACTCAGATTAGAGCGCACCCTCAAATAACCCACTGATTCCCAGCTGGGATTCTTGCCGTGTATTGTACTGGCAGTGAATACATTGTTGGAAAGGCCAATTCTACTGTGAGGTATTTAATGAGTATTGTTGAAGTGTCTCAGGGAGTTCTGATACACCATTTCTGGAAGTCCAGAGAGTCAAACCCTGGGTGAAATTTCCTTGGGTGGTTTTATGTTATATCAGGTATTTTTTTAAAAAAGATTTTATTTATTTATTTGACAGGAAGAGATCACAAGTTGGCAAAGAGGCAGGCAGAGAGAGAGGGGGAAGCAGGCTCCTGCTGAGCAGAGAGCCTGATGCAGGGCTCGATCCCAGGACCCTGGGATCATGACCTGAGCCAAAGACAGAGGCTTTAACCCACTGAGCCACCCAGGTGCCCCTAGATCAGGTATTATTTTTTTATGGAGGAATTGCTTGTAACTTTGAGGAGTCTTTCAGAGGCCCTGAAGCCATCTGGTAGGTCATAGGTATGGTCTTGTGTGCCGTATTGTGTTATGGAGGCTTGAAGGCTATTGAAACCAAGCCATTAGTCCCAAGATGAGCATTAATTTTGAATGAAAAGAAATAAAATTATTTTTTAAAGAATTTAGAAAAAATAATAAATTGTAAATTCATACAATTTATAATTCTGAATGAATGGAAAAAAAGCAAGTCTATCTCATTGATAAGAAAACGCTAATTTACTTTCAGCAGAATGAGTACTTTTGGTTATGGAAGCTAATTTGAGTTCTTTAAAATTTTATTACTTTCTCTTATAATTGCTATATAATCATTAAATATGGTTAAACTTATTTTTTTCTCCTTTTATTTTTTTATTCTCTTTTTATATGTTACGCCCGATAGTATCATTTGTAAAATGTTTTATGGCATTATGGATATGTATTTAAGGACATATTTTCTCTGCATTTGATGAAAGTGTTACTTTATGTCTATAGGAAAGATAAAGAGTATAGGGAAGGGAAGCTTATATACACACAAATCACTATTATATGATGATGCATTTATAACAAAAGATGCATTATTTGGCCTTTAACCAACCTTTCTGAATGTCAAGAAATTGGTACTATGGCTGATACCCAATCTTTAATTCTATAGACAGCATAGCCTTTTCTATGCCAGTGCCTTAAGCAAATTTTGAAGACAGAATTGAGTGTTTAGTAGGTAGCAGGAAAAAAAAAGTCATCCAATATACCTAGGAAATTGCACTCCTTTCAAGAACTATCTGTCTTTAGGGTGTGAGGGAACACCATTCAGGGAACGCTATGGGACTTGTTGAAGAACCATGGAACTTTACAGTAGAAGACTCTGAAGACCACAGATCTTTGGAGCAACCTATTGATAGTGAGAAAACTGAGGACTGACTTTCCAAAGTCATGTAGAAGAACGCAGTTCTACAATTCAGATTTCTTAATAACACAGTCGTGTTCTCTGTTCTCATCTCATCTTTTTATTAGGGTGGAATGGTGTTTTGCAACTTCTGTTATCACAGCTCTCTGGTGTATCCAGATCTTTCATAGGATTACTGTCCAGTCTAGATAGTGCATAAGTGGATTTAATGGTGCCAGTCAGAAAGATACCCTTCAGGGGTGCTTGGGTGGCTCAGTGAGTTAAAGCCTCTGCCTTAGGCTCAGGTCATGATCCCAGGGCTCTGAGATTGAGCCCCGCATCGGGCTCTCTGCTCAGTGGGGAGTCTGCTTCTCCTCTCTCTCTGCCTGCTTCTCTGCCTACCTGTGATCTCTGTCAAATAAATAAATAAAATCTTAAAAAGAAAGAAAGAAAGGAAGAAAGATACCCTTGAGTCATATCTGTCCAGTATACTTTGAGCTGAGCTTGATTGTGCAGAAGACCATGAGTGGGGACAACTTTCCACTTTCCACTGGCAAGTGGTATTATTTCCAGCTGATAGCAAAGAAAGCTTGTGTGTTACAGTCAGGACAAGCAGGGACAAAACAGAGTTGAGTTCTACTCAGATGGAGGTATAATGCTGAAGGGAGATATTACCAAAATTGCTGCTGATTTGTTTGGTGGTGTTGTGAGTTGTTTGAGCCTTCTGAGTGCATCATCAAAAATTCTGGTGTTTAAGAATGTGAAGAGAAGACAAGAAAACAGAGAACTGATGAGTCCATTGTACTGCCATGACCACTCAGGTACCTTCCAATTTTGAAGTCTGTGAGTCTGTGATTGTTAGGCATGACGGTGAGGAGTGTGGGAGAAATGCAAATGAAAACACTTAATTTGAGGCTTGATTATTTCACTGGCTCTGTAATCTCCCAATATGTTGAAAAATAAAGCTTTCCATACTGTGCATCCGATTTCAGTGGACCCTATCATTGATTGTTAACACCTCCTTATGCTATTGCAGTGAACTGAGCTTGGGTTACTGTTTCTTTTTTGAATGAATAAATTGAAGCCCAGGTCAGTTAGAGACTTGCAAAATGGTAGAACTGCATAATAGATCGTCCAACCTGGCTTTGGCCCTTACTCACTGTGGTGTTGTATTTGACAAAAATGTCAGGAAGGAGCGTTTGAAATGCCTCTCCCTATTTGCTTTGAATGTGGCACTCCCTGATTTCAGATACTCTTGGGTATAAGCTACGCATCAAAATCTAAGTCTAATTGGCAAGAAAGTTTTGCATGTGTTTTTAATTTATCCCCAAACAAAACTGCATTCTGTGTAGAAGCTACTGCTCTGTTCTTTCCTAAACTGAAAGACTCACAGGTACTGTTTTACTCAATAGTAACAGTGATGAAACCACATGTTGATAAAAGGCTCAACTACCTTGGTAGAGCTACTCTGAAGGGGTCTTCAAAACCTGAAAAACTCTAGTGCTATAGATAATCTCAGCCTCCAAATACTGCTGTCAGGATACTCATAGCTGTCTGTGAGGTCAGCTTGAGGAAACTGGTATCAGTGAGGGAGAGTTCTCAGGGGGTCTGATGGGAGAGGGAGGAAGAGAGGAACCCCAGTGGAGACAAATATATGTCAATAACAGACATATAATAAAAGACAAATAAATGTATTTGTGTGTGAGAGCAACTCTGGCTAGGACAGGGAGCCAGCTAGAACACTTATTTCTGTGGTGTAGTTAAAAAAATTTCCATAGACCCTCTCCATCTTCAAATCCCTGTCTTGCTTTCTTGAAATGCCCACACTTTTTCCTGCATCTATTCAGAGGATCATATGGTTCTTATCCTTTCTTTTTTTTTTTTTTTCGACTAGCTGTTATTTATTTTTTTATATATATAATTTTTTATTTTTTATAAACATATATTTTTATCCCCAGGGGTACAGGTCTGTGAATCAACAGGTTTACACACTTCACAGCACTCACCAAAGCACATACCCTCCCCAATGTCCATAATACCACCCCCTTCTCCCAAACCCCCTCCCCCCAGCAACCCTCAGTTTGTTTTGTGAGATTAAGGGTTACTTATGGTTTGTCTCCCTCCCAATCCCATCTTCTTTCATTTATTCTTCTCGTACCCACTTAAGCCCCCATGTTGCATCACCACTTCCTCATATCAGGGAGATCATATGATAGTTGTCTTTCTCCGCTTGACTTATTTCGCTAAGCATGATACGCTCTAGTTCCATCCACATCGTCGCAAATGGCAAGATTTCATTTCTTTTGATGGCTGCATAGTATTCCATTGTGTATATATACCACATCTTCTTGATCCATTCATCTGTTGATGGACATCTAGGTTCTTTCCATAGTTTGGCTATTGTGGACATTGCTGCTATAAACATTCGAGTACACGTGCCCCTTTGGATCACTACGTTTGTATCTTTAGGGTAAATACCCAATAGTGCAATTGCTGGGTCATAGGGCAGTTCTATTTTCAACATTTTGAGGAACCTCCATGCTGTTTTCCAGAGAGGTTGCACCAGCTTGCATTCCCACCAACAGTGTAGGAGGGTTCCCCTTTCTCCGCATCCTCGCCAGCATCTGTCATTTCCTGACTTGTTGATTTTAGCCATTCTGACTGGTGTGAGGTGATATCGCATTGTGGTTTTGATTTGTATTTCCCTGATGCCGAGTGATATGGAGCACTTTTTCATGTGTCTGTTGGCCATCTGGATGTCTTCTTTGCAGAAATGTCTGTTCATGTCCTCTGCCCATTTCTTGATTGGATTATTTGTTCTTTGGGTGTTGAGTTTGCTAAGTTCTTTATAGATTCTGGACACTAGTCCTTTATCTGATATGTCGTTTGCAAATATCTTCTCCCATTCTGTCAGTTGTCTTTTGATTTTGTTAACTGTTTCCTTTGCTGTGCAAAAGCTTTTGATCTTGATGAAATCCCAATAGTTCATTTTTGCCCTTGCTTCCCTTGCCTTTGGCGTTGTTCCTAGGAAGATGTTGCTGCGGCTGAGGTCGAAGAGGTCCTTTCTTTTGTTAATGTGCTATATCACATTGATTGATTAGTGAATCCTGAACGACCCTTAAGGCCCAGGAATAAATTCCACTTGAGTGGTGAATGATTCTTTTAACGTACTGTTGGATTTGATTTTGCTAGTATTTTGTTGAGGATTTTTATACTCATGGTCATCAGGGATATTGGTCTGTAATTCTTTTTTTAGTGGAGTCTTAGTCTGGTTTTGGAATCAAGGTAATGCTGGCCTTATAGAATGAGTCTTTCTTTTCATTTCTACTTTTTGGGAACAGTTTGAGAAAAGTTGGTATTAACTCTTCTTTAAATGGTAGAATTCTGCTGGGAAGCCATCTGGCCCTGGACTTCTGTTTCTGGAGAGATTTTTTTTTTGATTATTGATTCAATTTCTTTGCTGGTTATCAGTCTGTTGAAGTCTTCTATTTCTTACATTTTCAGTTTTGGTAATTTACATGTTTCTAGGAATTTCTCCATTTCCTCCAGATTGCCCAATGTGTTGGCATATACTTTTCCATAATATTCTCTTAAAATTGTTTGTATTTCTGTGGTGGCTGTTGTAATGGCTCCTTTCCCATTTGTGATTTTATTTATTTGGGTCCTTTCTCTTTTCTTTTTGGTAAGTCTGCCTAGGGTTTTATCAGTTTTATTAATTCTTTCAAGGAACCAGCTCCTGGTTTCAGTGATTTCTTCTACTGTTTTTTGTTTCTGTATCATTTATCTTGCTTTAATTTTTATTATTTCCCTCCTTCTACTGGCTGTAGGCTTCATTTGTTGTTTTTTTTTTTTTTTTCTAGCTCTGTTAGGTATAAGGTTATATATTTGAGATTTTTCTTGCTTCTCGAGGTAGGACTGTATTGCTATACACTTCTCCCTTTTGACCACTTTTGCCACATCCCAAAGGTTTTGGACTGTTCTTTCATTGTCATTTGTTTCCATGCATTTTTAAAAATTCTTCTTTCATTTCCTGGTTGACCCATTCTTCCCTTTATACGGTATTTAAACGCCATGGTGTTTCCAAAAATTTTCCTGTGGTTAAATTCAGGTTTCATAGCATTGCGGTCAGGAAATATGCATGGTATGATCTCAACCTTTTTGTACTAGTTGAGGCCTGATTTGTGACGTAGTATGTGATCTCTTCTAGATAGTATCCCATGTACACTTGAATTTGTATTCCACTGCTTTAGGATGAAATGTTCTGAGCTGTTCTTTTTGGGCTGAGACTTTATGTCTTGAGAAAGTTATCAGCCTGGAAGGAGATGGTACAGAAGGGAGGGGACATTGACTTTCCAAAGGTCTTCTGGCTATAAGTGACATGTTCGCATATTTCCTTGCAATGGATGTCGTTGAGGACCTATGTGTGCTTTGGGGGAGGTAGAGTGAGGTCAGGTCACAAGTACTGCAAATGCCAGGTGACAGGGATGGCAGATGGAGAGGATATCAAGCAAGGGTGATTGAAGCCGACACTGACTATTTGGAGGATGGATCCCGACTATAGTGAAGCAATAAAGGCAATATGGTTAAGGAAATGTCGTACTTGCATTTATGTGGAAGCAGTGAGTGAGTTTATATAACAAATATCACGTTTGGGAAGAAGATAAAGATGAAGAGTTATAGGGGAGGAAACTAAAAAAAAAAAAACCCAACTTTAAAAAACATCCTCTGCCTATGTAATCATTTGTTCTTTCTCATTCTGAATGTTGCATATGAATATTTTCTCTCATTTCTCATGAGAGAGACCATCTTAGACCTACCACTTTGACTGGATGGTTTGGATTTCTTTGGGTAAAAGATCTTAAAGTTTGGGGTTTCTTCCATCTTGTCTTTAGGAGCTCCCTTTAGTGAGAGGACCCCAAGATATCTGACTTGAATATATATTACCTTGCGTAATCTTGTGTGTACTGAGGACCAGCTCAAGGTCTTTGGTGTTGGTAATGTGGTCGCACAGGCGGGCTGTGTGAGGCTCAGGGGTTTAATTAGATCCAGATTCTGACGCGCCAGAGTCACCTGAAGCATGATGTGTGAGGCACGTTTTTGTGATGTTCTGTCCTCTAGGGGCATAATCGGTGGATCTCTTGGATGAATGTCATCCCTTAAAGCAATCAAGTTAACACTTGCTAAAGGAACAATGGGATCATTGTAGTGGAGTTCTCAGGGAAGCACTGGAGAGAAAGGCTTATTTGCCAACACTCTGAATTTATTCTGTCTGAGAGGCTCTTCACTAATTAGCTAAGTGAATTTGGAAAAGTGCATCCAACTTTCCTCATTTGGAAAATAAGGCTTTTGGCAGAGCTGCCTCCTAAGGTAACTTTTGGCTCCGACATTATGTTGTTCTAAGAGAACATGGCGGTTTCATGGAAAACAGTTCTCTCAGCCCCAGCAGACAGTTCCTGAAAAGAAGAGAACTGAATGGATCTGTTTTTCAATTTTAGCTCTTGAACAACCTATTCTTCCATATTTTCAAGCTTGGAAAAAGAAAAGCTGAATTATACCTGTCATAGATTCTTTATATTTTAGCTAACATAGTATTTACTAAGTTCAGGCTAGAAAAGTCCTTAATACTAACAAAGTTATTTAGCATAAAGCTGTACATACTATTCAAAAAGCATCTCTGCCTATTTGCTCATGTATTCTTTCTTATTCTGAATGTTGCTCATTTGTATTTTCTCTCACTTCTCACAGGCCCACCTTTGACCATCTTAGACCCTGCAATCTGACTTACTGGGCTGAATTTCTTTGGCTGAGATTGATTCTGAAGCACCTTGGTCTGGATATTTCTCACGTTGTTACCCTACCTTTGGGCTTGGTGGTTAGGAGTCAGTTATTTCCATACTCGTTAGGAATATCTCCCTTAGTCTTTAATTGCACACCCTAACCCCCATGCCATGTAAGGATGATGTCAATATTCTATTATAAGGAAAGAAAAAAGAGCACAGGGGCTTTTTTGGGGAAGGTCCCAGGAAGTGGTCCCTGACAGAGGGCTGCTGGGGATCTATGTGGAGACACCCTCAGGGTTCACAGTCTTGTTGTTCAGACTCTGCCTGTTACCCCCCTGGGACCAAGCATGGGGAACCCAGAGTAGTAGCAATGCCATAGCTCGTTAAGCCCCTTCTGCAGGAGGTTTGGGTTTGACACCAGGAAGAAAGGTGCTTGAGTCTGGCTTTGTTACTTCCTGGCTGTGTGACCTCAGCAAGTCATTTAAGTTTTTTGAACTTCCCTCTAAAATGGGGCTAACTGATGCTTACAGAAATTCCAATGTGTGGGGTGTTTTACAACTAGGAAAGCAGTTCTTGGACTCCAGTGGTCTACCTGGAAAAAGCATCAGATCCCACAGGTTAAGGGAGCAGTCCTACAAAATAGCCCTCCCTGACTCCAGATGGCAGTTGAAGTCCAAGTTGTTCACCGGGACTTCTGGCCAACTAGGTACAGATGGGTGACCCAGTAACTCCTCCTTGAGTTCCATTTATTTCGTAGAGTGTTTTCAGAAACATTTTACTTACTAGACTACTGGTTTATTTAAAAAGCTGTAACTCAGGAACAGCCAGATGTAAGCGATACACAGGACAGATTATGGGGAAGGACTGGTGTTCTCTAGGACGTCACTCTCCCTGCGTCTCCTTGTCTTTGCCAACCCAGAAGTGCTCCAAACTCTGTCCTTGTGGGGTTTTATGGAGGCATCATTGCAGAGGCATTGTTGATTAAATCATTGACCATTGGTAATTAAGTCGATCTGCAGCCCTCTCTCCTCCCCAAAGACCGAGGGGAGGGACTGGAAGTTCCAGACCTCCAGTCATATCATTGTTTCCCTTGGCAACCAATCCCCATCCTTATGGGTTTCCAAAAGTTACCTCATTAATATAAACTGAGGTGTGATTGAAAAGGGCTTGTCGTGAATAACAAAAGACATCTTTATGGCTCTCTCTCTCTCTTTTTAGAAGATTTTATTTATTTATTTGACAGAGAGGGAGAGCACAAGCAGGGGGAGTGGCAGGTAGAAGGAGAGGAAGAAGCAGGCTCCCTGCAGAACAGGGAGTCCAATGCAGGATTCAATCTCAGGATGATCCCAGGACCTTGGGATCATGACCTGAGTGACTGAGCCACTGAGGTGCCCCATCTTTCTGGCTCTCTTATCACTTAGGAAATTCCAAAAGTTTTAGGAGATCTGTGGTGGAAACTGGGTTGAAGAACAAATGAATATTTAACCACTATATCACAGGGTAATAATATTTCATGTCTCAAAGAGGTGTTAGGATGAAATGAAAGATGTCAGATAAAGAACCTGGGGCCTAGGACAAAGTAAGCCCTCCACAAGGGTGGGCTGTTTTTCCTAGGAAAGTTCTTTCATTTGGGGTCCTCATCCTTCCACGTGAAATTAATTTGAATTCCCAAAAGTGTCCAGCACCAGTGTATGGCAGTGGGTAACCAAAGGAAAAAGCCCCAGCTATAAATCTGTCACATTTTCTGTTGATGTGACCATTTTTAGATATTTAAATATTCATGTGTTTGGCAAATGCATTAGGGCAAGAGTGATAAATCTGAAACATATAGATGTTTATCCAAGACATTAAAGGGAGGCAGATGGTCTTTTGGGCATCAGAGATTGACCAAGTTTGCATTAGGAATTCAGGCTGTTACATGTCATTAAGTTTCAAGCCACTTTTCTTTCCTTTCTCTATACGCTGCAACACTAGATACACTGTATTGACAAGAACAAAGTACAGTGTGGATCAATATGATCAGCTTTAAGGGGAAATGGAAGTACAGAGAATGTATACTTTAAAAAATCTGATTTTCCCTTTAACAGGAAATAACTTTATTATTTTAGGTCTAGGTCAGCAAGTATAGTTTCTGTTTTCTTAAAACACATCTAAAAATTATAAATTTATTGATTAATAAATTAAAATTTTGGGGAGGGGGAATCTTTGCAATATAGAGAAGAGAAGGGAAAAATTTCCCACTCCAACAAACCCTTTTAAATATTTTGCTTCATTTTTTTCCAACATAAAATTTCTTTCACACATAAGGTTATTCTGTCTTTGTTATGATGATACTATATGCATTATTTATTTTTTGGATTCTCTTATTTTTTACTGTCAAGGGAGAAAAGGAGATGAAGCTGAAAAAGAACAAAGACTTTCATTTAGAGTCTCAGAATTGCAATTTGGGAAGCGCAGATTGTGGAGTAACCAGAAAAATGTCCTGCTCAAGTAAGGAAAGCAAGGGGTTTTTATGAGAAAGAAGGAAGAGTAATTACATGACGTAGATAAAGAAGAGATGAGGGGGAAAAAAAAAACCCTACTAATTTGGTGCTGACAAGTTGAGCTTCTTCTGATTACTATCTGATTATTTTACCTGTATTTTCAAATGAAACTGTCCCTGGGATGAATTAATTAGTTTTGCTGTTACCATATGATCTGAATATCAGTTGGTCTGATGAAATTTTATGAGCAACTTCTTACAAAACAAATGCTGTTTCTGTCCCAGTACAAGAGTTCATTTGTTGGAAAGACAAATGGAATTTTAAAATGAAGTCTGTTATGTCCAGAGATTGTACACGGTTCCACATTGTAACTGAACCTATGTGAGTTTGCGCCTTGTTGGGTCACCAGATGGAGTTGTCAGACAAATAAAACTTTATTTGCAGCAAATAAGGAGATCACAGGGAATAACTTCCAAAGCCATGATCGCCTAAGCAAGGGTGAATGAGTTCCTTTTATATAGGATCAGGATAAATAGACAGGGAAGCCTTGTCATTGTATGTACAGGGGACATAAGGCTATGTATACTCCTTAAGGAAACATGCCTATATGTACATTGTATGCTATGTAAATGAGGCTGAGGCTCCTCCCTGGGCAGAGAGTTTAGTATTATAATGAGGTAAAGGTAGTAACTGTCAGTCATTCTAGAGGTCACTCCATGGTCCATCTGTATAGGGGTGAGTGGGGGGTTACCCTCAAACTGGTCTGGGTGGTCTGGGCTGGAGGGAGGTCTTGTCAGGGCAGTTGCCATCAACTGCGGGTGGTTTTGGGTTTAATTTGACAAGCTAAGAGGTAAGCCAGAGAGAAGAGCTTAAGGAAAAACCTAAGACAAAGGTTAGTGAGTACAAGCAGGTGGTCAGTAAAGCTCAGGTCTTGGGGTCTAACTGGTGACAACATCATCTATCAGTATTATGTCATAGACATTTGAATTCATTTTAATGTTAATTAATAATTATGATAGCTAATGTTTATTGAGTGATTACTAGTCAGCGGGTACTATTTGACCAATTATGTGAGTGAATACATTTACCTCTTACAACACTCCTGCAAGGCAGATACAATTATTAGTCCTACATTGCAGACAAGGGAAACAACAACAAAAAACCCCCAGGACCCAGAGAGTATTCAATAACTTGCCTGCATTGTTGACAACAATAAATGGCAGGATTTGCACCAAGGTGGTCTGGATGCAAAGTCTCTTAACAACTGTTCTAAATTATTCTCAATCATTTATCATTAAGTTAGGAGGTGATATTTACTTAAGCAGAGGCAGTGACAGTTTTCACATGTCTAATCATGTCATATTAGTGTTTATATATCCATCACCCAGTAAAGGAACTCTGTACATTTTTTTTTTTTTAATGAATGAGCATGTTGGGGAGGAATAATTTTCCTTAACCCTTCAATATTCTTCTAGCCAGTCTAAATTGACATGGGACAGATTAACAGGAGAAAAAACCCAAGGTTTAATTATGTGCATATGGAGATCCATATAAAATGAAATTGAGAGCCAAAGAAAATTACCAAGGCAAGAAATTTTTATGCTTTTTAGACAAACAGACAGTAAATCTGTGAGGAGTTGACAAGACAAAACTTATGTTCTGAAGCTTTAATTAGTAAGAAATTCTAAACAGAATTTGGGCTGGGGTAGTAGTAAATTAGTAAAAGTACCAGTTTCTTTCTATAACCTCCTCAATGCTGAATTCCTTATGTCTAGTGACAAGAATTCTCACATAGGAGATTTATTTCTTGTTTTTGTTAGACATAGCAGGGCAATCAGAGTGTCTTCTTGTACTGGCTTTTTTTTTTTTTTTTTTAAAGTAAATTTTAAATCAGGGGCGCCTGGGTGGCTCAATGGGTTGGGCCTTTGCCTTTGGCTCACATTGTGATTCCAGGGTCCTGGGATCAAGCCTCGCGTTGGGCTCTCTGCTCAGTGGGGAGCCTGCTTCCCTTCCTCTCTCTCTGCCTGTCTCTCTGCCTCCTTGTGATCTCTGTCTGTCAAATAAATAAATAAAATCTTTTAAAAAAGTAAATTTTAATTCAAAATAATATACCAAAGTGACAGACTTTTGGGTGGCCTGTCCTGGGCCCCTACATGTGCAAGGCATTAGCAAAATTCCATAGTAGAAAATATGTTGCATGGGCTCAATGAAATCTAGATGTGGTAGAGAGTATTTTCCAAAAATAGTTGCAGACTTACTTCCCTTCCTACTTGCACTACTAGAACCTGGCTACTCCCACATCAAAAGGAGGAATCCATGGCTGTTTTCCATGAGTCTCAGTGGTCATTTGTGACAGTCTCAGCTACTTGAGCATGGAGAGTCGATGCCATGAGATCCTGAGGCTAGGAAAGAAAAGCTGAATAAGCTTTTGCCTTGTTTGCTTTTGGGTTGCTTGCTTTTGGAACTCAGCTACCATTTGGGGCAGAAGCCAAGTAGCTGCACAGAGGGTCTTTGGGGACAGCTGGTGTCAGTCAGCTTCTAGACAGGTGAAGTAGTGAGGAAAAGGGATCTGGGGCTTCAGAAAAGAGAAAGTCAATTCACAGGCAGATGAGAAGAGCAAATGTATGGAAACAAATATTTGTCATTTCACACAGAAGAATCTTTCTGATAAAAAGTTATCTTTGATATCAGCTCTCTCCTGGTACAGGTCCTCTATCTAAATTCTTTTAGGCACCTAAGGGGAAGATAAATGGCTCTTCCTGAGTCTGTTGGACTGTGATTATCTTCAGCTTGAAATAATTCACAAAGTGGGCAGATGTTGGGGTCATGTATTCTGTTCCCTTTCACTTTTTATGCAACAATAGGTGGCTGGAATGTTTACTCTATAGACTTAAATATTTTCCTTAGGTTTTTAAGAATCACTTGGACAAGTAAGTAATCATTCAGATGACTGAAATATATTTCTTACATATGTTTGGTCTTTGTCCATGGTTCCTGACCTACAGCTCCCCTGCCCTTGGGAGTTCCCTGAGTCATAATAGCAATGGAGCATCTTTTGTTGCAGTGTTTGGTCTCTGCTCCTCAGTTCCTAAAATCACTTTACAGAGTCAAGGAGGAATGGTGTCTTGTTATTAGTAACAAGATCTTTTCTACCTCAAATGGGTTTGTGTTAATGAGGTGACTCTTGGAAAGCACCTGAGGATGGCGGCTGGTTACCAGGGGAACTCACCCTGAATAGAGAAGTGGAACTTCCAGTTTCTAATTTCCAGGGAACGTAGAGGGGCCGGAGATGAATCCATCACCAATGGCCAAAGATTTCATCAATCATGCCCCCCCAAATGAAACCTCTATTAAAACCCCAAAAAGAGGGAGTTTGGAGAGCTCCCAGTCTGGGGAACAAGAATGTGCCCACATGCCACCATGTTGGGCCCCAAACTCCATGAGGACAGACGCTCCTTTGTTTGAAACCTCAAACATCAAAATCACATGGCTGTTGATTCTTATCCTTTAATTTCTTAAATTAAAAATTTTAATTGTAATTAATCAGTCATATAGTGAGTAAACAGGTTTCTTGAGCCCTGTGAGCTGCTCTAGCGAATTAATCAAACCCAGGTAGGGGGGTATGGGCACCTCTGATTTAGAGGCAGTTGGTCAGAAGTGTAGTAACAACTCAGACTGTGATTGGCATCTGAAGTGGTGGGTGGTCTGGTGGGACTGAACCCTTCACCTGTGGGATCTGATACTATCTCCAGGTAGACAGTATCAGAATTGAGTTGGGTTTTAGGACATCAGCTGGTGTTGAAGAAAAGTCTTCCACGGGGAGGTTGGTGTGGGGAAAAACTCTCCTCCCCAAGTGGCATGGGGCCCAGAACCCTCTTTATTTTCCCACTTCACATTGAGGAAACCAAGATTCAGAGATGTTAAGTAGTTTGACTGAGGGCACACAGCTACCGAGTCTTTTTGATCCTTCCCATTAAATGGCCCCAACTTATGTGTCATGAACAAATGTTTGTTGAAAGAATGAATGAGTGACAGCAATCAGTGGCTGGATCTGACTGAAAGGGGAAACCAAATGGTGGTTTGTTAAATGTAGTGCTATAAAGGGTTCATGGGCAGTGGACATTTATGTTCCAGTTCTTCCTGAAGCAGCAAAATCTACTTTGTATCATTCAAGAGTCTGCCATTTCTCCAAGCCCATCCTGATGTACATGTGCTCTCTGCTTCTCTTTGTCCCTGCCTCTTGCTCTTCCCCTTTCCTTTTCATTCATTCAGTCACTCAATCACTCACTCACTCATTCATTCAGAAGATACAGACTATCTACCATGTACCAGATGCTGTCCTAAATGCTGGGAATTTGGTAGCACGGCACATGCATATTTCGTCCACCTCCTGTGAAGGCAGTTGCTTCTGATTCTCATTTCTGCAGGATGGAAAAAGAACGCATTTGGATCGATTTAGTTTTTGTAGAGGATCAGGATTGACTTAGATTTTGTAGAGGACAGAATGGTGAAGAAAACCGAGACCTCATGAGGATCACCATCCTTGTAATTTTAGAGTGCTGAGGGGAGCACTGATTACTGCTATTCCCTCTGCGATATGACAACTTTGATTCACTATGTGGCAGTGTTTTTGTGGGGTGTATGTGCACACATGTAGTGGGTTTAGTGGCTTCTACTTTGCTTTTTACACTTGTCATAGGCCAAAAAACTAATGTAGGTGGCGTGTTCACCACTTAGACTATATGTTCATTCTAATCACAAGTATGTTCATTCTAATCACATCTGGGGCTCAGTGAAATGATTAAGGATATAGTAGACCTGTTTTGAGTTGGTCTTGGGCCAGGACACTATCACCCGGGTTCATATATTCCATTTTAATAGGGATGGACATGATGATGTTTGGGGCTCCTCTTCAATTCAGACCTCATGTCTAATGGTTCTTGAAGTGTGTGGGTATTCTCTTTTCCCTGGTGCACAATTATCTGGGTAAAGAGCCATGGCCCGCTTTGGGGTAGAGTTGGAGGGATCATTATCATATACACACACAGGCTGGGGCATTCTAGGTACTCTTCCTCACAGGGACACAGCCTCTCCTTCAAAGAAAGATGTCCTGGTAGGAAAATGGGCTCAAGTTTGGAAGCTGGACAAGGGAATGTGACTTTTATTAGGGCACATAAATGCCCTAATCATTCATCCATGATTTTAAAAAATTGCATATTTTGAATAATACTTACATTGGATGCCTGTCTATCTTCCCCTAAGAATGCTGTGTTCTGTTAACTATCTCGATAGTTCTTTACAGGCAAGGGCTCTTGGCTGCCGTTCCAATCTTGCTCTTCATTTTGGTAATTGCTTCTACCTTTCTTCTGTTGGTTAAGTGCTGACACCTGGCTTCTATTATGTTTGGATCCTGTCATCTCCATTACTGAGAGTTCTATAACAGCATCTCCTGAGATCACTCTGGACTTCAGCCATCACAGAGCTTCTCAGTGAGGCTAGTGTTCCTCTCAGCAGCACACTGCTTATCTGTGGTGACAGTGTGTCCTCTGAGCCCTCTCTGGTGGTGGTGGTTTGTGGCCATATGTGTAATAGCTACCCCACTGTGTCCACCTCTACAAGGCTTCTGGTGGGTTCTTTATTCTCTGCTGCAGCAGATCTGATATTTTGACTTCATTTAGTGGAGCCATTGTCACCGACGCTTCTAAGAACCACCCTACCATGTTCCTTGCCGCATATTTAACTCTGTGTAACAGAATTTTCTCATCGTAATGAACTCTCTCGTGCCCAACTTCGTGTTCTACCACTCCTGATCCAGTACTTTCAGTATCCAGTCCCACATGTGCTCTCCTGGGTCTTACTCATACAAGTTGTCCATGTCTTCCCGCAACCTCAGTGCACAGTCCTTGAACTCAGTGGTTTAAGACAACAACTATTTTATTATATCTCACATTTTCTGGGTTAGGAATACAGATAGGGCCCAGCCACGTGTCTCTTTCATTCTCTTTCAGAAGTATGTAGCTAGATTTTGGGTTAGTCTTGAGGGTCTCAGATAGTGTCACTCACATGTCTGATGTTTTGACATCAGCGATGGCGGCAGGCCTCCAATGGCCTCCCCAACATGACATCACTGGGAGGCAGACTTCTCCCATGTATCCCAGGCAGTGTATTACAAGAGAGCAGAAATGACAAGGCTTCTTCTGACCTAGTCTCAGAATTCTGTGATGGTGTCTGTTTTTCTACATTCTATTGATCAAGCAAGTCACTGAGGGCAGCTCAGATTCAAGGAGAAGAGATGAGGCATCATTTTTTTAATGGGAAGAAGAGCCAAGATTTGCTGCCATCGTTAACCTACCATACTTCCGCAGCAGAGCAAGGTAACACTTTGACCTGTGCTTGATCCTTTCTTACTGACCTGTTGGTTGGGATGATATCTGGGGATAAATTTTATGGGTGGTATATATTGTCTTATAAGCCAGAGACCCCTGCATCAATTTTAAGCAACTGGGAACAATCAATTCTGCAGGGCCCACGGGCTCAGGGAAACATGAAGACTCAAAGTTTTCCCAGATGATCCCATCTCAATCTCAGGATCCCCTTTTCCATTTAGGGCCCTGACTTTCATATTTTAGAGCCTGAGGGTGTGAGCATTCAGTCTTTGCTTATGTTAAATGAAGTTCTGCATCTATTCTTGTACCTGTCCTGTTCTCTGGCTAGAGGACATGAAAGTCTTTCTGTGTTGCTATCGTGGCCCAGGACATTTTGGATTTTACTTTAGATAGAAGGTCAATTAAAGCAGTCTTTATTGTCTTTCTGCGATATGTTGCTAGCTCCTAAAAGAGCTGTCTCATTTTATAGACCATCAGAACCAATTTCACTGGAACCTTTACAATTTGTGTGAATTAACACCTGCACTGGCCTTCCCTTCACTGGGGTTCTAGCCCACATCACCTCCAGCGGAACCTCTGGCAGGTGCTCAGCTACAACTGCATGGGGTCAGCAGGGTTCCGCCCATGACCAGGTGGGGGCCTCAGGATCACCCAGACAGTAGATGAGTGAGTGCCAGTGACCTACCAGGATTAGTCCTGGCTCCAGATCTCTAAATGCCTTGATTTGAGCTCTCCAGGCAAAGGACTCTGAGGCAGATATTCATATGCAGGATTTTATCTTATATTTTGGGAGGATGGGCGGTGCTCTCTGGAACAATACTTATGAGGGATGAAGGAAGCAGGTTCAGGTAAAAAAAAGAAGTTGAACTGTCCTCAGCCAAACCTTCAGGGAGCTCTGGAACTGCCATGTTTCAGATTGGGTGTTGAAGAGCCCTGGGACTTTGTGCCCCTTTAATAAAGCAGGCTATCCCCAGCAAGGAGTCATGACCTTGGGCAAAGCAGCTCCCTTTAGCCAAAGGCAATTGCTGGAGAGGACTTGGATATGGTCCAGCAAGAAACCAACAACATCCTGGCAGCAGAAGAATGATTGCCTCAGGCCTGAAGGGAAAGCTGGTTGGTATCCAATGGAATCTCCTGCACATCCCTCAGTGGGGTTAGTGGGACATGCACTCATGACTAGAATAGGCAGTCACCTGGGACAATGCACAGACCACAGTCTGGGAAGTCTGAGATCACAGCTCTGAAGCAGGCCTATTACCAACAGTGACCAGAGGCCGAGCAATGGCAATATTATGAACACATGGTCAGTGCTAAGGATTTATTGAATGGGAATTTTTGAGTGAATACATGGTTGAAATAACAGGGAATCAGGACTCAGGGGCTTGATTGGCTTGGCCAAATTCCTCTCTCAAGTCTTAGCTGGGTTCACTCCTTTTGGAACCCCTCATTTAAATGACGGTTAGGAGTGATAACAAGTCCTTCCTGAAAGGAGTACCTGGGGTGGACATCTTCTCTGTTATAGTTCATCACCTCAGATATGTCATGACAACATGATCATTTGGAGGCTAACTCGAAAGAGCGACACTTTCTATTTGTGTTTCTATGGGATAATATGGTTAAAGTTCTAAATAACCCATTAAAAATGAATTTTTGGTAAAAGCTCATTTGTCATAAGTTGGAAACTGCTTGGGCTCTCGCAGAGGTAGGGAAGTAGAGTAACTCCAGAGAGATCTCCAGCAGCAAGGACTGAAGCAGCAGGAGGCTTCTTCTTCAACTAGGAGGCTCAGCCAAATAGCCACAGCATACGCAAGTAGGGACAGAAATTCAAGGTCATATGTTGGAAGAACAGGTTTGTTTGCTCCCTTGTCAGAGATGATATTTGGAGAAAGTCCCAGTAGGTCAAGTACTAAAAACAATGACAGAGATTTGGGCATGTGCGCCATGATAGGCGAGTTAGAAAAGCTGTCAGTTGAGGGCTATTGATACAATGACAAATGCAATTTAATGATGGGGCTTTGAACTTGGGTGCAGAGAAGGATCCATTTCTCTTAGTTGGGTTGCAGAGACACGTGAGGGGTGCCTCCCTGACTAGCCCCACATCTTTCACAGAGAACTGTGGCCAAATCTTCCTATCATTTTCAATAAGACAATCTTAACTTTTAAAAAGAAATCTTTTGAAAATGCTATTTTCTCCCGAATCCTGTCATTTATTTCACTTGATTTGTTTAAAAAATTGGTTAAAAAGTATCGTCGAAGTTCACAGGGCATTTTAAAAAATCATCCTGGGTTTTAAAGCCGATTGTTTTTTATAAGAACATTTAAATATAAAGAAATGTTCAGCCCTGTGTGGAATACTGAAACCCAAACATTCCAAAGGTGTTTCAGCTTCAGACGAATAAATACATTCTTTGAATTGGTCTCTTTGTACCTGGTCTCATACTGAGACTAAGTTGCCAAGTTAAAAGTTTAGAAAACAGAAAAAATAATAACTTTCTTGTAATTTTTGGATAGGCTGAAAAAATTATAAAAATGTAGTAACTGAGCCCAGGAAGAGAATTTCTTAGAAACATTTATTAGCTCAGAGTTGTTATAACTCCTAGGGCATGGCAAGGCTGTGGTGGGCAGCCTTGGTCTGCCAGGGTCTCAGTTGAGACTATCGAGGCTTCTGGGGGGAGGTGATGGGTCTGTTTAAATTTCTTTGCTGGGGTTTATGAAGGACTCTTGTCCTCTTCGTGTAGTAGATACTTGTTGAAAGTATTTTGGATCATCCAAGTCAGTCTTCTAGGGAGTCTGGTTAGCAGTCTGAGATTCAAGTTTCTATAATTTGCCACAGTTTGGGCCAACGGTTGCATTGGATTGAATGCTCGTAGTTGTCAAATGATCTCATCAAGGGTGACACATGGGCTTTGCCACTTCACTGCCTGCATGATCTTCAGCAGCCCATGAACTTTCCGAGCTTTCTTTTCATCACTTGGTGAATGGAGAGGGCTCTTATCCCAAAGAGCTGTTTTGTTCATCTGTGATGACACAGGTAAATTTGTACAGTGTTCTTGCTGGGCATCCAGATTGGTGCCCTCAAAGGTTAGTCTATCTTGACCTTATTCCGTAAGATTGTCCTTGCTTAATGTCCACAATAGCCAAACTATGGAAAGAACCTAGATGTCCATCAAAAGATGAAAGTGGTGATGCAACATGGGGGTTTAAGTGGGTAGGAGAAGAATAAATGAAACAAGATGGGATTGGGAGGGAGACAAACCATAAGTGACTCTTAATCTCACAAAACAAACTGAGGGTTGCTGGGGGGAGGGGGTTTGGGAGAAGGGGGTGGGATTATGGACATTGGGGAGGGTATGTGCTTTGGTGAGTGCTGTGAAGTGTGTAAACCTGTTGATTCACAGACCTGTACCCCTGGGGATAAAAATATATGTTTATAAAAAATAAAAAATTTAAAAAAAAAGATGAATGAATAAAGAAGATGTGGTATATATACACAATGGAATACTATGCAACCATCAAGACCCCCGAAATCTTGCCATTTGCAACAATGTGGATTAAACAAGGCGAAATAAGTCAGAGAACAATTATCACACGATCTCTCTGATATGAGGAATTTGAGAGGTAGCGTGGGGGTTCGTGGTAGAGAGGGAGGGAAAAATGAAATAGGATGGGACGGGGAGGGAGACAAACCATAAGACTCTTAATCTCAGGAAACAAACTGAGGGGTGCTGGCCAGGGGGGTAGCGATAGGGTGGACACTGGGAGGGTATGTGCTATGGTGAGTACTGTGAATCGTGTAAGACTGATGATTCACTGACCTGTACCCCTGAAGCAAATAAGACATTATATGTTAATTAACCAACTGAGCCACCCAGGCGTCCCTACATTATATGTTAATTAAAAAAAAAAAATAGTCCTTGCTTAGCATGTAGCAGAACACACATAATGCTTGGCATTTAGTGAGGAATCAATACTTTCTTTTGAAAATTAAATAAATTTTTTTCTTTGGTGTTTGTGTTGGATGTATGATAGCTATAATAGATGTCAAGAACACCATTTCCTGGGGCACCTGGGTGGCTCAGTGGGTTAAGCCTCTGCCTTCGGCTCAGGTCATGATCCCAGGGTCCTGGGATTGAGCCCCACATTGAAATCCCTGCTCAGCAGGGAGCCTGTTTCCTCCCTCTCTGCCTGCCTCTCCACCTACTTGTGATCTCTGTCAAATAATAAAATAAATCTTAAAACAAAAAAAGAACACCATCTCCTTATTCTGCACTCATTAGCAAAGCACTTTACTCATACAAAAACATTTTTTTGAACAAATATCCATCGCACAGCAGTTATGTATAGACTTTGTGCTAGATGGTCAGCCTACAACAGTGAGCAAGACAGACTTGTTTCCTCCTCATGGGACCTCCAGTTGAATGGAGGGGAAGCATAGAAACTGAACAGTCGGCTAGATCGGTTTCTTGGTTTGCATTTGCCAGCTGTGACCAGCCCATGGAGGAGAAATAGCCAGGGGCTGTGAGAGTCTGAGGGACTCAAGAGAAGGGAATTTATAGGAAATAATTCTTGCTCTGGGGTCTGATGGATGAGTAGCAGCTGACAAGAGAAATGGAGTGGTGAGAGGAAGGACTTAGAGGGGAAGGAAAAGAGGGCATGAGGCAGTGACAGGGCGTGTGTGTTGGAAGCAAGAAGGGAATGAATCACATGAAGCGACACAAGGCATCCGGTCACGTGAACACTTCACCTAAACACAAAGGGCTGCTAGTGAGGGCAGCAGGAGAACATGCCGTTGATGAGCCGACTGTCAGGTGGGGAAAGGGGGTTTCTAGTGGAAACAACCTTCTGGAAGGTGGGTGCCATTCACTGGTGTAGAGGCACAAGAGAGCCTGTGGAGACTCATGGAGTTGGAGGTGTTTTTGAGACACCTTAGGGACAGACATCGGGAGCGGAGCTCTGCGTGAAGCTCTGGCCTAGAGATAGGAATTTGGGAGTGATGGCCCCACATGGGGTACGGCTGAGAAGTGAGGAGGGAAGAGGCCTGTGACTGGGCCTCCTGTGTGTGGTCTATCCGAGCACAGGCCTGGGAACCTGGTGAGGAATTTCACGGACAATTGCTCTATTGAGTTTCTTAGGATAAGAAATTCCTAAGTGACTGGACCCAGAGGTGGGAATTCTCCCACTCACAGTCCTCAGGGGTTGGGGGAATGGGTATGTGTGTTGGGGGGATGGTGAGGGCAGGCAGTGAACGTGATTCATGCTTCTTGGAGTGAAAAACCAGAATCAGAATAAAATACACATATCAATGTGTGTCTGGTGTTCTTTGTCTCGGTTGCTGGTACTGACGCACAGTGCGTAAGGAAACCATTTCTGTGCAACTTTCTGTTGCTTGTGGAGTTGAAGGAAGGGAAGGGCCCTGATTTACACCTGTCATCGGGTTCTTTTCCAGAAATCTTCTTGATTAAAATTGCAAATACAGGCACACAATTATACACACACGCATGCCACTAGATGACACCCACTTCAGTTTATATATTTGGAAAGGTAGCTCAGGAAAATGAAGGAAAATGGCTCTAATTATTTTCCTGTCAGGGGATAAAAATATGAGAATGCCACGCTCCTTGCTTAGGATTCTGCTCATTTACTTAATGAAGAAAAACAGAGCCGATGTTCTCAATCAACATTTGTCGAGTCATGGGTATAGTGATTGCTAGAAATTTTGGCAACCTCAAAATGTCCATCAGAAAAGGAGTGGAGGACCAGTGTGATGATTGGAAATAGAGCGGTAGGCACCCAGGTGGGCCCATCCTGACCTTACCTCAAGGGATGTCTTTTGATTGAGTGTTTTTACAGAAAATACTTTAAAGAGAAAAAATAATAATAACAGGAAGAAAATAATTTATGATAATTAATAAGTGTTAGAGGACTGCTAATTGGAATATACATATATAAAATACCATATTGCAATATTTGTGACTAAAGAATTATGCGGAAAAAAAAATAAAAAAAAAAAAGAATTATGCGAGAAGTGTTAAATGGTGTGAAAGGTGGGAAACATATTTAGCGTATAGACAACAGGAAAAAGAGAGGATTACCCAGAGCAGCTACAGAGCAGTAGGGAACTATTGAACCTAAGATTTTCCCCAATTACATTAGCTTTCTGCTGAGGCCTTCCAATGGCATCTTACAGTTATTAGCAACAGATAAGTAGGACATGATTTTTGACTTCCAGTTCCGAGGGGAAAGGTATGTAGATAAACAAAGTTAAAGACAGCTTCTCCTCTAACATGTGTTTTTATTTCCTGAAAATTGTATGGTTTAAAATGTTTTCTCCCATTCTTTTTCTTTTTTCTCTCTTATCCTGTGGAATTTGAGGAGGCAAATTGCCAACTGTTTTAAATAAATAGGGGTTTTAGAATTTTTGAATGGTTTGAAAATAATCATTTTTTTCCACAAAAAAAAAAAAAAAGCATTGCTGCCAGGTGTTTTTAAAAGCTCTGTTTGTTTAATAAAAAATTATGTGAGTATTTAAACATAGGTTTAAACTTTAAATAAATAACTGTAACGATGAACTGAGTACAGGAATCTGAAAGGGAGATCTAAAGGTATTTTTATGTCTAGAAATTGAATTTACTTTTATTAAATGGAAAAAAAATACTTCTAGGGCTGTTTCATGGTAAAGTAGTTTCAGAACTGGTAGGAAGGAAACAAGGTGTTTGCTAAAGTGAAAGGCATTTTCTGCTTATGAAAACATACTGTATAGCTACTGAGATTTGATGTGATCTTAGACCTCTTGATATTTGGTTTTATTATTTCAATAAGCAGTGACACTTGAATAATCTTCCAAATAAGTGTTATTTAGACTATTCGTTTGGCCAGTGACGCGATTACTTGCCCAGTTCCATGTCTACGAGGAATGCAGAATTGTCTGTGTTGTTTTTTTTTTTCTCCCACGACTTGTCTGTGGTTTTGTGCTCCCACTGATCTCCTCATTTACAAATTTTCAGAGATAGTGTGTGCGCCTTTTTCGGTAGCGCAGTTTTGGAGGAGAGTGATTCAAAGCTTCCATACTAATGGGGTGTAGAATTTCCCCCAAATGTTAAGGACAGATGAACTTTCATAATATGCCCCTAGAGGGCGCTCATCAGCCAGCAGCGGGAACAAGAAGCCCCCAGTCTCTTGCAATAGAACAGACTAGAATCCAGGGGCAAAGCAAAACAGACCTGGGAAATGATTGAAATAGCTTAAAGTTTTTCTGTATTCTTTCACCTAGTGTTCTCTCAGGTATTAACAATAATAGTTTTTAACAGTGGCAGAGTTCTGTTATTTGATCGTTTGTGTTGGTGCTTGCAATCTTTACAGCTATGAATTGGGAAGTATTAATTGGGAAAATGAAAACAAATTACATCTCAATATTCTGTTGGTTTTTAAACATCACATTTCTGGGTTTTCTTCATGTTTGGATTTTACAGAATCTTTTTGGAATAGTGTGATTTAATGGGAAGTCTACTTAGTACGTAGATGACCCTGGGCAAATTTAATAAGATTCGGTTTTCTCATCTGTAAAACGGGCTCATGGTCCCTTTTTCACAAGGGTTCCGTGGTGATTAAATGAGGGTGCTTGTGAAGGAATCTGGCCGATAAGAATTGCTAAGGAATATATTAAGTCAGAATTAAACACTTTAATATTTTAGTACTTTTTTCCTCTGTAGGTATTTTATATTATGTATGTCTTGCTTAATCATTTATGTAAAAAAAAAACCTTCTAAGTAGAAAGAATTTCTCTCTCTGAAAAGTTTTACAGTTTTCTGCTTATCAAGAAGCGATACATTCTTTTTGAATCTTCTATGTCCAGTGAAGGTAAATATAAGACAGAAAGCAGAAGGTATTTTCTTCCTTCCTCCCTTCCGTCACACTCTCTCTCTTTCTTTCTTTCTTTCTTTCTTTCTCCTTTTCACAAGGTATTTTCTGACATAGGGTGACTGTAGCTTCAGTTCTAAGATGAGTGATTTCTTAAAGGTTCTTAACACCTGCTGCTATACATTCCTGTCTGGTGGACCAGCATGACCAGTTCAAGAAAAAAAAAAAAAACCCACTTAATTGTGAACATTTTAAATATTAAACACCCTCTCTTATTAAAAAGAAAAAAAAAAGCATTGTAAATTTTATGTTACTCTTTGCTCCTATTTTGATTTTTGGTAGGGAATTAGGTATTCATCTGTAGATATTTTTTATTTTAAAGATATTTATTTATTTGAGAGAGTGCCAGTGAAAACGCACAGCAGGAGGGGAGGGAGAGAGGATGAGGGAGAAGCAGACTCCCCCCTGAGCTTGGAGTCAGAAGTGGAGCTCCATCCCTGAACCCTGGGATCATGACCCAAGGCAAAGACAGATGCTTAGCTGCCGACTGAGCCACCCAGGCACCTTTCATCTGTAGCTATTAAGTGCAGGAGAAGGATGCTGTCAGACGCCTAGGGCTGATCTCAAAATTGACTTTGGAAAAGTTAAGCTTCTTTATGAGAGTGTGAGCTAAACCAACCTCTCTGTTAGGCTTTGATGATTTGATGGATAATTAATTAGGAGATTTATATCTTGCTAAGGGAATTAAACCTAAAGTTGCCAGATCTCTGTGTGCTCACCATGTGAAGTTACAGCAATGCAGGAGCCCCCTTTAATACTGAAATATTAGAAGAAGTCATGTCAGGGGGCGGTAGAGTGGAACAGGAATTAGAGGAACATCCTCCTGTCTTCCGTGTCCCTTTCCTGGGAGGTGGTACACTTTTTAGGTCTGGAGAAAATTCTTCCCTGGGCCAGTGCTCCAGGCTGAGCCTAAACCAAGACCAAGTCAGCTCACTGCCCATAAAAGCTCTTCAGTGCTAGCTGCCGACACAGTCTCTGGGCTAGCCGGAAGAGTGGCTTGTCCTCCAAACTTCTCATTTCAAATGACGGACTCTCTCCAGCCTCCCACCCAGGTACAAATGGCATTGTCCATTGATTAATCTGACCCCCTCACTCTTACATGGGTAAAATCAAATAAGAACTAATTTCTTTTGTCTTTCTCATTCCAGCTCTACGGTATCCACTCCTGTGAGCCTGGCCACATGTTTATATGTGTCCCCCTAGAGCCCCCCATGTTTATAGAACGAAAAGCCTAAAACATCTTTGCTGGAGTCTCATTTTACATTAAACCATGGGCTTTGAGCTGGTCTCCAACAGCAAAGTACAGTCCTGTCCATGGGGTGGGCGGCTCAGAGGAAACCAGCCACCTTCTAAGTGAGAGGAGCACGATTTAGACTTTCCCCCCAATATGCTGTTCCTGGACTTTTTTGCTCTCCAGATGGAGAGCCACCTCCATTGTATGAAAGCTGAGGTAGAGATTGTGACAGGGGTGATGGGATTTGGTGAAGTGGAAACGTACCAGTTCTACTCCTAGCCTCTAAACGAGAGGCTGGCAGACTTTTTCTGGAAAGGGACAGATAGAAACTATCGCAAGCTTGGCAGGCCATAGGGTCCTGTCACAATTCGACTTGCATATTGTATTGGGAAAGCAGCCATGGACAATATATAAAAGAACCCGAAAGTCTGTGTTCCCAGTGAAAAGGGTACTTCTGCAAATAGCGGGTGTGCCCTGTGGGCTGTAATTGGCTACTCTCACTCTAAGCCATCCCACCCTTATTAGCTCCATAGAAAAACGGCCTATAAAGCGCTTGTCTAACAATAAGGACCAAGACCCAGGAATAAGAGAACTGATACCTGCCTAACCTTCTCAAATCCTTATTAGGGCTAACTGTTGCCCTTGGAAACCTCCAAAGTCCTAATAGATAGCAGGAGTGTCTTAGGCAGGCAGCCCTCTCACGGCAGCAGGGGAAGAAAGCCACCATCTGGAGGGGATTAGGAACCCACTCCTCACGTACATTTGTAGACTAACATTTTGTCCATTTTCGTGGGCCTCTGGGCAGTGGGCTTCTTCACATAACAGGCATTTTCCCCATAGACTATTTGCAAGAGAGACATTGTTTGGATTTTTTCCTCCCTTCTTTGCTGCATTGCAAAATGTATGCTCAGTGGAAAATTCTCCGACTAACACTTAATCAAGTGGCCCAACAGGCCACTTTTCCTCTCAGCTGGCCTCCAGCTTTGAAGAGAATCACTGGCACCCAGCCAGGAAGTCACGGCTCAGCCGTGGGTTGGGGACTCTCCTGTAATACCATGTTAGTAGCCCTGGTTACCCTGGGATATACCTCATGGTTAAATTTGAATGTGGCCGTCTTTAGAACAGTGGGCCAAATCTTGGAAACCAATGAGGGTTTGCCTTCCTGAATGCTCATGTGTGGCCACATGGTAAGATTCCCTGTTGTGATATCTTTGTTGTGACTCCCATGCCCCAGTGAAATCAGCCTTGACCAAAACCCAAGGGCATGTTAGCGTTTGCCGTGGGATTGACAAGACAGAGCTGCACTTGGTGGCCTGCTGAATCGTTCTACATGTGGTCATTAAATGGATCCTTCCAGGGCTGTTCAGATGTGTGGAGGGTTGTGTTCGAGAACTGTAATTGCTGTTTCCCATCCTGGATGATAACTTGTATGTGCATATATTTTCTTCTAAGAAAGAAAATCTGCCCTGTAGATGTGATTTTCATACCCTTTATTTTTCCTTCTGTTGAATTGTAAATAATGTGTCCTATGAAACTGAGAAAGCAGCAAAAATGAAATTTCTTTTGGTAGTGATTTCGATATTTCTGTTTCCCCCTTTTTTTGTTTTTGATAAACTGCAGTTTCTGTGAGTGGCCACTAATGGAAGACAGTGGTCGTTTCTTCTATAGTGAAATAAGAGAACTTGTTTCTTTTCAATCCTCCTACTCACTTGACCCAAATTTTGCTCTCTTGTGCTTCTCTCATCCCATTTCTTTCATCCATTTCTAGAGCTTCTGGATCTAACCTGCTACTCGATTGGTTGATCTTCAACACTGGTGATGATGTGGAGGAGGAAAGTTAGCAGCCTGCTGTGCTGCCTTGTCCAAACTCCTTTGCTGAGGCCTCACCTCCAGCCTCTTCCCTCCCTTTCTCCACCTCCGCCCCATTCCCTCAAACAGGTGAAAAATAAGTCTCCTGCCCCCACCCCAGACACCTGGCACTGCTCCTTTGAGGCAACCACAATGAATAGTTTGTTTGGGGTTTTCCAGAAATTCCTCTGCACGTGCAAACACACAGGCCCCTGTTCCTTGGTAAAGAAGTGGTATGTGGTCCCCAGTCAACGTTTTGAATTTTGTGCTCTTCATTCACTCCTCCCTCTTGAAGCTCGTTCCACATCAGCACATGTGGGTTGGCCCCAAAACGTATGATGGCTCCTGGGTAGTTTCCAGAGCCTTCCATGCTCAGCTCCACCTTTTCCCAGTAACCATTAATGGTCATGGGTCTCCATTATCCTTGGGTGACATGAAGATGGCTTTCTCCTGCCCCTCACCTTTCGAGCCTCGATGCCACCAGTTTCCTTCCCACGTATTCAATGTTTTAGTCTGGCACATCCTTCAGGGCCCGGCTCATCCCGTCCCTTACTAAGGTCTCTCCAGACTGTGCTAGTCAGTTTAGCACTTAGTTGTTCTCTTTGTGTCATCTTCTTTCCCTCTGGCAGAGCCGAAGTTCCCTCTGGACGGCCCCTTTGGCCTCCTCCTTCCCCCAGTGCTTAGCACAGTGCCAAGAGCTAATTCCACTGGATTCTTCCTCCAACACATGGCTGCGTCCATTGCTTTCCCTTTCCGACCGCGAGCGCTTTTAGGGAAGCAGCCTCTGGGCTGCTTTGGGGATTGTTCACATCTCCCAGTGAGTCATTCTGATGATCTCCCCGAACGGTAAAGGCCAGAGCTAAGTTTTTTTTTCTTTTCTTATTTTTAAGGTTTTATTTATTTATTTGAGAGAGAGCATAAGCGGAAGGAGGGACAGAGGGAGGAGAAGCAGGAAGCTGAGCAGGGAGCCTGTTTTGGGGCTCGATCCCAGGACCCTAGGATCATGACCTGAGCCAAAGGCAGATGCTTCACCGATGAGCCACCTGGGCACCCCCAGGGCTAAGTTTTCTAGGTTTATGGACCTCTAGTTACTGTCATTCTAAGGTGGAGCCTGAAGCCATGATTTTGTTTTACTCTTTTTGTTACAATTTTCTCAGCTTGCTTATAAAACTGCAGCATTGGCCTCAGCACCCATTGCAAGAGATATGGGTATTTTCATAGTCACTGAAACATACTAAAAGCAGACTCTAACAGAATTCAAGTGACATGATTTTAGAGAAAGAAGAGGTCTCAGCAACCTGGTTGGGGCTTAATGTGTCACCTGGAGTCCCCCAGGGTTAAGGGAGGTTAGAATTCAGGCCTTGGTCGCTCGGCCAGGGGTGTCTTTGGTACTGGCCTGTCTCTGCCGTGCTCAGACCTTATCCCCCACCACAGCTCTCCAGGGCTAGGTACTGTGGCTTCTCTCACCTCTTCTTCCTCAGAGAGCAGAAACATCTACAATTCCTCTATAACCCATTGCCTATGTTGAGTTAGAGCTAACTGAACACATCGTTGAGGCATCAGTGGTTTCCTCTGTATTGTTCGGTAACTCTGAGGCAGATCAAAGCCCAAAACATCCCTTAGAAGTCCTTCAGTTGTTCTTTGAAAGTTCTGTGTCTTGAGACAGGTTTCTTGATGTCATTTTTCTTTAGAGAGTCTTTTTAGTCCCTGGAAGATATTTCAGCCAAGTAATAAACCACTACTACATTTTGAATAAATTAATTTGCTCTCTTCACTGAGGTAAGCCCTTCCTTAGGTAAGGGAAGCTCTGTTATCTTCTCAGTGGGCGCTGAAGGATGTGTAATCACTTTCCTATAAAGAGGGAGCTATTTTTCCATGCCGCTTTCCAACTTCTAAAGACCAAAAAAAAAAAAAAAAAAAAACCAAAAAACCCCCCACAAAAACAGCAATATAATATTTTGCAGCAGAAAAAGCCCCATTGATGTGGAAATTGGAGTGTTAGAATGAAGAAAAGATTAAGGATATAAATTAGGTGATCACGACAGTTAGAAGGTGCCTGGTGGATGAGATGTGGGGAAAAAAGAATGAAAGAAAATGGAGAACACATCTGGAAAGGCAGAGGTTATAAGCATGCCTTTTTATTTGCTTTTCAGTGTTTGGGCTCACAAAATGTTTTAGAGGAAATGTAGAACAACAGATACAATGAAGTCGTTTCAGAACTGTTCCTTAAGAGCAATAACAACTCATTTGTACCCTCTAAGTACATACATAGTAAGAGTTCAATAAGTGTGTGCTGGTCCCATGATGAAAACAGTGCAACAAACTTTTCCCAGATGTAAAATATCAGATGTCTTATTATCAAAATCCCCATAGCCTTTCTCATCTTTTAGAGCTTGCACCTTTTATAATACGATCTCTTAAGCACTATAAAAGGCACAGGCAAGCTAACCTTGTAGATACAATTAATATCATAATATCACTTTTTTTAACATCTTGAAAGATTATTCTAATTTTCTAATAAAAGATCTCATGCATTACAAAAAGGAGCCATCCAGAGATAGCAAGGTAAGTGTGGTCTGTAGAAGATTGGAGAACTATTACTGATTTACTTTCTTGCTTAGAAATGTAGATTTCAAGCACTTTGTGTTCAAATTATATTCTGATATGTAAGGTACCTCAAATCAACATCAGTGGTATGAAATTTTGGAGAGGGTCTATAATTAAAGGGGATGGGCATTCCCTTAATGAAACAATTTGCTTTGGTCCCTCGGTAAAGTTCCATTTCTTAACAAGCCATATGTATGTAACAAAGATCTAATTCTAGAAATGTCCCTGCTCATAGTGCATTCAGAGGTCGGATTCAGGTGGAATTAATGTTCTATCTCTGCCCTTAATGTCTGAAAATTGGATTATCTTGCTCTAACAACAGGGTTGCTATCCAGTCTGGGGTAGATCTTGGATGAACATTGATAGCCACCAGTGGGTGGCTGCCCTTAATGTCTGAAAATTGGATTATCTTGCTCTAACAACAGGGTTGCTATCCAGTCTGGGGTAGGTCTTGGATGAACATTGATAGCCACCAGTGGGTCATAAAAAATGGAATATCCTTGCCTCCCAGATTACAGATCTGGATCTTTCTTGTTCTCATTTCCAGGGACTTTCTCCACCCCCACTCTCACCCCTTTATCTTGTCCATCCTGCAGGATGAGGGAACTTATCTTTCCTGCAGAGTAAGCACACTTTAGGGAACATGCTACATGCAACTCACCAGTGAGCTTGGCACACACTTGAACTGTAAAGCAAGACCTCTGGATTTGTGTCTTTCTACCTGCACACTGTTTCCCACCTGGTGGCAGCTGCAGCTGGGAACAGGTGAAACCTGAAGACCCATCAACAGGACAGGAGGCAGGTGACCTCAGAACGCAGGAGCTGGTGGTGTAGTCATATAACTTGGTCTAGAACAAGCCATTGTAATGAAAGGGGTATTGTTGCCCTACATTTTTCATGGCGGACATGTCTGGAATTATATGAGTGTGATATATTGTCTTCTCATTTTCTTTAGACAAAACAGTTAACTAGAAAGGGAGGATGCATCATGCCAAGAATTATCTAAGTGAAACCAAATGCAACAGTCTTAAACACTTGGACTTGGTTGTTTCCAAAACCTGTTCTTCCTTTGTGGAATGAAATCAGCCCGAACTGCTGTCTGGAATGCACTAACCATCGCAAGAGTGCTCTGCTTTTAACAATGTGTTAGGAGAAAGTGTTTCTGTGCCAGCCCCTGGAAGGTTTGGGTATATTAAGTTTTACAAGCTTGGTCCCTTTCTTGGTAGGGAAAAACCGATAAAGGAAAACTGTGTTGCCAGGGACTTGCCCCAGTGTACATTTGGAACGTCTCTGCAACCAAAGCCTGGCTTCGGACCCGCTGTGATAGCCTAAGGCTTCTGGTGATTCCACCAGTCCTCTCCTCTGTTAGCTGCAAGGCGAATATAGAGGCTAAGAAAATAAGTGACAAGAACCTTGCATCCCATGGTCTAGAGAGATCATAACAGAAGTGGAGATTTGAGATGGGGAACCATAAGAATGAGTTTTATGGAAAGGGAAAACTTAGAAAAAACCCAAAATGAAAAAAAAAGTAGAATTTTTTAAAAAGACTTTTTATTTATTTATTTGAAAGACAGAGATCACAAGTAGGCAGAGAGGCAGGCAGAGAGAGGAGGAAGAAGGCCCCCACTGGGCAGAGAGCCCGATGCGGGGCTCGATCCCAGAACCCTGGGATCATGACCTGAGCCGAAGGCAGAGGCTTTGACCCACTGAGCCACCCAGGCACCCCAAAAGTAGAATATTTATAATGCTTCACTTTTCTTGTTTTGAAGTGTAAGGATTAGGAAGTGAAACTTTCCCTTTTCCTCCTGCTGACCCCCAGAGGAACCACACCTAATGGTTTAACACCCATGACACGGGACCGTTCCCTGTGCCTCTCTATCCCACTACACGTGTCTGCACACATCTAATTTTATTTTATTATTATTATTATTTTTACCATATTGGACCATACTGTATGTATTGTTTCACAGCATCTCTTTTTACTTAATCTCTGGCATGGATATTTTTTCAGATCAGTTCATGTAAATCTAATCCACTTGTAAAAGTTGCTACATAGTATTACAGTACATGTATATATTTTAATTTACTGAGTCGTCCTGATTTCAGTGGACCTGTAGGGTTTTTTTGAGAGAAGTACATTACAAATAGCAAACATTTTAGATGTTAGACATCATCTAGTTAAATTTTCTCTTTTCATAGGTGAAGAAACGGAAACCCAGAAAGGCTGAATGACTAGCACAACTAATGGAGAGCCATGAACAAAATATTATGCTCCCTGATTCTTCCTATCTTCTCATAGTTTTTAGACATAAGGATTCATTCTATGTTAAAAAGAACTGGGGGAGGTCAAGGGAGGGCAGAGAGACAAGCCATTCATTCACTCATTCACTAATTCACTCATTCACTCAAGTTCTCTTCTAGTTGAGAGGGACACATCACTAAAGAAACCAGAGAATGACCTCTGCCCTCAGGAAGCCCACACTTTAGTGGGTTGGGTGGGGAGAGATGGAGAATACACAGAATAAGTAAGTAAATTATGGATTATATTGGAAAGCGATGAAGTCTACAGAGAAAAATTAAGCAGGAGAGAAGTGGGGTTTGGCGGTCATATTACAATTTTAAGTGAGAGTGTCAGATCAGAGACTTTATTTCCATACTTAAAATGGACATTTGAGGGGTTTTGGCATATATAGTACACGCTCAAGAAACAAACACCATAGGATGCCTAGGTGGCTCTGTTGGTTAAGTGTCTGCCTTTGGTTCAGATCATAACACCAGGGTGCTGGGATTGAGTCCCACACTGGGCTCCTTGCTCAATAGGGAGCCTGCTTCTCTCTCTGCCTGTGGCTCCCCATGCTTGTGTGCAGTCTCTCTCTCTGACAAATAAATAAATAAAGTCTTAAAAAGAAAAAAAAAAAAAAAGAAAGTCATCACAATCAAGCTAATGAACATCCGTCACTCCTAAGATTTTCCTCCTGTCCTTTGTAACCCATCCCTCTTGCCTCTCGCTGCCACCCCACCAGCAATTGTTACTGTGCTTCTTGACACTCTACATCAGCTGGACTTTTCTAGACATCAATATAAATGGAATCATGGGACATGGACTTTTTTGGAGGGGGGGGGGTTGGCTTTTTTTCACTCAGCTTAATTATTTTGAGATTCATCTTGTTGAGTGTACTTAGAGTTTATTCCTTTTAATTGCTGAGTACTATTCTATCCTTTACCCATTGGCCTTTTGATGGATATGTAAGTTGCAGTCTTGGCTATTATAAATAAAATTGCTATAAACATTCATGTACATATTTTTGTGTAGAGATATGCTTCATTTCCATCAGATAAACATTTAAGAATGAAATGGCTGTGTGATATGGTAGGTGCAAGTTTAGCTTTTATGAAATGCCAAATCCTTTTCTAAAATGACTACAACATTCTCCCAGCAGACCATGTGCATCCCAATTGCTTCAAATCCGCATCCACTCTTGTTATTGTCAGTCTTCAATTTTAGACATTCTCAAAGGTGTGTTTTGCTGTCTTGTTGAGGTTTTAGTTAATTAATTAAATTAATATTGATGTTGATCATCTTTTCATGTTTTCGATCATCTTTTCTGTACTATTTCTTTGGTCAATTTTCTGTTAAAATCTTTGTCATTTAAAAAAACTTTTTTTTTCTTACAGACTTTTGGGAGTTTTTTCAATACTCTGAGTATAGTTCGTTTGTCAGATATATAATTTGCAAGTATTTCCTTTCATCCTCCTAACAGCATCTTCTGAAGAGCAGGAGTTCATTAACTTTGTTGAAGGTCAGTTAATCATTCTTTTCTTGTAGGGATTTGGTGTGGGAACTAAGAAATCTTTGTCTAGTCCCAAATCACCAGGGTTTTATCTTGGGTTTTCATATGGAAATGTTAGAGTTTTATGTTTTACATTTAGATTTATGATCCATTTTGTGTTAATTGTTGTGATTTCAAAAAATTCACAATAATGTCCACTTGTTCCATCATGGTTTATTGAAAGCATCATTTTTTAATTCTTTGTCCATTGATTTTACTTTGTAACTTTGTGCAAAATAAACTGACATGAATGGGCTTATTTTGGGACTCTTTATTCTGTTCCATTTAGTCTTTATGCCCGTCAAGACACCAATGTAAGATTATCTTGATCATTATAGCTTTATAACATCTTGATATCAGATAGTGCAAATCCTCTAAATTTATTTAAAAAAAATTTTTTTTATAACTTTCTAGCTCTTGCCTGTTTTATGGTCAGGCTTAAGTGTTCCTTTTTTTTTTTTTAAGATTTTATTTATTTATTTGACAGACAGAGATCATAAGTAGGCAGAGAGGCAGGCAGAGAGAGAGAGAAGACGGGGCTCCCTGCGGAGCAGACAGCCCGATGTGGGGCTCGATCCCAGGACCCTGGTATCATGACTTGAGCCAAAGGCAGAGGCTTTAACCCACTGAGCCACCCAGGCGCCCCTCTAAATTTATTTTTGTTCAGAGTCTTCTTTGTAATCGGCTATTCTGTGTTCTTTGTGTTGCCATAGAATTTTTGAATCAGCTTACCAATTTCTAAGAAATGCCTATTGGAACTATGATTTGGATTGTGTGGAATTTACAGATCAGTCTGCAGAGAACTGTTACCTTAACAATACTGAGTCTTCTGATCTGTGAAGACGGTATATGTCTTTGTTTATTTGGGTCTTTAATTTCCTCTTAGCAATATATTCCAGTGTTCAGCGTAAAGATCTTTCACATCTTTTGTCAGACTTATTCTTAAGCATTTTTTGTTTTCTGGTGCTTTTATAAATGGTGTTAGTTTTTAAAATCAAATTTCTAATTGCTTATTGCTAACACATAGATATACAACTGGTTCTGTACATCTTATATTCAACAATGTTGCTAAGCTCCCCCGTCAGTTCTCATAGTTATTTTTTTTAATTACATAGGATTTCTACACAGACAGTCATGTTGTCTGTGAATAAAGAATTTCATTTTCCTTTCAGTCTACATGAACAACAAGATTATCTTTGTCTTGCCTCACAGGTTAGAAATTCCAATGCAAAGTTGAACAGAAGTGATGAGAGTAGACTTTCTTGCTTTTTTCTGATCTTAGCAGGCAACCATAAAGTCTTTTACCATTAAATATCTTATTTAAGGATGTGTTTGTTGTAGGTTTTATTTTAAAGACTACTTTTTAAGAGCCACTTAAGGTTCACAGCAAAATTAAGAGGAAGGTATAGAGATTTCCCATATATCCCTGACCCCACATATGTACAAACTCCTGGATAACCAGCACCCTCCACCAGAGTGGTACGTTTATTAAAACTGATGAAACTGTATGAACAATCACCAAAAGTCCATAGTTTACATTATGGCTTAATTTTGGTTTGTATATTCTATGGGTTTGGACAAATGTATAATGATATGTATCCATCATTATAGTGTGACGCAGAGTATTTTTTTTTTTTACTTCTAAATTTTTATTAATTATTTTTATTAACATATAATGCATTATTCACTCCAGGGGTACAGGTTTGTGAATCATCAGGCTTACACATTTCACAGCACTCACCATATCACAGTGTCCATAACCCAATCACCCTCTCCCTATTTCCCACCTCCCAGCAACCCTCAGTTTGTTTTGTGAGATCTTATGGTTTGTCTCCTTTCTTGCCCTAAGCTGTACATTTTTATATATGCTCTTTATCAGGTTAAGAAGGTTCTCCTCTACTTCTTTTTTGATAAAACTTCTTATCAATAATAGAGTTGGTATTTTTTTCAAATGCCTTTTCTGTATCTGTTGGCATAATTGTATGATTTTTCTATTTCAGTCTGCTAATGTGGTGAATTACAGTCATTAATTTTGAATGTTAGAGCAACTTGCTCAAATTCCTGGGATAGATTCTATCCCTCTTATATACTGTTTGATGTGATTTGCTGAAATTTTGTTTATAATTCTTGTATCATTATTCATGAGGAATATTGTTCTGTAGTTTTATTTTGAAGTCTTTGCCTGGTTTTGGTATTGGAGTAATGCTGGCTTCATAGAAAGAGTTGGGGGGAAATAAAAAGAATGATTTGAGAGGAACCTGGGTGGCTCAGTCTGTTAAGCATCTGCCTTTGGTGTGGGTCATGATCCCAGCCTGGGATCGAACCCCACATCGGGCTTCCTGCTCAGTGGGGAGTCTGCTGCCTCTCCTTCCATCCCTACCCCTGCTCTGCTCTCTCTCTCACCTTCTGTCAAAAAAAAAAAAAATCTTAAAAAAAAAAAAAAAGAATGAGTTGGGAAGTAGTCCCTCCTCTTCCATAAACTTGGAAAAGTTTATGTTCATTGGTATTACTTCTTTAAATGTTTAGTAGTCTCTGTGGGAAGGTAAAGGGCTATCCAGGTTATCTATTTATTCTTCAGAGAATTCGGGAACTTTTGTTTCTCAACAGATTTGGCCACTTCATGTGAGTTATCAAATTCATCAACATAAAGTTGTTCATCATGTTTGTTTTTGTTCTTGTGAAATCTGTAGAATCTGAAGTCCTGGCATTCTGGGTGTTGATCATTTGTTTTTTCTTTATTTCTCAGATTGATAGTCCTAGAGATTTGTCAACTTTATTGATCTTCTTAGAGAACCAGCTTTTGTTGTATTGATTGCATCTCTTATTTCACTGTTTACTATTTCAATGATTTGTAACTCTGATCTTTATTATTTCCTTCATTCTGATTATTTTGTGTTTAATTTTCTCTTCTTTTTAAAAATTTCTTAATCTGGAAAGTGAGCTAATTAACTTGAAATCTTTTTTCTTTTCTAATATATGTGTTTAGTGCTACAAATTTTCCTCTATATACTGTTTTAGCTGTATTCCTTAAATTTTGATTTGTAGGGGTTTCAATTTCTTTAAGTTTAAAATATTTCCCATTTTATTTTTGATTTTTTTGGTTCATGATTGATTTACATGTGTGCTATTTAGTTTCTAAATATTTGGAGATTTTTTCTGAACATCTTTCTATTATTAATTTCTGGCTTATATTGTGATCAGGGAATATATTTTGTATGACCTGAAAGCTTTTAAGTTAATTAAGACATTTTCCTTATGGCTCAGAATGATGTGGTCGATCCTGGTAAATATCCTGTGTTTACTTGAAAAGAATGTGGTTTTTGCTATCTTGTTGGGTGGAATGTTCTATAAATGTCAATTAGGTTGAGTTAGTTGATAGTCTTTTTAAGTCTTCTATTCTTTATTGCTCTCTTGCTTACTTTTAAAATTACCTATTGAGAAAATGTGATCAAATCTCAGACTATAATTGTGAAATTTTCTCTCTCTCCCGTAAATCATCTCAATTTTTGCTTCCAGTGTTTTAAAACTCCATTCTTATTTGAATCAACATTTAAGATTATTATGTTTTGTTAAAGATTTGACCCTTTCATCATAATGAAATAATCATGTTTATCTTTGGTAATATTTTTTGTTTCAAAATCCTGCTTTGCCTGATATTAATATAGCTTAATATAGCAACTGCTTTTTTTTTTTTATAAATGCTAGCATGATATATTTTTTTCATTCTTTCCCTGTTAATATATTTCTGTCTTACAGTGGGTTTCTCATCCTATAGATAAGGTTTGATTTTTAAAATCCAACCTGAAAATGTCCTGTCTTTTAATTAGGATTTATATCATTTACATTTAATGCAGTTATTAATATTGCTGATTTTACACTCATAATATCTTGTTATTTAAAAAAAAAAGTCCTATCTGTTCTTTGTTTCTTTTTCTCTCTGTTTTCTGCCTTGACCTGAATTGAGTATATTTTATAGTTCCATTTCATGTATTTTGTTGGTTTGTTTATATATTTACATCTTAAGTTATTTTAGTTTTTGCTTTAAGATTATACTTACATCTTTAACTTATCACTGTACCTCAAATAAGAATATATTTTCTCATGTGTCATATAAGAACTTTTTAACAGTGTACTTATATTTTTCTCATCTGGTTTTATGTTTCTGTTTTCATATATTTCACTTTTTCATATGTTATAAGTTACACAATAGAATGTCATTATTTTTGCTTTTAAATAATAATCTTTTAGGATATTTAATAAGAAAAACTCTTTTAAGTTTAGCTATATGCTTACAATTTCTGGTGCTCTTCATTTCTTTGTGTTGGTCTTGATTTCATCTGGTTTCATTTTCTGTGTAAATAAATAAACAAAATCATTTCATATAATGCAGATGAGTTCAGGGATGAATTCTTTCAGCCTTTGCACATCTGAAAAGTTTTTATGTTGCCTTTTGGTTTTGGAACATATTTTCCCTGATTTTAGAATTTTATATTGAAATTTCTGCCTTCTAGTATTTAGAAAACCTCGTTCCACTGTCTTCTGGCTTTTCTTGTTTCCAACAACAAGTGGGCTTTCATTTCTTTGTTCCTTTATCTATACTGTATCCTTCCATTCTATGAATATTTCTAAGATTTTTATTATGATGTGCCTTGGGTACTTTTCTTTATGTTTTTTTTTTTTACTTAGGTCTCCTCCTCCTTCTTCCTCTTTCTCTGTCTTTTCCCTTTCCCCTCCTCTTTCTCCTCCTTTTTAATATATCTTCTATGCCTCTACTTAACATGTTTAATTTACCCCCTAACTAATTCTTGAACATATGGAACACCGTTATAAAAACTATTTCAGCATCTGTTGTCTGATGCTCAATGTCTTAAAAATGTTGCTTGATTTATTTCTGTTGTTGCTGTTTCCAGAAGGAGGGTAAGTTTGGTTCTTATTACTCTATCTTTTTGTGGGAAGTTCCACATATTATGCATCTTCAGAGATCTTTATTGTTAGTATTTGGAGGCTTTGATAAGGTCACTTTTGAGAAAACACATGTTGCAGGCAGAAGAAATAGCGAGTGACAGTCCCTGGGGCAGGACTGTGTTCAGGCATACTTGAAGAACATTATGATTTAAAATGTTACTCTGACTGGAGACTCGAATCCGGAGTTTGGATGAGCGTGGAAATGAGAAGATGGGTGAGGTGACCAATTCAATCTTCCATCCATCTATCCACCCATCTGTGAATTACTTACAGAATTTCCACTGTTTCCCAGACATTTTAAGTTTTATTTATTTACCCATTTGTCAAATAACCTTTGAGTACTTACTGGTTACTGGAACTCCAACAGTGAAAAGACAATGAAAATACTGCTCTGCCTTTGTAGGGTTCTCATTCTCATGGAGCAGGCTCACAATTAATTAGTTAACTATAGCTGTGAAGAGTGCCCCAGAGAAACTTATTATGTCCTCTGAGAACATACATCAGGGAATCTGATCTAGCTGGTGGAAGGTTTAAGTTCAAGTGCAGAGAAGGCTTTCTGGAGGGAAGGTCCTCACTTCAGCTTAAGGGGTGAACTGGAGTTATCTCTTGGAAGAAGGAACATTTGAAACAGGTTATGTTTTTTAGAAGTACCTGAAGTCAGTGTAGCATAAAAATAAGGGAACAGGAGGGTCACCAAATCTGAGAGTATACAGGACGTTAAAATATATGCTCAGTGTTCTTATGTCACAAAGGCAATGAAAAGTCACTGAAGGATTTTTAAACCTAGCAGCCATGATCAGGTTTTAATTTTAAGATCACTGTGATGACAGGGTGGATGGTGGATTAGAGGAAGCAGGGAAACAAGTGGAGTGTTCCTTTAAGAGAGTATTGCACAGTTTGGGGAAGACAGTATTAGTTTGGACCAGAGCTGTCCCAGGGGATAGGCTGGGAACACAGAGGCTGCAGAAGGGAAGGTTTTGCTCTTCTGGAGCACACAGTCTAGTGGAGGAAATAGACACACACACACCAGCAATTCCTCTACAGCATCACCTGTATGATATGGAAGCACAGAAGGAAAACAGGCAATGCAAATGGGGCTTCAGAGAAGGCTTTCTGGGGGCATACAGGAGCCTGAAGGATGAATAGGTCCATTGGAGATGTGGCCAGAAGTATCTCAGGCAGAAAGAATCTTCATTCTTTTGGTGAATAAATTAGCACTGCCTCCTTTCAGTCCCAGATAGTAGGGCACACATCTGCATCAGCATTTGGGGCCTTTTCCAATAGAAATGAATGGATCAAGAAGATGTGGTATATATACACAATGGAATACTATGCAGCCATCAAAAGAAATGAAATCTTGCCATTTGCGACAACATGGATGGAACTAGAGTGTATCATGCTTAGCGAAATAAGTCAAGCAGAGAAAGACAACTATCATATGATCTCCCTGATATGAGGAAGTGGTGATGCAACATGGGGGCATAAGTGGGTAAGAGAAGAATAAATGAAAGAAGATGGGATTGGGAGGGAGACAAACCATAAGTGACTCTTAATCTCACAAAACAAACTGAGGGTTGCTGGGGGGAGGGGGTTTGGGAGAAGGGGGTGGGATTATGGACATTGGGGAGGGTATGTGCTTTGGTGAGTGCTGTGAAGTGTGTAAACCTGGTGATTCACAGGCCTGTACCCCTGGGGATAAAAATATATGTTTATAAAAAAAAAAAGAAATGAAGTAAGTGAAGTTTTAGAGTTTTCATAACAAATCTGAAAGTGAGGTTGGGCATATCATATTATCGTGAAAGTCACAGAGGAGGACGTTGGAATTAATGGATTTGCCCAGCCCCACACAGACATTCGGGTGCTGTGACCATCCATACTTTCCACCTCTTTTCTGTATCCCAAGGTTCGATGTGTTGTTTTGGGCCATCTGGGTCAGATCAAACACTGCTCTTCTCAGGCTCACAGATTATTGCTATAGTATCCCTAAAAGTTGTTCTCTGCTTGCTTTGGATAAACCTCTACAACTCCTATTTCTTAATTTGAAATTCCCAAATTCCAAAATTGAAATTTTGTCTGATTAGGAGAAGATGCTGGTCAAAGAGTATAAACTTCCATTGTAAAGATGGCTTAGTTCTGGGGATCTAATGCGCAGCTTTGCAATTGTAGCTAACAAAAACTGTCTTACATACTTACAACTTGTCAAGAGAGTGGGTCTTAAATATTCTCACTACAAAAAAGAAATGGTAATTATGGAACATAATGAGCACTTCGGTGGTAACCATATTGCAATATGTAAGTGTACTGAATAAACACATTGTAAACCTTGTACTTATGCAGTATTACATGTCAATCACATCTCAATAAAACTGGGGGAAAATCTGAAACTCATTTATTATCTTACAGGTCACTCAGTCTTGTTGGAGACAACATGGAATGAAAAAATGTTTTTCACCAATTAAGAATGACCACACCCATGTCACTACTTCACTTTCCTAAAGTGTTACTGTGCCATAATGAACAAAGTCTATTACGGTATTCAGTATTATCAACTTTCAGTTTTTCTGGCTGAGAATTCTCCATGGGGAGCACGTAGACCCAGTTGTCTTCCTTGACTGCAGCCAGAGAGCATGGGGTCTATTTCAACCTGTTGAGAGTGTCCCAGGGCCAGCTCCAGGAAAAACTGTAAAGTGATTTCCCACCCCACTTTTTCCTTTTCTGATGAGACGATCCCGTCTGGCTTCTACTAGTCTCAGGTTACCCAGGTTCTTCTAGTCAGGAGGAAAATATCTGAAAAAATAACTATAGTCTTGGTGTGAGTTACTTAATGTATTTAGCCTCACAGGAGTATTTTAGAAGAGAACCACAGACAGAGAGGAACCCAGAGAAAGGAAAGACAGAGGAAGGTGCCTTGGGGCGTGGGGAGGGGGAAGTGTTTTCAGTGGTATTGGCCAGGAGGGTAGTCTCACACACAGGCATTCATGGAGTTAGCCCTGGGTACATGTTCAGGAATGCAATCTCATTTTAAAATTAACCTTAGCAAGGCGAAGTAGAATCAGCTGCCAAAAGTTCATTTACTACATCGCAAGGTAAAGTAGAAATAAATGGTTTTC